>NC_090928.1:1181859539-1182165202 GCF_040938575.1 Ambystoma mexicanum | reverse complement strand
TCTCCTCCTCAGTTGGCATTAGCTCGCACCGATTGCACGTGCACCAGGTGGAGACGCCGTCCATGCGATATGGTCCAGGCTCTTCATCCGTTGACTGGTCCTCCCAACTGCCGTCCGAATCCCCATCGTTTTCGCATGCTTGCCTTTTCAGTAGTTCCTCCTCGGTGTACTCGGGCTCGTACATATACGGCATTATTGTGGCCATTGTGCGGTAAAGATAGTAAAATAATTTACAGAGATGGTACAGGTGTTCACACGGGCTACAAGCGGCGAAGGTAGCTGACCAGAGCACTGAAACGAGTCACAGAATACTCAAAGTAACACAGAGAGAGGAATGGAATCGAAAATCTGCTGCTGTATGTTGTGAAACGGTCTGTTTATACTTATTGGGGAAAAAGGCGTCCTGCCATTTCCATGGCAACACGTCAATAGCTGAGGCGCAGCGATTGTTGACACGAGACGTGCTTGAAATGGGCAGTACGCGTCTGCTGATGTCAGGCTCAGGGGCGGGGGATTTGATTTAGTGCCGCAAAGGCAGGTGAGCCAGGTCGATGGGGCGAAATGATAGGATTATCACAAAATGGAGGCTGATTTCGAGTGCGATAATGGGCGAAAAGTCGGGTAAGGTCCATAGGAAAGTTTCCTACGATCTACCGATTTATGCTTACAAACACATGGCCGACCCGTAGGGACAATAAAAAAAAAGTCCCGGAACTATCCTTTAAGCACTTTTTTAACCTGTATGAGCTCTTGTGACACTGTAGAAGACACATCCTCGACTGTTGATATCCGTGTCTCAGTTTCAGCTAATATTTCACCATGTTTATCCAAGTAAACCTGCATGTAATCCACTTTGTGGGTTAATGTGTCCATTTTGCCATTCAGAGATTGAATGCCAGCTTGCACTTGCGTAAACATGTCTCAAATATTGTGCAACACATCACCATCGAGTGGGTCTCCCTACATGAAGGCGCCTCCACCACCTTGTTTTTCCTACTATGCTCAGGGGTATTGAAGAGGGTCTTGGACTGCTGTTTCTCTGTTTTACCCATCGTAGATCAATAACCTTTCAATAAACCGGTTTCCTGGGTACAACTTAGCCCTTTTTAGGTTATCAAATCACCTGTAGTCGGGTCAAAGGTGTTCCTGGGTGATGCCAATGCAAGAGCCTCAGTATGCAGGTCACGTCCATTACACATGCTAATGCTCCCCTCTGCCAAGCAGGTTTAATTCCAAGGGGCCCGCAGTTTGGAGGGTCCCGCAGAAAGGGTATTGCCAAGGATCACAAGCTGTGCCCCCAAGTACACCAGCACCTGCTGCTGTTACCCACAGCCCTCAGCAATCAGGCCTTCAAGCCAATGCCCACAAGTCACTCACATTACACTGGCATCCCCTATGGTCACGCTCCCCAGGAGCAGTCCACATGGTCTGGGCTAACTCCTTGGTGCTCTGGCTCCAGTCCGTTTGGACAGGGAGAGCCATGAGTCACTAGGATGCAGAGGAGAGACCTCTCCAAAGAGCCCCAGGCTCCACTAGGGTCGGCGGATGATATTGACGCTACACTCACCAACAGCCCCTATCTCTGGGGAGTAGGGCCCGACAATGCGATCCCTCGCCCAAGCCTGATGGCTCCACCCGCCATCAGCAGGATCTTCCCTGCGAGCCGATCAGATGCCCAGACGCTGCTCTCGTGTCTCCCCAGCCACATGTTGAGTGAGCCTAACGACGCCGCCATTCGGAATCAGCCACTCGGTACAATCGCACGGCAGATGAGTCTCAATCCATGGCAGCCAGGAAGCACAATATCCGGATATTTATTGGATTTCTGGGGGCCGGCCGGGAGCTCACATGTAAGCAGCCGTCTTGGTGGGGCTCATGAGCGCGCCCCCTTGTTGAGGATGTTTAAAGCTTCCAAAGCAACTGAAAAATATTTAAGGATTCAGTGTCCTCTACCACCTTCTTTTATTCTTCTAGGGGCTGATTTGGGCCATATTATTTTCAAAGGCCCATATTTCAGTGCCAGAAACCTCAAGTGCAATCAGAGCAGAGAGACTATTTAGAGCGAAACATGCAGGTTACAGAAAGAAAACTGCCATGTCCCTTCCGCAACCCCCTAAAAGGTACTTTAAATTCCCCTGTTTTCCCACTCTTTATTTATTTATGTACTTATACAATTAGCAACAACTGTTTCAAAGCGCCCACAGGGCAACAGGGTGTGGAAAAGTTAAGGCAGACAATGAACAACAAGATAAATAATTTAATTAATAGTACAAACGAATAATGAAAATAACAGGGAGGGGAAACAAACCTGTTCCTTGTGAGTGTTCAGAAAGTGCAAGTGCATAGGGGAGGGGGTTAAGGGAAAGGTGCTGAGGTGCTCAAGGAGAAGTGCTTGGGGTGAAGTGATAATATGAGAAGAAAGTAAGGGCAACCTCCCGAGGGGAAGGTGAGTCTAGGATACATAAGGGCCCTGCACATTAGTCAGGCTACTGTATGATTAGAAGGGACGAGGAGGAGGAGAAGGAAGAGGTAAAGAGAAAGGTCTTGAAACTTTTTCTGAACTTAAGTAAGTCCTGCTCAAGACGTAGAGAGAGAGGGAGACTATGCCACAGGAAGGAGCCCACCGAGGAAAGTGATCGACCACCAGCTCTCTGTTTAGCAAACCCTTCACACAAAGGGAGTTGGTGCCAGAGGAATGCAGGAGGATTGAAGGGGAGTATTTAGTCAGGAAGCGTTGAAGATAGAGTGGCTCCTGGCCCCAGGTAGCCTTGAGGATGATATAAAGTATCATCCATCTTCATATTTGATAGCAGGATTCCACTTTTCTTTCCAGTAGTGGGAGAGGATAACATCGGACCATTGGATGTTTTATACAATTTTCTCTCATTACTGCCACCCCTGCTTGAAGAATACTCCCAGAGTCATGCCTGTCTACCAATGCCCCTTCTGGAACCCATCCTTTTAGATAAAGTTTGCCAACAATATTCTCCCATATTTAGAACTGGGCAAAGGAGGGTAGTCAAAGGAGTTCCTGGTCCTCTAAACGGATGTATGCCTCAGCGTATTGAGGCTATTAAGTTCCTCCAGACGGACACATTCAAGATGGTCATTTTGGATGAGATTCTTCAGGCTATGGAGTTAGAGGATTTAAGATTAGCAGTACATCGGACACATTTTCAGTTTGAATGTAGGCGATTGCTCTGTTGGCTGGCAACCTTAGAAGACAAAAGGTCCATGTATTTTTGTAATTCAGTGTATTTTTGTAATTCGATGACTGGCTCCCCAGGAAGTGGTTGGAGGAGCAGACTTGAGATGGCTTGCTGTGGACATACAATATTTTACACTCCTTGGCTCTTTCATTAGACCTCAGTAAGCCCTGTCTAGCAGCTTCCAGATAATTCCAGTCTTATGCAGAGGTTTTGGATATGGAGGTAAGCATAACTTTCACTCTAAAAGAGAGGGTTCTTAGCATCAAGAACTTAATAAAACACTTTGTGAGACACAGAAAAATCCAGCTTGAGTTTTTATCATTAGTTGAGGTCTCATGGCCTTTTTTATCTTTCCTGTATCACAGGCCATACTGAGAAAGAGATCTCTTCAGTGGTCAGTGAACGCACATCCTGGAGGACATGAAGGACCTTCTCAAGCTGGACCTACAGGTCTGCAAGGAGTTGGGCGTCCCTTTCTATAGTGAAGCAGAGAGGTCCTTGGCCTAAGATCACCCTGCTGATGGATGCATTTTTAAAAGCACACATTCAAGTCTTGTTTGTGAGTGGCCTGTAAGAGAGGAGATATTTTTCCACATCTACCTCTTAGAATTGAGAGTGAACAGCTTTGCCCTGAAAGCTTTCTTGACAGTGTTCACAGACAAGTCCGTCCTGGTCTTGCTCTTCCATGCATTTCCTGAACAAGAGGGGCAGCGTGGGCTTGATGCACTTATGCAGAGAGGTCTATGCTTGCGCGTGATTGAGAACACATTACATTTGCCCATTACCTATCTATCCATAGAAGATAATGTGTAAGAGAACACCCTCCATTGGGGCACATGGTTCGCTCACAAAGGGGAGCTGAACTATGAAGTCACAGAGCATATCTTCTCCATTTTGGGTATCTACAAAAGCACTTATTTGTGTCTAGAACCAACCGAAAATGTGCCCATTTCTACTATAGGGAGAATCTCAGGGGGAATCCCTGGGTGATTAGATGGTGAAATGGGTTTTTGTACTAGTCTATGCCTGGAGATGTGTTTTAAAACTTTAGATTACTAGAAGAAGAACATTACTGATTTGGACTAGGGAGTTACAGAGTCACTGATGTCTCCTGCCATCCCCTTCATTGGAATGCCATTCAACACCAATTTCAAACCACCACCTCACTCAGCAACTTCCAGGTAGGCCTCAAACAAAATCTCTTTTAAAATACTGTTCACCCTCATCTCCAGAGCTCTATGACCAATGTATCTTCTAAAGGGTATTGCGAGAATACGCTGTGGATTCTAATTTAGGATGTTTAATTTAACTGCTGTTATTGTCTGGAAACGCACCCTTGCCCCAAGCACAAACCTTTATCATCCTGAACTACATTCCTAGCTACAATTGTGTACAGTTTTTCTGATTCAGATACTTCGAAAAAATAGAAATGTAACTCCAAATACAAATGTATTCTGACTTTTCCTCTTTCAGAATTTGAGAGATGCTCTGGATAATATGTATGATGCTCGAATTCCAAATCTGTGGAAAAAGATCTCCTGGGATTCAGCAACACTTGGATTTTGGTTTACAGAGTTTCTAGAGAGAAACACTCAGTTTAGCACCTGGATTTATGGTGGCCGACCAAACGTGTTTTGGATGACTGGTTTCTTCAACCCACAAGGTTAGTATGATCTTGAAGAGTGAATGTAATTCTTCGAGACTGTACTGATTGGGTGATAATGGCCCTGCTTACGTTGATAGGCCCTAGTATCGTGAGGGCCTTTTAAGTGGACAGCGGGCTGTTACAATCCCAGTTCAGCCCACTGATGAATTGATAATTGCCACTAGAACTATAGAGTAAAGAATAGGGTGCTAGCAGCATTCTATAGAGGAAGAAACAGGACACATAGAATGTGTGACAGATAAGATGTACACCCTGAAAATGGCAGAGAGGTGCTTGAGAAGGAGCTGCGCTTCCATTCCATGGTGGCACAAGGACGACGTTGAGGAGCATAAGTCAGTGCAGAAAGGACATAGAATGCATAGATGTACATGGATAAAATCTTTTATTAAAAAGGGGGAACAAAAGATAAGATCAGGAGGTGGTTGGGTGAGTGGGGTCGGAGTAGCAAGCAACAACTTCCTTGGAATGCAAGCTTATAATGATAGGCAAAGTTTGCCTGCTGAGCATGAATGCTACTTGCACCTCACCAGGTACTACATTTCAATAATTGAATTTATCACAAAGGAATTTTGATCTGAGTTTCATACAAATTATTTATATTGGGTAGGGTTCTGTGAAGTATGATTGAAGTGAGAGATGGCCTTAATTAACATGTGCCAATGAGAAGTCATGCTCAGTTATAGTTACATTTGACTAGTATGCACGATTGGTGCTAACCCATTTAGTTCTAACCTCAACATCTGTACACCCCCTTTCTCTCTTCAAACTCCTTTATTCCCTGCTCCCCGTTTACCCCCAGATTTCCCTTTGAGCACCCTGAAGTGAGTCAGTTTGCACGTTAAAACTTTACAAATAAGCAATTCAATTGGAACAGGCATCACTCTATACATCTCATAGTGTATCTGCAAGAGGTGCTAATTACGTTTTTAACTATGTACTCTGCAAACGAGTTCTTACAGGGGAAAGTATTTGTCGGTGGAAACTGGCATCGTCAGCACTCCACCAAATATATGGTGCAAATGTAGCACTGCTGTACATAGATCATGTCTGCCAACTCGTGATTGCTCCAGCTTGAATCTAAAAAGTAACATCTATTCCTTCACTGCAACGTTAGGAGTCCCTTGCTGTACACTCCAACCCAATAGGAAGAGCGGATTTAGACACTAACATGAAGTAGAATAAATGTTAGTGTAATTGCATAACAAGCACCTGACACAGTGCGAGTGCTGGACAGCAATCATAACATTAAGAGATGGGGTATAGAAGGTGGCAAGGCCAGGCAGTGAAAGCTAAAACAGACTTGTGGAGATTTCGGGATCCTGACAGTAGAACACCAGCATGTTCTGTGAGTGTTAGCATGATTTCAAATGTGTCTACCTGCAACAGAACATATACCTTTTTGAGCATTACTCAGCTTAAAACAATTGACAGTGGAAAATCCGTATTGCTTCATTAGATGACCATAGAAAAACACAGAATTGGACTAAATACTCTTCTGCCTAAATACGTACCACACCTCAACTAAGGTAAAGCAGAAAAAAGTGGATGGTATATCTCCTTCCAAAGGATTCCGTCTTCCAACAGGTTCCCCATCTTAGTTACATATCTTCCAGTGCTATCTGCTTGCAGGAAACAAGGTCACACAGCAAGGGGCGCCATGCATCTCTGTGTGAGCTCCTCTATTCTCCATTGAAGACCCATGATGATGCAGTAGTGACACCACATGCAGTATACATGGAGATATTGCGCCCGGTGACCGTAGTTCCCTTTTTCCATGCACTCTGTATGCTGCTCAGGAAGGCCACTAGCAATTTTGCATTTCTCACTGCATCAGGTCGACTTAAAAGCTGGGCTTCAAGCCCTGCAGAGATCGCCCGAGGCAGATGTCCACATGTTTTGTTTCTACTGACTTGGGAGAGGACACAATATAAAGGCACGATATAAAGAACTGCGGTTCTTCTAGTCCGTTGCTTGGAAAAAGTCTTCTTCGAGTGTGCCTCAAAGCTATATACTTACTTTGTTAGGCAGGATTGCATGCAGTAACCCTCAGGGAGACTACACCAGTCTTGCCCTCTTGGTATTAGGTAACCCACCTATAGGTCTCTACTACACAAGTTGGTAGAGTGACTGAGCAGCCAGACCTATCTCAAGAGGGGTAAATGTGAGCTGTAGCTTCGAAATCCACACATACAAGTATCCAAATAACACTTACACTCAATATTTTCTAGTAAAATTATTATTTATTTATTTAACGGTCAGTTTTAAATAAGCATTCTTTAAAAAAGACAATATGCAACAATAAAAATATAGTTCATAACACATTCTCAGAATCAAGTTAAGTAAGTAGATACTCTTTAGAGATGCTTCAAACACACTTCCTACACTCTGAGGTGACTTCAATCATCAAGACAGTATTGGCATTTATATATCACCTTTGTACTTTGTAAATTTCTGAGGTTGTGAAAAGGGAAGGTTAAATGGAAGGAAAAAGGTTAACAAGTTCTCTGATCATGTGAGCACTTTATAAATCCACCAATGAAGCGTAGATAAAAGCTTTGCACAGCAATAACAGTTTCAAACAAGTTGCCACCTATGAGGGACTGTTGGAATCAAGGTCAATGGGACAGAAGTGTCTGCAGGGAGCAAGGACAGCCAAAGTCAATTTGAACAATGTCCATGGAGCAGAAGCAATTCTTAGATAGCAAAAAAAACTTAAATAAAGTTAGAGAGTTTGTTGTAGGAAATCACTGTTGGGCCACAAGCTGTTACACTTGTGAAACGTTAGAGCTAGATCAACTCTAGAAAAGCAGCTGCTGCAATTCCCAACTGAGACAAGCAAGCTGCAGACAAAAAGTTAAGTACCCCTTAGTCCAAACAGTACCTTAGGTTAGAAGAAGAGGATCCAGCTGGCTTCTTTCGTGGTTGCAGACTTGCAGATCCTTTGTTCCTGGGCCTCAGTTGTGGGAAGAAGAGGGAGGACGTCTGGAGGACTGCTGCACAGCAGTTTGGAGGTCTGTTGCAGCTACGGGCTCTTTTCAGTTCAGCTGCACTTCGCGGTTTCAGCTACCGGAAAATAGCACCACTGCGGATCTTGGACACTTGATGGACTTTCTTCACTCCTTGAGTCTAGCACTCTGGTGAGGTGACTCGAGCTTGGGTCGTCCTGCTTCGAGAGGGTCCTCAGGATGTTCCTGGAGCTCTGGTCTGACTAAAAGATGATGCACCCGACTACAGATTTCTCGACTCCTCGCACCGTTCCAGCAGCAGCAAAGAAGTACAGCCAGTTGAGGAAGGTCTTCCAGCAAAGCTCCTCTTGGGGTTAATAGGTCCCATTAACCCAAGGGAAGAAGTCCTCTCCGGAGCTTCTCTAGACGATTCGGAAAAACAGTTTCAAAACTGCAGCACGGTTTCACAGGGCACTTCAAGGGTCCAGGAGGATGCAGCAAGCTTCTCTTCAAGATTCCTTCGTCGGATGTTTCGTCCAGTGGTTGACTGTCTTCTGTTCAAGAAGCCTTGCCTTTTATGGAGGTTTCTCCCTTTCATGCACAGCCTAGCTGCCATTTACACAGCAGGGTGGCTGTCCTACAAGGATAGCCAACCAGCCAATCAGCACTGGGTGCATTCAGGTTACCAAGAAGACTAGGGACAGGGAGTTTCTGGCACCTCCCTCGCTTCTTGCCCTGCCAGACACACTGGAGCCAGAGGTAGGTTTCAGCACTGAAGCCCGCCAAAGGCAAAATGGAAAAAAAGGGTTAAACCTGGTTTGGTGCACATAGTAAAACCCAAGAAAGACTGCACTAACAAGCAATCACGAAATCAGTAGACCAGGGAAATTTTGACAAAATGGTCACCCATGGTTGCTATACTGCAGCTGAGGGTTAAGCCTGCGATAGAAAAGCACAATGGTAGGAAAATCAAACCACTGCCACTAGCCATATAAAGTTGTGAAGGTAACATACACCACAATGTTACATGAGTAAGTAGAAAAAGGGGCTACTAAGTAACCTCCCATCACTCCACATAAGGTGGTGTGCGCTGGATCATAGAGAGAAAAGGTAAGTAAAGTCAATTTTACTTTACTACGCTTGGGAACAGTAGTTCACCCAAGAGAAGGTATTTAAACTTCAAGATAAATCTAAAGGATTTTCCAGTGACACTGAACTGAAGGTGCTATGTGTCACCATACAAAAAGTAGATGCCTATGGAGTTTGTCAGACTCCAAAAACAAAGAGAATACAGAATTCAAATCAGATCAAAATACATGAGAGAGTGAGAAAAGTCTTACTCACTCCTAAAGTCCACCAAAAGAGCTGGGGGATCTCTAAGGTTGAAGGGAATTAGCACAGAAATGAGAATTCTCCCTAGCATACCTCCACAAAAGTTTGAAACTGTACAAACGTTAGACCCAACGGATAATCTCCTAAAGTGAACAGACAACAGAAAAGTATTTCTGAAAGAGAGAAAGAGGCATTGTTCAAACAGTTGTTTGTTGGATGTCACCTCTTGCTCACTGGCATAATAAGTAGGCTGCCCTTTCGGAATGCAAATAACTGCATGCACACCTGAGAACATTTTTAAACAAAGTAAAAGCTTCGAAGACAAATTAAATCGCGGATTTTTCAACTATTTCCTGATTAGTATGTTAAGACATGTGTAAAGGTGCATGTGGAAGTTGGAACTGTGTTTGCCACATCTAAGAGATGTTTGCATTCCTAAGGACCTATATTCAGAGCTTTAACATGGAAAGGAATAATTCCAGCAATGACCCAAGTGCTATGTTCCTGTTTTCCCTGCTTACCACCTTTTTCAAGGGTGCCAGAGCCTCCATTCCTAATCCTTCGTCTGTGCTGATCAGGGCTCCACACATGCTACACTGTTAGAATGGATTTCTAATCTCTATCCTGATGGACAGATGTTTAGGAGAACACCCTTGTTAGTGAAATGGGACACTTCTGGGAATATAGCCAGACCAACTCACGGTAGCTTGGAGAGCAGTGAAGCCTAAATCTCAGGAGGAGTGAACACACAGTGAAACACCAAGAATTAACATTAGACACAAATATATGAAAATATACAATTTATTAAGCCCACGAATAAACACAAATGAATAATGAAAATCAATAGCAAAATACAACACATACAACACACTATGTAAAATATATACAGTCACTGGAGTCAATGCGATAAAGTTAAAAACTCTGCCAATACCTGCAAAGGAAAGGGCAAATAACTTTCAGAGCATAGACGAACTTCAGAAGTGAAAACTCTAACTTTATAAGTCTAACCCTTCGATGAATGGAGCTTTGTGCTCAATGTTTGATGCACGCGTAAAAGCGCTTGGTCGTGCGTAAAAGTCACAAAGTACCTTTTTAGGAAGCTGGACAAGTTTGGGACAGAATTCTGACGAGTGAAAACAGGTTCCAAGAGTCAGGGGAGGATCTGGTGCGATGAACAAAGCTATTCCCAACTTTTGGAGGGCTTTAGGAAGCGCAGGCTACCCAAGCCAGAGAGAGGATCACAAGTAATCCTCTATGTGTAAATTGTTATGGATGAAGAAGCGGCCACCGGTAAGTGGTTTCAGTACTTACCACCCTTAGCTCAGTTTTGGTACAAACTTGGCAAGTCTTGAGGGGGTCGTCAGAGGTTCGATTTCCCGCCCTCGTTTCGGCTTCAAAGTGCACAGGCTCTGCGGGTGCAGATGCAGGTCCAGTTTGCAACAGGAACAGTACCTCTCGATTCGGGTGATGAGCAAAAAAAAAAAAAGACACTGATGCAGCTGGTCTGAGGGCACAAGAAGGAATGTGGGAAAACCACTTTCAGTGGCCGTCACTGTAGCAGAGAGATGCAGGTGCACCCAACTCTTGCGATATGACATAACCTTCTCTCTCGTGGGCCAAAGCAGCTGGGATGAAATAAAGGTGCGTTGCAGTGCAAGTTAGGATTCTCCCAAGTTTTGAGTGAAAAACTCAGCATGGCCAACGTTCATGTACAGTGGCCAAGGTTTGAGCTGGACAGCGCACTAGATGGCTGAGAGACACTTTTGAAAAAGCTCTTTTGCAGAGCAACAAAGAGGCGTGGAGAGTGATTAGTCCCACCGCTCCAAAGGTTTGAAGAACAATCGCATGTCTTCTGAGATTGAGCGCAAAGCAGGGCTCTACCGGGATAACAGTGGGTTCTGGGTGCCAACCTTCTTCAGTGGGTCTCAGGATAGTCCTTGATTCTGCTCGGCTCTTCTGGATACTTGGCTCCATCTACAGGTCGATTTGGTCCGGATGCTGATCTCCTCCTCTGCATTTAGGACCCCTCCTCATATATAAAGATCTGACGAGTGCTTGCACTTGGTCAGCCAATGAGAAGATCTGCCCCAACCATGCACACCAGCAATGGTCCAGTCAGGGATCACTAGGGTTCTCATTTCCTCGTGCACACCAGACATTCTGGCACCAGTAGTGTGAATTGGGAACAGACAGTCCCAGTCCACTTCCTGGGTACCCGCACACGTGACCTGCAGGAGCCCGTGAACGAAGCGGCTTTCACGGGCAACTGCATGCCCAAATAAGGAAGGCCTGGGGACAAGGACCAGGGGAAGGCCAAAGGAACAGACATAAGACTTTGTAGCACGGCATGACGGACACTCGCCACATTCATGAGCTCGGTAAATAGTTGTCAAAATACAAAGAAAACCTTCTGCTGCCACCAGTCTGTTGCTAGGCTCACTGTACAATCACCAAAAAATCCTTAAGGGATCACTAGGCCTGAAAACACAAGGACCCCACTGCACTGTACTTTGTGCAATGATAAAATGTTACCAAAAATGGCAACAAAGTCGAAAGACTAAGCGAAACAAAGTTTCTCAGTACTGACAGCCCAAAGGACGGGACAGAGCGAAAGCCCAGTGGAGTGCAGCTGAAGGCTCTGCTCCACTGGCAAACGTCAGGTCAGGACACTGTAACAAAAAGCAAAATGTTTGGGGGGTCCAAGAATAGAGGGAAAGTTGCATTCAGATAAATCTTTCCTAATGCACATCTTGCTTGGGTCGACATGCGGTTTCTTTTGCTTTGGGGCTGTTGGTGAGCCTTGCCCACTGGGCACCCGGTTAGGCCCTTTTCCAGGGAGTCAAGAGCTTCAGACCAATCCGGCACCTAGTGAGACGCTACCGTTTCACTGCTTTGCTCGGGAGCCTCACCCAGGTTGGCACGCAGCCCACGTCACATCCAAGTTGATGGTGGGTTGCTCTAGCTGCAGCGGCTCTTAAACAGGATTGAATCTGGCTGCTGAACGTGGACAGAGCGTGCCTATCCATCAGTTGTCGTTGTGTGGCCAGGCACCACCAAGGCCACAGTCTTATACCGGAGGGCTGATCTGCTTTTCCAGGACGCTGGCGAGCCCCTATATCCTTCTCAGCCATCAGAAGCTGTATCACCGCTGCAGTGCCCTATACTTGACCACTGTGAAGAATAGGGCGCTGGTGCCGTGCCCCCCCTTGCCGTGCCCCCCTTGCCCTCATCTGTTGCTAAGGGAGACCTCCCATCAGCAAGGTTTAAAAATAAACTAAAAACACATTAGTTTCTCTCGCACTTTAGATCCTTAACATTTCTCATCAAAGCGAACAATGCAAGACCCAGATAAAACAATGTCTAATGCTAAGTGGCCACTTGTGGAATGAGTGCACGTTAGGACTACCTCACATAACTTAATATGAGAAAATCTTGATAATAAAGAATCACATAAACAACATCATTCACTTTAACCAACACTGCGCCAATCATGCCACAGAAGCGACTAAAATGGTCAGAATTGACTTTAATCTCTGGCAGTAAACTGTCCATCATCTTTTAGCCCTCATAACTCCTACATATTAGGATGACATAGCACAATGTCATGCTTATCAAGGATCAAATGCTCTATATGCTCCCCCGTATAATGAATGTGCCCCTCTCACAAGGGAATTTGGGATTTTACCCTCCTCTCTCAATACACAGGCTTGGACGAGCTGTAAGACAATAACCTAATTATAAACCTTCACTTTCAGGCAAAAGTGATCAAAAAAACGGCACCCTAAAGTTCCATGAACAAACAGCCCATTAGAGTCTACTCCGGGAGTCGACTAAAGCACTATTAGTCGGTCTCTGGCACAGATGTAGTACAGAGACCATATAGATTAATGATGAAACCTGCCTATCATTGACACAGAGCCACTGCATCAGGGTCCCCCAGGATCTTTTAGGAGCGTTTGACCCTTCTGACACTTCACAAACTCTGCACTGGTACCTGCTAGTCCATATGAGAAACCACAGATCGATGCCCCCATCCAGTCACCTGTGCGGTTCCCCAGCAGCCACTGTTAGGATCTGTATTTTTAAATACTTTATAATTTTCATAAATGTATCATTGAATTTAAAGAATAAATTAGTATTTTTGACTTGCATTGTTTGGGGATTGAATTCCTACAGTCTCCATGGAGAACCATGCTGGTGTCCTGATTCTATTCAATGACATCAGTGTGATCTTCCATGGAACATTGAAGGAGAGGTCATTTGAAGAAGCTGTTATTCTCCGTTAAGATGAAAGTCTGTATATTCCTAATTACCCAAGTCTAAGTGAATGAATCAGCGTACTTCAGCATCCAGTTCGTCTGTTTTCTTACTAAGACTTAACAGGCCCGGCTACAGGAATTTGCATCTGGGTGGGCAAGGTTTGTGATCGGGAGGGGGCCAATTTCCAGTGGGTGTAGGAGCACCCTAAACAAAGTGCTGACATTAATCTAGATTTCCCAGATCCGTGATTCAGTAAAAAATGTCTTCCCAGATCCAGAAAAATGCACCTGCACAACTCTATAAAATACAGTACAAAGCAAAAGAGAATCAATGAAAATAGTGTTGCAACATCTATCTACCTATCTGTTCTCGGAGGGTCTGGGTTGGCTCTAGGATTGGAACCTGCCCGTGCTGAGCGCCACTTCTATTTTGGGTTGGAGGACTGTTCTGGTGTCGCAAGATCACAGGAGTGGCTTGGGGTTTAGCCTGGACCCCAATTTGGTGCGTAGGAGAAGTGGGTTTGCTCTTGGTTATCTTGCTTCAAATTTTGGGATAAATAATCCTTCTAACACGGTAGTTAGTGCGATACAGGTTCGCTTTTATTAATGGTATTTGGAGCGGTTCTTCTCAATACAATGGTGAGTGTCTAGAACACTGTTCTGGCATTTGTGCACTAGCTCGGTCAGCCGACACGTGTTTGGACCCGGAGGGTCTTTCTCAAGGCTGAACAATGATCCACCTTGAATTGGTGGGAAATGGTTGGTCCTCATAGTTAAGGTGAAGAGCCTATGGTGGCTCTGGTCCGGTCCTAAGTGGCTGGGGGTGGGGGTCCATTGCGAGGTGTGACATAAGCATCTTGCCTTCTGGAGGGTCCGTCCAGAAGGACGTTTTCTTTTCCCAACTGTTATACTAATCCAACCATGAATGGAATGTACAATCATGTAATGCTTTTAATCTGTAACCACCACCTCACATCACCCACCACGTTAAATCAATGTAATTAAACATGCTTGTCACAAAATGTCATTTATTACACATCACCTTGCACTCTTGAATAAAAGCGAACCTGTATCGCACTAACTACCGTGTTAGAAGGATTATTTATCCCGAAATTTGAAGCAAGATAACCAGGAGCAAACCCACTTCTCCTACCTATCTGTTCTCCCCTTTCCATTATATCCACTTCTCCTTCACCTTTCACCCCCCCCCAGTCACCTTCCATCATCTCCCCCTGATCACCATTTCCATTTACCTCCACTCCCAACTACCCCCAAAAACCCTCACCATGTCTTTCTTGACCTGGCTATGGAGAATCAAGGGTGATGCTTCCTCCTCTGTGAGGACTTAGGAGCAAGACACCAGTGTTTGTTCCATCTCAGATGGTGTGCTCTCAACAATGCCTCCCTGAACACTGTGGCTACTACCAGTAGGACTTGGAGGAGGTGCTTGTGGTTCCGCCACCTTGTTGTGAAAGACAAGGTGTTCATGATGAATTTTCTGAGAGGCAAAGGTTTAGTGGGGGGTAGAAGCAATCCTCCCATCCCACTCCCACAATCACTAATGGAGTCCCACAGTAAATAATTTCTATTTCCGGCACTGCCTAAACACCCAGCATGCAGGATTTTCATCATACTTTCAAACAAGACCTACAATACACATGATGTATTCTGTATGCATACAAACACTGTTAAGTTACTCAAACAGTATGAGGTTATCAATTCAGTACATACCAGTTTGAATCATGAAAAGTCCTGGCAGTTCAGGCAACTCATCCACACAGAAAAAGATACATTCTAAATAGGTCAGAACCCCACTGGTAAGTAAGCTTGTGAAGAATATCTGAAAGTGGTCCATACTTGCCATCCTAGCCTTGTCCTTTTCAGGTAGGACCTTGTTGGATCAACTCAGTGAGGTGCAGCTTGATTCCCTAGGCATAGCAAACAAGACACCCACATCCGGGCATACACACTTTTACTTAGGGAGACAAACGGAAACCAAAGTGCATTGGCAAAGCCAACTGCTTGGGGTTTTGATTAGGCATGGATAGGCATTTGCCAGCCACTTCCATAAGGATAACACCTGGTCATAATATGGGAACAGCTGGGAAACTTGAGTGGCTGGGCATATGATGTCATTGTCTGGCAAATGTCTGTCTAATACCTATACGCAAGCCAAAACTGTTGGCTTTGCAAATGCTTGTTTTGCGCATATATATATATAAAAAATGGAAAGTCTGTTTGTTCCTCATACATTTCCACACCGTTCAGCCAATCTACGCCATATTTTGCACGGTTACCTGTTAGGACTCTCCAGATGTCACTGGCTACATTACATGTCGACACCCCACCCCGCTCCCTGGATTTAAGCCTCTGCACACTTGAGACGGTTGGCAGGAACTGGCGAAACATCAAGGTGGTCGTAGAAGGACCAGGGAGAGCAAATTTCAAGTGTCTGGACGCGAGGAACAGCAGTTCAAAGTCAACCACGTTTCCAGGCCCAAGGATGCACCGTTTCTGAGATATATGCACCACAACGTGCAAAACATGACTGTGGTCATCGAAGGACCGGACAAAGCGCTTTTTAACCGTCTCGATGTCAGGAACAAAACCTGAAGGCTCAAAACCCACGTTTCAAGTCTCTAGGATGCTCCGTTTCCAAAATATTTGCACCACAATGCACTGCAACATACTGCACTGCGCCAGGTTGAGGCGACTGGTGGGGAGAGCACACAGAAGTTCCCATTATGCTGCTCACCTCCACGTCTGCTCCATGATTGTCAACAATTGATGAGTATTATCATGTCTGTCTACAGAACCCATGCAAAGTACGGGCACCATTTTCTAGTTGCTTATAAAACCAACTGGCTGAAGACACACATTAAGAGATTTTTATCACACCAGGAGCTCATTTACAGAGGCAATTAAGTAATTAAACACTCAAAAGAAAGCTTAGATATAACACCTGCAGGTACTATACAGCACAAAGATTGTTCTTACTTTGTGATAGAACTTGCACAGAGAGTTCCCAAAGGGTACATTTTGGTAGTGAGGGCAGGTAGTTGGTAGTAATGCCATAGGCATTCACATATCTATTGCTAGTCACTGGGTGGGTAAATGACCAAACACGCCCATATGAGGTGTGCTTTTCCAGCATGGGGTCTGGGATGGATTCACATGCTCATGAATATATTCCCCGTTGTCATGCTGGGAATCCTCGGTAAAGAAAAAAATCAGTATCAGTTTCGTTTCTGATCTGTCTTTCTTAGTAGTAACCAATCACTGGTCTCTGGGTCATACTGTCCCCAGCAAAGACTGCCCTCTCCCTAAGCCCCGCCCCTGGCAGCCATCCTCAGATTTTTACGCACGTTCAAGTGTTGGGAGTCCTCGTGCTATAGCTCTTGAGCTTTTACTGTGTTTTGCGCTTTTTCAAAGAGATTTATCTCATTTTTCGGTTTAATCGAGCCTCAAGCTCCACCGTTTCTACTTCCGATCAACGGGGACCCGTGTCGGATTTATCTACGCCCCTCAAGGGTGAAGTTTTTGTCGAGTTACGCTTCTTGGAGGATTCCAGAAGTTTCTGAGGCCTACCTCGCGGACGAGAAGACCATGGCCCAGGAGAAGGGAAGCTCAACTCCCGGCAAACTGTTCAGGATCTGTCCTGGATGCAACCTACAAAATGTGTTCAAGGAGGACGAGCATTCAAAATGCCTTTGCTGCCTCCACGAGGACAAAACGCACGTGGAGAAGGACTGCGCGTTTTGCATGAACATGTCTGATCGGACTATGACGGATCGTCGGACCTGTCTCTCCAACTGGCTGATAAGCAAGAGCCCAGCAGGTGAGAAGAAGTCCGAGCGGTCTTCTAAGTCCTGTGAGGGCGCCCCGGCGACGGGGGCCCAACAGAAGGCAAAGCACCGCGAGTCTGCGGGCACCAGGAGCGCCGAACGGTCGAGCTCCTTGGCTGCCAGGCAGGGCGCACCTTCACCGACGCCATCAACCGCGAGCCAACGCTCTGGCTCGGGGAAGAGAAAATCCGAGAACCTGGCTAAGCTTCTGGAGAGGCCCCGGGTGATCTCGAAGGAACTGGCCGAAGGAGAGCGAGGCGGTGACCCTCCCCCTAAGGTGAAGGCGCCAAGCGCGCCCAAGATGGTGAAGGCCTTGATTCACCCGGCTAAGGCCTCTATCGAGGGAGTCGCTGCGGCCCTGGCGAAGCCTGTGGAGGCTATCCCAGTGGTGGCGACTTCGGGCCCAGAGTTTCCCTGACTCCATGGAGAGAATCCTCTTTTAAGCCCATCGAGAAGACCCCAGTGAAAACCCAGGTGGAAAAAGAGGGGGGTGGTGGCCGTTGGGGACATGGACACAACCTCCGAGGAGGAGCTGACCGAGAATTTGGAAGAGGCCCGGTCCCACGGGAGGAATGCCGACAAGGGGGACGACGAGAGCGAGGGTGGCAATTACGACGAGGTTCCCGTGGATGAGGAGCAACCGTGTCGCCCGTCGCAGCCCGAGCTGCAGGACAACTCGGTGGCCATTTTGACGGCCATCCAAGCCTTATGCGCTGAGATAAGGACGAGACTGCCCCCGCCCCCGACGGACGACCCGGCTGAACCAGGTCCGTCGGGAAGCCCTCCAAACAAGAGGAGGAGAATTCATCCAGTGCCCCTTCAGCCCTCACGGCCTTCTCAGCCTTTGTCGCCTTCCCCGGTCCCGAGGGACGACACGGGAACAGACACGGCCACGACGGGGATGGATGACGACGGCGGTGACAACGGGACTGACCTTCCGTCTCCGATTCCTCAGGCATCCCCACCTGACGAGATTGGCTCCTTCCACGCCATGATTGCCAGGGCATCGAGCTTTTTCAGCTCTGCCCCGAAGAGAAGAAGTAGTAAGGCTTCCTCTACCAACGGCGCGAGTCCAAGAGGAAGACGGTCCTCGCTGTGCCGTTGCTGGATGACATCTGGGACGAGGGACTTGCCCTCCTCAAGAACCCGTCCACGACACCTGCCAAAAGGTACCGGTACGAGAAGAAGTACCGGGTCCCCGACGCCACCCCGTTGTGCCTTACGGCACAGCCCACCCCGGATTCGGTCATCTCAGCAGCGGCCAAGAAGAAAGCGGGGGGGGGTCGGCTTCATCGTCAACTTCCCCACCGGACGGCGAGGGGAAGAAGCTGGACGCCATGGGACGACGAGTCATCTCGTCGGCGGCGACGACGACGATTAAGGCGGCCACCGCCCTAGTGATTGTGGCCCGCTACGACAGGGAATTGTGGTACTAGATCGCCCCCCTGTTGGACTTCCTCCCGGACGACAAGAGGGCAGAGGCCCTGGCGATCCTACAGGAGGGTGAGGTGGCATCGGACCACGCCATAACTGTGGCCACGGACATTGCCGACACCGGTTTTTGCCAGTTGGGCAACAGTGTTTGCCTTAGACAGCGGGGGTGGCTCAAGGCGACAGATTTCCGGAAGGACGTGCAAGCCAAGGACACAGTGGATGAGTCGCTGCAGGCCGAGACGGCTCGGGTCTTGGGAGTTCTGCAGCAATTGCGGCCACCCTTTCGGAACTCCGGAGGCAAGCAAGTTGCCTCCAAAGGATTCGGCGGCGGCTCCTCGACCTACCCTCAGGCGGCCCATTCCTCGTCGCAAGAAGCCTACAGGGGACGAGGCAAGTCACATGGATCTCGCCGTCGTCGCCAAGGAGGCGAAGGACGCAAGGCCACTTCCAAGCAAGACTGAACCGGCCGTGGCATCGGGCCCCCACCGAAGCACCCCGGTGGGTGGCTCGCTGGCGAAGTTCATCAGCATGTGGGAGTCGATCTCCACCGACCGTTGGGTGCTGGATCCCCTGGCCCACGGGCACACTCTGGAATTTCTAAAGAAGTGCCCCCGAATTCCTCCAGTGGCCAGGAAGGAAAACCACATCCCTCAACTGCTGTTAGAGGTAAGAGTGATGCTCAAGAAAGAAGCCATTGAGCTCATCGCAAAGAGGCTCTGGGGCTCCGGAGTATACTCAAGATTCTTCCTTGTCAGGAAGAAGACAGGAGGTTGGCGTCCCATCCTGGACTTGCGTCGGCTAAACAAATGCATCAAGGCACAGAAATTTCCAGATGTCACCCTCCAGCACATGCTGGGCCAGCTGGAGGAAGGCGACTTCCTATCGTCGTTGGATTTGGAGGATGCGTACTTTCACATCTTTTTTTTATTTTATTTTATATATGCTTCTATAGCGCCGTAAGCCCGCAGGCATCAGGGTGCTGAGCCACACAATAAGTACATGGTGATTTAGACATCCAGATCTCTGGTTCCGGTGGATATCGGAGGACTATTTAAATAGGTGGGTTTTCAGGAGTTTTCAAAATTGGAGGTGATTTTCTTGGCTTCTCAGAGTTATCGGAAGGGCATTCCATATCTGAGCCGCCTTTACTGTGAACGATCTGCCCATACCGGATTTGAGCCTGTATTTCTGTTCGACTAATAGGTTCTTACCAACTGAGCGAAGATGTCTCTTGGGTGTGTAAAATTCAATATTTTTCTTCAAATATTGGGGCGCTTTGCCAAAAAGGCATCTATGTACCAAGGTGAGGGCTTTAAATTCAATCCTGTCTTTGACTCTAAGCCAGTGGAGAGATTCTCTCGCTGTGTTAACATGGTCTCTTCTAGCCAATTGTTTTACAATCCTGACCGCGTCATTTTGTATGACTTGACAAGTATGTATGTCTTTGGCGCTTCCCCCTATCAATAGGGCATTGCCATAGTCCTGCCTCGGTAGCACTACTGCCCTGGCAATGGTAGCCATGTTGTTGTCATTCAAGAACGGTCTGATGGCCCTCATTAATCGCAGATAATAGGCAGTGTTCTTACGTAAGAGATTCGCCTGAGCCTCTGAATTAACCGAGGAATTCATCATCATACCCAGCGTCTTTACTTGACTGGAGACTGTAATGATGGCTTTCTTAATCTGGAAAGTTTTATATTCCCCACCCAATTTTTCCAATTGAAGACTGGAGCCAAAGAGCATCAGCTCCGTTTTTGAGTCATTTAGGCACATCCAGTTGGATTGCATCCATTCATCAATTTTGCTATATATTGCGCCTAGTTTCTCACTGTCTTTCTGATGTGATCCCTCTATCTCTATAATAAGTTGTGTATCATCTGCATAATTGCAGAAGAACACTTCCAGTTCTGTCAGTAGGTCAGACAGTGCTCGCATGTATAGGTTGAAAAGCATGGGTGAAAGGCTCGCGCCCTGTGGCACCCCAAACAAAATTTGGGTGGGATCTGAGAAGTTGTCACCCCAGTGAACTCTGGCTTGACGCTTGGTAAGAAAGGAAACCAACCACTTCAAGGCCAGGTCCGAGCAGCCTACGTTGTCTCTGAGTGCTCTGACCAGCAGGTCGTGGTCCACCAGGTCGAAAGCCGCACTTAAGTCTAATAACATCAGAATCCCCATTTTCCCTTTGTCCATGAGGCCCAGCATATGATTTTGAAGGTCCAACATGGCTGATTCCGTGCTATGAGCAGCTCTGAAGCCAGATTGCCGATGGTGTAGGGATTCTTGTGTTTCCACGTGGGCCTGTAATTGCTGGGTAGCCAATTTGTCCAGTATTTTCAGGATGAAATTGGTGTTTGTTATGGGACGTAGATTCCCTGGGTCCTTTGGATCTAGCCCCACCTTCTTTACTAAGGGTGTGATTGTCACCTTTTAAATTTCTTCCGGAATGATGCATTGATGATCTTAAGTAGTATAGGAGCAAAATGCTCCTTGTGTTGCAAAATAATGTCAGGGGGTAGGACATTTTCAGCGCACGATGTAGGTTTCATAAGATCAAGCAGTTTTAGTAATTCTGGTTCGGTTATAGGTGTAAACATAAACGTTTCCTGACTCTGTTTCTTTTTACACTCATAGGTGCTGTCATCCCTTTTTTGTCTGGCTAAAATTATGTTTTGCCTCCCTTCGGCTATTTTTGCTGTAAATGCATTTTGAACAGTGTTACAGTCTTCTTTAGATGGAGCTAATGATGGTGTGAGAGTTGTCGGTTTTTCCACGCTCTTTAAAATTTTAAAGAGTTTGCTTGTTTTGTTATCTGCTGATTCAATTTCCTTATTAAAGTGGCCAGCTTTAGCTATTTTGATTTTTTCTTTGTATTTCTTATTAGCTACTTTCCACTGTTCTTTATTTTCAGTGGTTTTGTCTGCGAGCCATTTCCTCTCAAGGACTCGCTTCTCTATTTTAATTGCCTCTATGTCTGAGTTGAACCATTTCTTATAGTTACTATTTTTTCTAATAAGCTTAGTTTTGAGGGGTGCGATCTCATCTACTAGTAGTTGTATTTGTGCATTATATACCTTAAGCATTTCCTCACAGCTGTCTTTCTCCTGAAAAGAGGTAAGTATTTTATCTATGCATGGACGAATGTGGTCAATAGTGATTTTTTAAAAATTTCTACTGGTGACCTTCGAGTGGGGGTTGTCATTAGTGCCTGATGCCTGAAGTTCAATATTTTAGGTGACCAAGTAATGATCACTCCATATGCAAGGCTTTGTCTTGCAACTAGAACATTTGAGGTTGTTAGCTATAATCCAATCCAGCTGATTACCTTGTGGTGTTGTTGGGCCCTCAATTATAATACTAAAATCCATATTTGTTAATTGTTTCTCTAAAAAGATGGCTTCCTTATCCTTTTTGTTTCCCTGCCAAAGATGAATGTCCCCCACCACCAAGTTGGATACATTGGTAGATTTAAGCATGGCTAATTGGGAGCATAGTTCATTGGAGAAGTCTGAACTCAGTGAGGGGGGTCTATATATGACTATAATATTGAGGCAGTTATGAGGGGTGAAAGTAAGTTTCATGTGGATTGTTTCACATCCTTCACAGCTAAAGGAGGCCTTAAATAATTTAAGCGTCTCTTTTGCTATGATGGCGTCTCCCCCACCTACTGCTCCTTCTCTATTGGCGTTATATATGATGTATCCGGTTGGAAGCGATGCCTCACATGTGGGGCCAATGGGGTCTTTTAACCAAGTTTCAGTCACGCATCATATGTCTAGGTTGTGTTCCATAATTAAATCATTTATATTGTGTGCATGTTTTACCAACGATCGTGTGTTTAACAAGCCTATCTTTAATGTGGAATGAGCTTTACCAGGTGTTTGGGTGCTCTGATGTATCTCGTGTGTCTCAAGAGCACTACTGACCCTGTCCTGCATGTGCATGATGCTTGTAGCTTTAGCGATCATGATGACGTGTAAACATGAGAAAAAAATCCAGTAACAAAGTATTTACCTTTACTGTAGGTCAAAAAGGGAGTAGCGGAGCAGAGATCTCCCTGAGCTAAACCGGAGTAAACCGGCTATGACGCGCCGGCGCTGGACGCGCCTGACTTCGTATCAAGTAGGGGAAAGAACTACAAGAGTTCTGGGAGTTGTAGTTTTTAAACAACCAGTACTCCTGCAGCAAGCAAAGCAAACATCCCCATCCTAAAAGGACACCGAAAGTTTCTCAGGTTCGTAGTCCAAAGGCGGCCCTACCAGTTCAAGGCCCTCCCGTTCGGTTTGAAGTCGGTGCCCAGGGTGTTCACCAAGTGCCTAGCACCAGTGGCAGCGCGGCTACGCCTGCAGGAGATCCATGTCTACCCCTACCTGGACGACTGGCTCATCCAAGCAGGGACAAGGGAACTCGCCGGCGAACACACAGCAAAGACCGTCCAGCTGCTCACGCACCTGGGCTTCTCCATCAACTTCCCCAAATACCACCTGGTTCTGTCGGAGGTCGCGCTGTTTCTGGGAGCCAAGTTCGATACAGTGGCACGCTTGGCCTCACCGTCGGTGGAAAGAACGCAGGACATCCTGGGCAAGGTACAGCGTCTGCTGGCCACTCACGAGGCCAGAGTGAGGTCCATCAATTCCCTGCTTGGGATGATGTCCTCTTGCATCTATCTGGTGCGCCTGTGCAGGCTTCGGATGCGCCCTCTGCAGGAGTTCCTTGACCCCCGTTGGATGCAAGCGACGGACAGCTTCGAGGACAAGATCTCGCTCAACGAAGTATTCCGCCAAGCAATTCGATGGTGTGGCACCGGCGCGCATCTCGCAGCGGGCACTGACTTTCAGACCCCAGCATACCAGGCGACGGTGACGATGGATGCCACCCTGGAGGGGTGGGGAGCGCACACCAGAGATCTTCACGCGAGAGGCCTGTGGCTCCCGGAGGAGAGGCCACTCCACATCAACATACTGGAGCTCCGAGCGGTGTTCTGGGCCCTCAAGTCATTCCTCCCATCCCTCAAGGGCAAGGTGGTGAGGATCTTCACCGACAACACCACCACGATGTTCTATATCTGGAAGCAGGGAGGAACCAGATCCCCATCCCTGTCCAAGGAAGCCCAGGATCTGTGGCACTGGGCCGTTTTCATCTAGCAGGGATAAAAAACACCATTGCCGACTCACTCAACAGGGACCTGCCCTCGTGCCACGAGTGGGAACTACGCCAGGATCAGGTGGATCAACTCTTCCGGCGATGGGGCAAACCCCAATTCGACCTGTTCGCAACAGCGACGAACTCCAAGTGCCAGAGGTTCGCCAGCAGGTTCCCCCAGCCGAGGAGAATGGGCGATGCTTTCTCGTTCCCCTGGGACGGCCTGTCAACCAACTCAAGGGGTCCCGGTGCAGGATGATCCTCGTCGCACTGAGGTGGCCGAGACAGATATGGTTCCCGGACCTTCTGGACTTCTCAGCGTCCCCACCAGTCAAACTGTTGACGGATGCAGATCTTCTCTCCAGAGAAGGAGGTGCCATTCTTCATCACGACCCGGAGTCACTGAACTTGCAGGCCTGGCTCCTGCAGCACTAGAGTTTGGAGGGTACGATATCCCGGCGGACTGCAGAGAGGTTCTTGCAAAGGCCAGGGCGTCCTCAACTCTCAAGTGCTACGGACACAAGTGGAAAGGTTCTCTGTCTGGTGCCGTGCACAGAAGATTAACCCTCTACGGATTACAGCCCCTCAAGTGCTACCATACTTACTGTCGCTGGCCAAAGCTGGACTAGCTCATGCTTCCATCAAGATACATCTGGCAGCGATTTCCCGATACACAAGAACTGCAGGACGGTCGTCCCTGTGGTCTCATCGCCTGGTGAAGTAATTTATGAAAGGACTGTTCCGATCGTTCCCGCCGGTGAAGGCTCCAGCCCCGGCGTGGGAGCTCAACGTGGTGCTGACCAGGCTCATGGGCCCGCCATTCGAGCCCTTGCATTCGGCTCCCTTGAGGTTCTTGTCGTGGAAGATAGCATTCCTTTTGGCCATCACCTCCGCACGACGCGTGGGAGAGATTCAGTCTCTATCCTGCAAGCCTCCATACTTGACTTTCCACAAGACGAGGGTAGTGCTGAGGGCGCACCTCTCCTTCATGCCCAAGGTGCCGTCGGACTTCCATCTCGACAAGCCCTTGGTGTTACCAGTCTTTTTCCCGTCGCCGGCCGAGAGGACCTTGCACTCGCTGGATGTAGCTAGAGCGCTGAAGTTCTATTTGGACCGAACAAAGAGTTTTCTGAAGACATCACAGCTGTTTGTGAACTTTGGACCTGTGAACCAAGGGAAGGCTCGCTCGAAGGCTTCCATTTCCAGATGGCTCTCCGGCTGCATCATGCACTGTCATCGGTTGGCAAACCGACTGTTGCCCGGCCGTCCGAGAGCCCATTCGACCAGAGCGATCGCTGCTACCACAGCGTTCTTGTCTGGTGTGCCCCTGCTGGACATCTGCAGGGCTGCTACGTGGAGGTCGACACACCTTCACGAGATTCTGCTGCGTCGACTGGGATTCCAGGGAGGAGTCCAGAGTCGGCCAGGCAGTGCTGCACAACCTGTTTGCTTAAGGTGAGCCTGGTGAGGAGGTAAGAGATGCTTAATGTTGAGTTTTATGTAATACTTAATGTTGAGCCTTTGCCACCTCCCGTGGTTGTGCATGTGTGTACTGCTATTTATTCTTATATTCATGAGCATGTGAATCCATGTCAGACCCCATGCTGGAGAAGGAACAAGTTACTTACCTGTAACTGTTGTTCTCCAGCATGGGTCTGGCATGGATTCACATGCGAACCCTCCCTCCTGCCCCTCTGCGGCTCTTCACTTGGTCATACTGCCACTTTACGTGCTACCAAATCTGAGGATGGCTTCCAGGGGCGGGATTTAGGGAGAGGGCAGTCATTGGCTGGGGACAGTATGACCCAGAGACCAGTGATTGGTTACTACTATGAAAGACAGATCAGAAACAAAACTGATACTGATTTTTTCTTTACCGAGGATTCCCAGCCTGACGACGGGGAATATATTCATGAGCATGTGAATCCATGCCAGACCCATGCTGGAGAACAACAGTTACAGGTAAGTAACTTGTTCCTTCTCCTCACATCCTATCTCCATCTTATCTGTGTTCCACTGTAAGAGTTCTGACTTACACCTAGTAGGCAGAACTAAAAAAGGATGTATGTTTGTCTCTGAATCAATCATAACCACTGGCATTGCTTTGGTCAGCCTTCCATAACATTGTCTCCAAATCAGCCTTGGCACTGCCATTAATGTGAGCAGCCCCGCCTAAACTGCTAGAACACAGGGCCTGTGGTTGCTTGTGTTCCAGTGCAGAGGGTACATGGCCTAACAACTGAGACTAATCTGCACCTTTTGGTGATAGGACCAAGAGTCATTTGCTAATGGCTTGTCCCCTTCTGTAATGGCACAGAAATACTAAAGAATTAAAGCATGAAATGGTGTGCAAAGAAATGATAGTGGTAATGTTTAATGTTTACCACACACTGTGGGTAATAATAAGCAGCGCTCAGATGCCTGAGGATTCGTAGCGCTATATAAAGGCAGAATTATTATTATTATTAATTCAAAGCCTTGCATCCATCACTTTTTCAATATGCTGCTCTCTCCTGCAGAATTACATTTGTGTTACTACCAACCTTCTTTTTTCACTTATACTCAAGTAGTTAATGCAGCAGAATATATGTGTAAGGGTCCCCAGTCAGTTGATGCACCTTCTGCAGAAATCTGTGTGCAATCAACATCACCTGGCATATATTGTTAGACCTAGTTGAGCATTTATTGTTTGACATAGTTAACCATTTTATTAAGCATGATGTGAAAAAATGCTATATTCCCACAAAAATTAAACATACTTTAAATTACAGAAACTAACATAGCGACTTTAGGCTTGAGAAAATAGTTGCATACAGCCTTCTTGAGTAAGTGCTACCTCACTTAGAGTTGTGAATGGCCCTTCATCTCTCTGGTCATTTGTGCTTTCCTGACTATGGGGCACAGATCATTGTCCAGGACCAGCAAACAAATCCTGGCCAGGCCTCCTTCAGTGCGGCTCATTAGAATGCCAATCTCTCTGCATTGCCGCATGTTTAAAGTGAACAATAATCCCCCCCCCCCCCCCCTTGACCCCAGCCCAACCCCTCAGCCCCAATCCGCCCAATGCCTCCACTACCTCAGGTCCCACTTGCAATGCCTCCTTTCTAGGGGGGGGTCAGGGTATGACCTTGGGTGGGGGGGGAGGCCTGGCCTCCCGGCCCCCCTGCTGGAGCCGGCCTGATACTTAATAAGAGTGATTCGAGGAAAAGACCTCTGATAGACAGAGCGCCTGATTCACAAACGCGTTTTACAGTGGTTCAGTCCCATTGGAAAGCACTTTGCAAATCAGGCCCAGAGACTCCCAGCGCAGATGTTTCTGGTAGGGTAGGCCTGAGCTCTACCTTATGCTGACTCATGGAAGACCAACGGCTCAGGCTGGCCTTCATATCGCGTTGGTACTGGAAACCACGAGTAGGGGTTCAGCACCAACCGTATGCCTTATTGAATACTGCAAATTGTTACTTCCGCAGGCCTCTTCAGTGGGATCTCACAATGTTTAATGAGGTGAAGAGCTTAGTGACAAACAACTTCAAAAGGAAAGCACGCTTTTGGAAAGCCAATAGTTTTTGATTTATTTGTTTATTGCATTTTACATTCAGCCCTGGGCGGTGTGGAGAGTAATGAGGAATGACTGTGCAGTGAGGGAGGAAAGATTGACAGCATTGGGAACAGATGGCTGCCATCAGGGCCCGAGTCCTACAAAAAATGCATTGGCAAAGCCAATAGTTTGGGCGTTTTCTGCTGTCCCTTGCATTTTGCATTTATAGGTACCAGGGTACAAGGAGGAGAGTGCAAAGTTTGAAAGGAAGCTGTGATAAGGGATGCAGGAGTGGGGTTAAGGTGGTTGGGTGGGGGTCACTAGCATAGTGTTAGGGTAGTTGACTGGTGATCGGGAGCGTGGGGGTAGGGTGGGTGGCTGGGGGTAGAATGAGCATGGGTAGGGTGGGTGGCTGGGGGTAGAGAGAGCGGGTAGGGTGGGTGGGGATAGAGTCAATAGGAGGGAGATGTGTGTGGTAGGGTTGGTGTGTGTGGGTAGAGAGTGGGGGCAGGGTGAGTGGGTGGAGGTAGAGAAAGGGGTTAGGGTGGGTGAAGGTAAAGAGAGTGGGGAAAGGTTGGGTGGGGTAGAGAGTGGGGGAAGGGTGGGGTAGAGTAAGGGTAGGGTGGGTGCGGTAGAGAGACTGATGGTACGTTGTGTGGATGGGGGCAGGGTGGATGTGTGTGGGTAGGGTGGGTGGTTGGGGCTAGGGAGAGTAAAGATAGGGTGGGGTGTAGGGCTAGGCAGAGTGGGATAGAGTTGGTGGGTGGGGCTAGAGAGGGTGGGTGAGTGGTGGTAGAAAAATGTGCGGGTAGTGTGGGGTAGAGAGAGTGGGGGTGTGGTGGGAGAAGAGAGAGGTGTGGTTGGTGTGGGAGTAGAGGGAGTGGTGTGGGGAGTAGAGAGAGTGGGAGTAGGGTGGATCAGTATGTGTAGGCTGGGTGGGTGTAAAGAGAGTGGGGCTAGGGTGTGTGTGGAGGTATCATGGTTAGGGGTAGAAGAGAGGGTGGTTGGGGTAGAGAGGGTGGGGGTAGGGTGGGCGGCTGAGTGGTGGTAGTAAAACCTAACAGCACATATAACAGGTGTGAAGTAGGGTAGTTGTGAACACAATGCGAGGGGGTTGGCGTAGAGAGAGTGGGAATGGGGGTAGAGAGAGTCGGAGTGTGGTGGGTGGGGATACAGAGGCAGCCTCAGGAGGACAAAAAACTCCTCATTGGGTAAAACGGCGGAGGAGTTTGGAAAAAAGATTTTAGTGATTTGACAGTTTAATGCCATGGCATTGCCAGTTGCTATGGCAACCGGATATTCTCGATTCAGAAACTTCATTCCTTCTCTCTCTTTTCTGTAACAATGGTTTTAGCAATGCACCAAAACCAAAAAAATATTGTGATGGCTTAACATTTTTATTGATATTCTTGTTTTCTATTGGTGCATAAGAAAGTGGCCCCTGTCTGCATTGCACTTCATCTGAACCTAGCCTTTGACAGGGAAGGCTAGTTGCATGTGAAACATCCGCAGGATGTGAGCAGCCCACAGTCCTTCAGTTCCAGTTCTGGCCAGTGTGCAAAACTGCATGTGCAAATGGATTTTGCGCATATGTGTTTATGCTGAAAATCACCACACAGACAAAATTGTGCTGTTTCCTATTTACCCGACAGATGAAAAGTTACAACGGTTTTCTACTGGATTGCTTTTGGTCCAGTCATATCTGGGAGGAATACTATTCTATAGGACCCGTTTAGGTTGCTTGAATCGTAATGAGACATTTAAAAAAAATCAAACGTGAACGTATTTTATCCCTATGCATTCACAGGAGCCCTTAAGTGTCCCAAGGGATGTTTCACTGATGGCTCACTACTAAAAGCATGTTTCAGTCTGCAAGATAACATTCAAGGTTTGGAGGAGGCGTGTGGATCTGTGACAGAACGGATTGATATGTACAACATTTGCGCAGGGGAAAATTAAGTGGAACGCTCCGTACTCAGAGAAGTGTTTTCCCGTGTAGGAATCTTCCAAAACTTAATTAGTGATCGTTGGACCTCAGCAGTAAGTACATGCGTATCAGGAAAAAGTATTTTCCATCTTGTTTTTTTTTTTGTTTTCGGCCACAACGAAATGACTGAGGTGCACGTCTTGACGCTCATGCGGTGTTTACAATGTGAGTTTTATCTAATAAGATCTTTGTGCCATCGTTTTGACCAAAACACCACAGTAATGAATAACAGCATTTGTGCTAGCCATGGTGTATAGGCACAGTCTTGTGTTTTCCCCGTTATATGTGGTGTTGTGTGTTTCTTTGGGCTTATAGAATGTTTCCCTAATATATGGATGTGGTTTTTTGCATGTAACAATAGCAATGTTATTAGGGTTTGTAGTTTTCAGGTGTATTTATAGGAGCTTCTAAGACATTGTCTGTGCTTTTGGAAAACTTTCTGAAAAAATAATTTGGGTTGTGCTGGTTGTTTTGCAAGGTGTGCTTTTGTGTCATTCTTGGAGTTACCTTATAACAGATTAGGTTAACTACCTGAAAGCATGATTGTTTATGACTGTGGGTTTGTGTTTTTCTGTGTTTCAGTGTCTGGCGTTGTTTGGGCCATTCAATCATGTACTTACATCAGTCCTACTAAAGAGGACTTTGTGTGCATGTTTGCTGTTTTGGAGGATATCATGCACAGTGAGCAGGTACCACTATTTCAAATATGAGTGTTTGTTGTTGTGTGTAGCAAGCACTGATCAGATTGTATTCGACTTGTGGAATCAACTGTATCTACTAAGGCAGCAATTGATTTGCTGTGATTTTAAATTGGTGACTTTCCTTTATTCTCTTTAATTTTGGTTTTAGTTTCTAAATATTCCCATGGAATGATAGCTAAGTTGTGGAGACCATCTTGACCCACATATAAAAAAACTCTGCTATTCCGAGATGGATAGCCCCGGATGAATGGCCTAGTCATTTTCTGTGAAAGCACTGAAACATGTTGGCCTAACTATGTAACCACATACATTGGACCATTATACATCTGTGATGTCTGATTGCGGTTGTATTGCATTTTGAAAAAGCATATGTTTTTTATGTATTGTAGAATTCATGTGACGTTTGTAATGGGTTTTATGTAGTTCTACAATGTTTTTGAATTCACTTTGTAATAAACTTAATTCCCGTAATTGTACTACTAGACACATTGTGATAGGTTTCTAGTCGCTTTTGGAGAATAGGTTTAGTCACCGTGATTTCAAAGAATTACATGTCCTTTTCTTTTCTTTATGTATATACTTTATAGAGTACAGACCAGAGCCTTATGGGTGCCTAAGAGCTGGACACTTTCAATGGAACTCCAGTGACATTGAAAAGTATATCTTCTTTGGGCATGATACTGAATTGTTTTTGAGGGCTCCATTTTAAATTGGGACAGCTATAGACGCATTGCGTGTTCCCAGGCTAATTGAAAGAAAACAACGGCGAGATGCGGCCCCTCTTATGAGGGTAGCTAGATTAGATAAAGGGCACTCCTTCTGTGCATTGCAGTGTTTGATGAGGCATGCATCATGGCATGTTCCCATCAGATCATCTACCACACAAGCTACTTGGCTGCAAGCGTCAGGGGCTGGTTGGGGGGAGGGGAGTTGTGGGTAGGTGCTATACTCTTTAGGCAGCAGATTCTAAATCGCCCAAGAGTCTCTTCATTTGCTTGAAGAGTTGCACAGATGTAAGCTGCTCATTGTGAGTGGCCAAGAGCTAGGTCAGGAAAAAAGGTTTACTGGCTGTCACCTAAATGCATAATATTTGTAAACATGCTGTGGACTAGGCTCGGGGTTTATTGGAATAAGTTCAGGAGGCCAGTCATGGGATGGTCTACCCTTGCACCACAGGGCATTGGCTCGGTCAATGCAGTCATAATTTGCAGGGATATATTTCATAGACAAGTCACAGCAATTTGCTTTACAGCTTCTTTGTGGAGTCTACATTTCCCAGGAATTCATTGAAAATTCTCATTGTTTTACTGTTGCGATGGGAAATGCTACTTCCACAGGACAGCGTGTGGGCTCCTAAATTCTTTTAGAAAAACGAGAGATGTATCAAAATAAAAAAAATAAAACTTTGGAGAAACATACAACCTTACATCTCTCTTCCAAGCTCTAAACAACAACAACAATGACTACCTTGTGCAAACACGAATAGATTTCACAGCCTATGAAAACATTCTCAGGTACTGCTTACATCAGAAAACACGAGAGCAACACACACAAATAAATATGTGGACATTTTCAGAGCCATTTTGGACAAAAGCTTATCTATAAATGTACCTTTTTTATGTTTAATAAAAAAGTATTAAAATATATTACATAACTTGAAAATAATAATAATAATTTTGCATTTATATAGCGTTACGAAGCATCAGGCATCTGATTTATCAATCTCGGAAGGATGCAAGGCTGAGTTTGGCCCTGCTGGGGATTCTAGCCTGCATCGGCAGGCTCTGCACAGATGTTAAAGTGGGCGCTCTACTAGCTGTGCTATTTGACCAGCAGCTCTAGAACATATTTCTTTAAAACATCAAACAAGTCAAATAACCATTTAAAAATATTGACAAAGCCAAATTCAGCACACAATATAAATTCAGGGAAAGAGTGCAAAAGGGGCGTGGGGATGGGTTGGATAGGTTGGGAAATTACATAGATTTGACTTAGAGATGGTTGTTAAATCGGTGGAGACATATACACAAATCCATCCTCATATGTCATCTGCATTGAAAGGCATTAGAGAACCTCAATCAAAGGCCCTATTTGAAGCGCTTCTGTTAAAGCTCTTATTTTAATGATTATAGTTTTGCCTTAAAGCTAGCGCGTTCAGTGCCACCTAATAGGCAAAACTAAAAAGTGGGAGGAATCTGACTTGTGCAGTGGGAAGTGACATCACAGCAAGTGAAGGCAAATTGATAAAAATTTGCATATTTAAATTTTGGATGTTTTTCCCAATTCCAGCAAGTGCTCAGGTCAAATGAGCATTTCACAAGAGAACCGATTTTCTTTAAAAAAAAATGCCCTGATAAGTAATATAGCTGTGCATTTGAATGGCTTAGAGTGTATAAGGAAACATGTCCTGTTCAGAAGAAAGTCGATATGTGTTTTACAGCAACATCATACAAGAATTGCGTGGTCTCTTGACTAAGGTTCTTGCCTCCCAGCCAATTGATCTGTGTCCGAATCCCACACGTGCAGGAAATTAATGTGGGAGCATTTTCTTTCTTTCTTTTTAATTAATTGAAAGCACACAAGGAGGACAGCATCCACCCTCTGAAAAAAGTGGGCGGATGCTGTCCACCCGCGTGTTCCCTCGACTTCAGCCCTGACAAGCAATCGAACACAGGAGCATTGCACAACATTTGAAGGAAGAAATTGCTGTGCAAACGGGAAGGAGAACGAATTAGGAGAGCAATGTGGGAGAACCCGGAATTAACAGCACAAAAGGGGAGGGGAAATAAATGGCAGCGTGGTGAGGGGAATTACATTTCCAATAGATATATTGTACAGCGTTTTCATGATGTCTGCACCCACAATAAGTGCCAGCACTGCTACTTTAAAGCACACGTTCATGATGTCACAGTCCACAATATATGACCAAATGTCCTCTTAAAAACACGTTTCAATGCTGCCTGTGTTCGGACCCAACAAAAAGTGTTTATGTTGTACATATGTATTTGCTTCCCACAATATTGTAGGTACAAAGGGCAGACTTCCTGGCCAACCCTTGAGTCTGGACACTACTGAAATATCATTGGCTCAGGTGCATCTGGTTTGTTTGTTTATTTATTTATACAATGGACAAAATCCTCAGGTATCTGGGCGCATTGTATCGTTACATATACGGTTACAAGAACAGTCAGAGCATATACAGTAAATTATGTGCATGAACATTACAGATATATACAAAGATACGAATGGAATTATTTACATGTGCATTACAGGTATGTAAAAGGTTGACAGGTTGGCTCGTTGATTACGTTTCCTGTGAAAAGAGCCAGGTTTTTGCTTTTTTCCTGAAGCCGTAGAAGGACAGTACAGATTTAAGTTAGGCAGGTATGGAGTTCCAGAGTTTAGTCGCAAGAACAGGGAAGCTACTGCCACCTGCTTTCTGTAGCTTGAATATGGGAACTTAAAGGCGGTGTAGGTGTGGGGATCTAGAAGGCCAGTCTGATGTATTTCTAGAGAATGTGTATGCTAGGTATTTAGGAGCAGAATTGGAGAGGCATTTGTGCATAAGGGTTAAGGTTTTGAATGCAATTCTGTCTTTAACTGAAAGCCATTGAGCATTGCGTCTTGTTGCTGACATATGCTGGGTTCTAGGAATGTTGAGTGCCGTTCTTATTGCATTGTTTTGCATTATTTGTAGTTTATTAAGATTGTATTTGCTAGTCCCTAGGTACAGGGCATTGCAATAATCTAATTTAGACAGGATAAGTGCTCTTGCCAGTGTGATGCAACTTGATGTTGACAGAAATGGTCTACAAGCATTGATTAGTTTGCATGTGTATGTCGTGGCAGAAGCTGTAGCATTGACTTGTCTTGTCAAGGTTAAGGCTGAGTCAAGATAAATACCCATGGTTTTTACCTCTTTGGAAACTTTTATGTTACTACTGTCTAGTAGGAAGTATTTAAATTTGTTGTCCAGTTTATTCAGTCTAGCCAAGGAACCAGTGAGAAGTAGTTCTGTCTTGTCATCGTTAAGACAAATACCGTGAGTAGCCATCCATGCTTGAATGGTGAGGTATATTTTATTAAGCTGCGTCGAGTCTGTGTCGTAGTCTCCTTTGATGGGGATGAGAATCTGGGTGTCATCTGCGTAGTTGGTCTAGGTGACACCCAGACTTGTCGAAATCATTGAATAGGGGCTTGGTAAAAAAAAATTGTAAAGGGGGATTCCAAGATGGCTGCACTTCACTGAGCACCGCTGCACCCTAGCTCCCGACCTGCGTAGCACCTGGAACGGCATTAAAAGCGTATTTAGCCCTCCCTGGCTCCCACTTGACATAGATGCCGACACCGGAACGAACCTGGTCAGCAGGGACTGTGCGTAACAGCATTCAGAACGGTGGCACATGGGATGCGCAAACCGCCTCCGGCATTGTAAGATGCAGCCCGTAACCTCGAGGGAATCACCAAGTTGAGTGCTTCTACCTACATCCAACGAAAGCCTGAGACCAGAGGTTGGATCACATGAAACTAAATTCTACCGCCAGTGAGACAAACTCCACAGGGAGTGTGGGGACGGACCCTGTCGGTGCGGGTGTGGGGGCGGCGCGGGGCGCTCTCCCCCCGGTTCATCCACCAAACCCGTCCCCCCGGGGATCCCGACTAATCTAGAGGAGGGCACGGGGCCTCCGGGGTGTGGGGCCTACTGGGGGCGCCACCAAGACCTGGATCCGGACAGTGGGCAGAACAGAGAAGGCCCCCGACCACCTACTCGGGTCAGTTTCCGTGGCATCCGCGCCCGCCTTCCAGCGTTGGAGAAATCGGATGACACCCCCGACGGCAAGCATCTCCCTGCAATCAGGGCCATCGGTGCACGCTGGCCCAGCGCCTTCACGGGCCCTCCCGCCCTTGAAGCTGCGGCAAAGCACACAGGCAAGGGACCGTTAAAAAAAAAAAAACATAGCGGTCCCACAGGAGGAGAGGACATTTGCAGCCCTGAGACTTGAGGCTTGCGGGGGGAGACGCAGCTGCCCTCCGGTCAGGAAGGATCCTTTGGGAGGAGCGGCAGCAAATTAAGCTGCCTGCTAACTTAAGAGGAGCCCAAGATGGCCGCTTCATAACGAACACTGCGCTTTTGAACTCCTGGTCCTACTCTCACGCCAACGATTCCTATTTAGCCCAACACTGAGTTTGGACTTCCTTGGCTGTCTCCTTATGTGTCGGCACCCTCGATCTGCAGGCTTACCCTGGGGCATCATCTGTGACCCTCACCGGGAACATCCTAACGGAGTGGCCTTCGGGACTCAAGCTGACCCACATCACCATCTCGCTGGGACAACCATAATATCCTGGGGCAGGCAGCACTGGTGGAGGAGCGGCCCTGTGGTGGAGTTTGGCAGAGGGGACTCCCCATCGGGGTCTGTCGTAGGAGAGGCCGGGGGGATCCCGCGCGGCACTGTGACACCCCGCGGTCCCAGGCACGACCTAGAGGGTGTGGACGTTGTGGGGGTGAGAAGAGTCTGGGTGGCAGCGGGCAACAGTGGAATTGGCGAGACTGAAATACCGCACCCAGTGAGAAGACGGTAAGTGAAGTAAGCGAGGCCTATTGGTCTAGTGTGGTTCTTGAATGTGACCGGCGGCTGAATCTTCATACTAAGCGGAGGGTGTGGGCGGGGAATCCCGAGCTCTAAGGTGATCCCGCAGACATTGAAGAAGCTCCACATTCCCTAAGCATGGAGGCGCCTCTGTGTTCCTCCTATCGGGGCCCTCTCAGACATGGTTCGGTGGAGGTGGACTGAGCGGCCCTCCGCCCTTCCCTCCCTCCATGTGACACTGTTAGAGCAACTAGGAGACGTCTGGCCCTCTCAGCTACCCCGGCTAGATGTGCCCCCCAACATACTGTCAGACCAACATGGAGACCTAAGTGGAGGAGCAGTGATCGTTGTCCGTTCACGACGTGCCATTTCCCTCACCACATTACAGGGATTGGTTGATGAAAGTGTGCTTGAACATACTGGCCACCGGAGAGGTGAAATTAGCCAGAAAACAAATAACGCAAGCTCAATCACACTGCAGATATTGTGGCTTCCCTGGGAAAACTGAAACCATCTGCCATCTCGTGACTGCTTGTACAGCTCTAACTAATCTGCATACTGGTTATCTGCAGGCTCACATGGGCCCATCGGCTAACAACTTTAGATCTCCAGTGGTGGCAATCGGTGCTAATTGGAGAGAGAGTTAGTCTATGCCTGGCCGTTCTGCTTTTCATAGAAGCCACATTAAAGCAACATGAAGGGAGTGAATGATGCAAAGATCCGCTCTTTTTGAGTAGAATGTAGCGACAGTTGTAGTGAACACAAGAACATAAGCCATCACATAAGAACCGACTGAAATAATCACTGAAAAAGAATTACTTGGAAATCAAGTTTTTAATTGATGTGTTGAATGAAAAACTATGGCGGTCATTACGAGTTTGGAGGCAGCCATGGCCCTATTAGCAACATGGCAGCCTCCAAACCCGGGTCCGGTCTCACTGAATGGGGACTTAACGGGTCATTCTGACCTTGGAGGACCCGGTAAGTCCCCATTCAGTAAACCATTCCACATTCCCATATGAGCCCCCATAGGGCTCAGTGGGAATGGGGAAGGCGCTAATAACGGGCCCGCAAATTGCAGGCCCGTTATTAGCTCCAAGGTCCCTTAACGGGACCCGCAGAGAACGTCTGGTCAGACCAGCCGTTCCTGCTGGGACCCGCTAAGGGACCTCGGAATAGGGTGGTAGGGGTGTACCGGCACCAGCATCCTTACCGGTGCCCGTAAACCCTTACCACCCAACTCGGAATGACCCCATATGCCTTCTTTTGATGTTTTGAAAATGGATAATGTGTTTTATGTAAATGTTTAAATATCTTATCAAGTGCAATCAATAAACATTAAAAAAAGATATTCATGAAGCAAGCATTCCCTCTCCTCACCTTCAGGGATGTGCTCAGCTGCCATTGCAATATAGTCCCACAAGGTGTGGGTAAATATGGCAGGAGCGCAAGTTGTATCGATGGACTTTAGAGCCATACTACTGGCTAAAAAACATTTTTAGCTAGTGTGTCAAAACACGTGTTGTCCCTATCTGGAGGGATGGTACAGTAAGCCACCTTTCATGATGTGGATGCAGCAGCCTGCACCACAATGCTTTCTGAGGTAGGGTGCCTGGAGAGGTATTCAGGGTCAATGCTTGAAGGCTTGTATTTTTTGTCAGAGTTTTATTGATGGCAGGACTTGTGTCAGGGGACTCCAAGTTAGCCATGACCCTCTTTTGTAGCGCAGTATCAAACGGCAAAACAGGGTTTTTTCTAGAATGTCTGTCAGGTCATCCTGTTCAGACAGCTGGTCACTCCCAACCCAGGTATTCAGTTACTCTATTCATTAGTTGTCTGTATGACTCGTCATCCGGCTCAGACTGCTCAGAAGTGCCAACATCAATTTCAGGGGAAGTGTCCCAACCACTTGCACTCTGAAGATTCTCACACAAGTTTTGCATCTTTGACTCTTCAGACACTAATGCCTCTGGAACATTAGGTGTTCCATATTCTAGGCCAAAGGGTGGAGTAGCATGGTCTGAGGGGTCAGCTTTTTCAAAAATAGAGGAGTGGAAATTGAAGAAATCAAAGGCTTGAAGGTTTTCTCGATTTTATTCGGTTTCCTTCTACGCCAACGGCACTGGCCTCAATTTCCTCGACCCACAACTCAAAGGAGCCTTAGAGGGTTGAGGAACAGGCCTCTCCTCGACTCGAGGTGGTTCGATGGCTTTTCACGCTGGCTCAAGGGCGTCCAGGTTTTGGCCTTCTTAGACTCTTTATCGGGCTTGGTAGGCGCGACAGGGTCGTGCCTCTTCATCTTTTCCTTCGAAAGCGCCTGTGCCTCCTTTTCTAAAATCTTTAATATTTGAAGCCTGAAACCCTCCCATTTAGCTTTCGATAGTGACTTACCTGGTCAGGCTACCCTGCTTTCAGGAGACGAGTCTGAGGATGAAAACAGAGACCTATGACGCTGTTTCTTCAATCTCTTTCTCAAGACGAAGAGGAATGGCGGGAACCACTTTGAGAATGTTTTTTTGAACGTTTTCTTAGCGGCGACTCAACCCTCGATTCTTCTGATGATAGTCTTTTCATAGGCGTTGTGGAAGGGGATTTCTGACGGGGCGTCCCCTAGCAAGTTTCATCTTTCGTTATTTGAGTGCCTTTCCCATCATGTACTGACAGGACCTGCAGTCAGTCGTCTTGTGGTCTGTGCCTCTGCACCACAAACAAATGCGGTGAGGGTCAGTAATTGACATTTTCGACCCACAGTGGACACATTTTTTTTAACCCAGTCTTCGCAGCAGAGAATTTCGAACAATTGCCGTAGTTTTGATGGAAACAACCGCGCCCTGTCCGGAGCAAAGCTTTAGCGGGAAAACGGAACTGAAGTAACGGGTGCGGTGCGTGCTATATATACTGATTTTAAACTCAGGCGGTGTGCTTGGCAAAGATGGAGAAGATGGATGCACACTTGTTTGTATAGGAGTATTATGTGGTTCATTATCGATTCATTGTAATTCTGTGGTCTTAGAGTAGTTTTTATCGAAACAGTGCTCGTACATTTTGTTTATCAGTTCTGTTTGAAAAGCCAGTTTATTATCTAACATTTTATACAATTTGGCCAATGATATTAAGGCAGCGTTCATAGCTCTAAGAGTGACTTCTAGCAAAGGGGCCGTTTCTTTCTTATAGTTCAACCATCCTCTGTGAAGTTGGATTTACATAAGAGGCTGATGAGCATGTTGAAGAATCTAGGGAAATTCCACATAGCATGGAAGATTAAGATAAATCAAGGAGAGTAAGTGGGGGAGTCGAGTTCCGTGATTTCGGAATGTGTGTGTGTCTGGAACTAGAACTTCTTCAGCAGATTTCTCCTTGACTATATTATTGGGAGCTGTTTCCTCTTCTTCCCTTCAATTGTTTTAAGTGTTTCAAATGGTGCAAGAGCAGCCTTGGCTGTGAGAGGCGAAGTGTCAACACTAGCGTTCGCTTCATGCACTATACAATTACTAATGGTTTGCTCTGTTGCATGTATTGGAGCCACACCAGTGTTTGAGTTAAGAGAAATTGGTGAGGTGTTTCCGGGTGTGTTCATAGGCTTTTTTTTTAAATCGCTAGTGGCACACTCATTTAATAGAAGGGGATTAGTAAATTCAGCTTGTTTTTCTAGGACAATCGAGTGTTGTTCCAAGGATGACGAAGCATCCGCCATCAAAGCGTCAGGGATCGAGTTGAAGTGTATTTGTAATGATTTACCTTCCGAATCGCTGTGCACTTGTGATTTCAATTGGGGTGCGTTTCTATCCACGCTCCTCTTTTCAGTTCTCTTGGTACTACAAACATTCCTGATGTCATTTGTTAATGATTTTGCTCGTCTCCGTTTTTCAATATTGGAACTTAGAGTGTCATTAGTCATGGTTCTGAGCGGGGAGTTTGTTGATGAGGCCACTTGGCCAGGACATCTTTGTTTTATTGGCATTGCTGTTTATAGGGTGTATGGGTAAATCATACTGTAGTTGCCTGTTTCTCAGGCTCTACACACTCCAGCGAGATAATGGTAGCAAGCTCGATCTCACAATAAACGGTCGGCTCAAAGGGCTCAGTCCGCAATTACCAGTCACTTATTTAATAACAGGACTTGCCGAAGGAATCAAACAATTGAGGTCTAATTCAACAAACGGCTCAAATGTCTCAACCCGCAGTCCCCGGCGTCTGTCTGATAAGTAGAGCTCAGCTCAGCAGGTTGCAGGTGAGTTCAAAATAAAACAAACCAAAATTGGAACAAGTTGGCTTTTGTCCAGGCAGGCGGTTGGCCCAAAGGTCTCAGCCCACAGTTACTGGCCATCCGCTATGTAAAAAGAATTTAGCACATCGTAATTTAAATCGTTTCAAAAAACCGTCGGCTCAAAGGCGACAGCCAGCAGACACCGCCCACCTGATTACACTATAGCGCAACACACGTTACAGTGCACACTGTGCAGCAAGTTCAATGACAATTTCGGGCAGCGAGCGGTACACGAAGTGTCAGATCGCAGTCACTAGTAGTTAGTTCAGTTATACAGATTGACCAGCGCGATAGGGCACCTTTACGGAATTGGTGCTAAAGTGTTCAGACGTCCCAAAGGCTTATGCCTGCAGACACCAACAGTTCAGTATAACAGGTTTAGCTACTGAAATAGTAGGAACATTAGTCACTAGATGGCCGGAGTCAATCGGCAGATCTCACCTTGTTCCGTAGTATTTGATGTTGTAAAAATATAATACGATTAAAAAGAAACTTCAACAACCATCCTAAGATGGAAGAGGGCCGCCTCTGCTTCCGAGCACCAAGCACCAAACACTTTGCTCCACACTGTTGGGGGCTGCTCCGGGTCACCGGGCAGCCCCGTGTTCGGGTCGGGTGGCACCCGGACTGGTCCACTTCCGCAGGCCCCGGAGTATTCATCGAGGACGCTGATGATGACGTCCATCTTCTGCATCTCCGTGTCTGGACACCGTCTGTGTCCTCCCTCACGTTCACCAGAGACAAAAAGGGGCCGGCAAAGCCGCACCTGGGGAGGCCCAGGGGCCACATCGGCTAGGTCCATTTGTATGGGGGCAACACCCCTCAGGGCCCGTGTCCTTGCGAGCCCAGCTGGTGTTGGGCCCGCTGCCTTTGTCCCCTTTCTCCTTGCATTGCAGGCCCAGTCCGTGGTGGGCCCGCATCCACTCCCCTCTTTTTCCATTGTGGGCCCGGATTGGGATGGGCCCGGCTTCTGTTGGGGTGAGTGCAGGCAGCTCCCCTCCGTGTCGCGGTTGAGGGAGGGGCAGTGCCTCCTTTGTTCCATCAGCAAACCCCGTTTGGTTTGGGCCTGCATCCTCGCCTTTTCCTTTGGGCCTGCATCATCGCCTTTTTCCCTTTTTTTTTTTTTTTTTTTTGCGCGGGCCCAGTTGGTTTTGGGCCTGCCTCATGTGTTCCTCTATCGCGGGCCGATGGGGGCAGCCGCAACTCACGTGGCCAATGCAGCATTCCCTTGTCTGGCTTCAGGCCGTAGCAGGGGCCCCAGTGTTTTCACTTACTTTCCGGCAGCTTGCACGTGGGGGAGGGGCAGGCAGCTCACCTCTGTGTTACGGGAAGGGCCGCCGGGCATCCACTCTGCCCGCTCCTCGGAGCGAGCGCCCCATTGTCCTTGCGGGCCCAGTTGGTGGTGGGCCCGCCTCATCACATTTTTTTTTCCATTTTCACCGCTGTGGGCCCGGGTTGTTCAGGCACCGCCCCCCCTCCTCCGCGATGGGAAAACCCACCACGGGCCTCCGTTGTTTCCTTACGGAGAACCTCGCTGCTCTTTCCCGGCGGGGAGGGGCGGCGACTCACCTCCTTACTCCAGCCGCAGCCGCCACATCTCTCCCGCCCGCTCCTCGGAGCGAGCTCCTCAATGTCCTGGCGGGCCCAGTTGGTATTGGGCCCACCTCATATCTCTTCATGCGGCGCCCATCGCCGCAGCGGACCGCACCCGTCTCCCTCGCACGGGGGCAGCCACTCCTCCTCCCGGGGCCACATTTCCTTCTTTCTTTTGCGGCGCAGCTGCCGACTTGTTCCGTCTCCCGCGGGGGACGGGCGGGTAGTTCGCCATCCTTCCTCAGGGTGGGGCGGGGATCGCCTCCTCCCTGCAGCCGCTTCCTCCACGCGGCGATGCCGCGGGCTTCACCCGACAACCTCAGGGGACAGGCAGGCAGCACGCCATCCTCCTTTTTCGCGGGCCCATCTGGTGTTGGGCCCGCCACGCCATTTCTCCTGCGCGGGCCCCGTTGGAAATGGGCCCACACCAAAACCTCTTGGGGGCACGCGGGGCCCCTCGCCTCGTCGCCATTGTTGGGGGCTGCTCCGGGTCACCGGGCAGCCCCGTGTTCGGGTCGGGTGGCACCCGACGCCACACGGTGACGTGCGGCGATCACGCCGCGGGATATAGGGTGGGGGTTCATCCCACCCGCTCCGGGACACCGGAGCTCCCCACATGGCCGGCTGGCAACCGGCTTACCGCGGCCCCGGCTCTGGGGGCACCCAGGCCGGGGTCGCCACCCTGGCCCGACTCACAGGGCCAGGGAGACACACATGGACGGCGTTGCCCGGCAGGGGCACCGTCCGGACGGCGTTGCCCGGCAGGGGCACCGCCCTGGAGCTGGGCCCCTTCCGTGGGCCCAGCACACGTGGTGGGGCGCCGCCATGGCGCTGACACAAAGAACACACACACCACGGAGTCTCGCTGGTCTCGACTGCCGAGCCGGAAGCGGCTCGGACCTTTTATTAGGTTGGTCACATGGTTGCCCATGTGACCACACAACAACACCGTGGAATCTACCATGGCCCCTTGCAGGGGTGCCATGCAACACACACTTCGCGCTAACGCTTCGCGCGGGCCCGTGATTATATAGGGGAGGCCCTCCTCCTTAAAGGGCAGCAGCAGTAAGCAGCAATAAAACAATGTATTTCCAACAGTTAAAATCACAAAGGAGGTTAGCAGCAAGATGCATTGTTCCCATGCAGCCAGGAGGTCAGCTTCAACACCAAACACTTTGCTCAACACTCTGCGCACACGCTTCGCGTGCCTCCGTGATAATATAGGGCAGGCACTCCTCCTTAAAGGGCAAGCAGCAATAGCATTTTTTATTTCCAACAACTGAAATCACAAAAGAGGGTAGCAGCAAGATGAATTGTTCCCAGGCAGCCAGGTCAGCTTCAACACCAAACACTGCTCCACACTTCCTTTTTTGAAACAATGCAGTGGGCAGAAGTGAAATGCAGCTCGAAAAAACAAGTATAGGACAAGCTACTTAGCACATAAAATGTGTTCCACCATTTAACAATACATAGATTTAAAGTGCAGAATACATACATTTATTTTATTATGCAAGCAGGCTGGCATTGGCAAAAGCTTCTACCTTTTTTCTTCCGGTATACATGATCACCAATGCGTTTCTCTTTGTAAACTGTAATTTCTTGTTTCCTCAAAAATGACAACTATGATATATTTATTTATTTATATTATTGGACATTTGTATGGCACTTGTACACAAGGGTTTCCATAAACTATAGTACAATAGCCCATTGTATTTAGACCTGACAAATGTCTGAAGCCGTTATATTTAGAATCGTATTTGAATTGCTGTGCTTTGAAGTATATTTGCATGAGCCAAATTTTTAAAAAAATGAAGATAACTTATTGTTTTACGCACACAAGTAACACCCTATTGGGCACATTTTGAGCCCTGCGTAAAGCTTTTACGATATTGATTCCCATCACGCCCATTTTCCTGCATTTGTAAGTCAAAGAGGAGGGGCGGAATCCAACTTGCGTTTCTACCGATCCCTTCATCTCCGCCACACAAATCCTCATAAATGTGTGCCGTCATGCATTTTCATGCCGGTGTAACTGCTGGGGATTCCTATGGAGTCCTCCAGCTTTTTGCATCAGCAAAAAACAGGCAGACCCCAGAGGGATCCATTGTAAATGCTGCTTACTATGCGTACATGGTAGGTGGTGTTTGCCCACCCCTTTTGCACTCTGCTGTGCAAATTATGAAAATTTGGCGACAGGGACTGGCTTTGCTTGAGTGCGAACCTACCGGGTCCCACCACCAAATTACATGGTGAAATAAAATGAGCTGCAATGTAGTAATATGTTTCCATTACCAACACTGAATTCTTGTCTTTTGTGAGTATATGCGCTGCATATCTGCCATTACCCAAATTCAAAGCACAGCCAAGAATAGCTGGGAGGATGGCTCAGGGACAATGTGCACTCCTTGCTAACAGGCAAATGGCAGTCCAACATGGGCTTGATTGCCATTGCAGATCTTAGAACTTCTACGCAAAGGTAGCCTTGCGTGACAATTGTACCAGTGCACTTCCCAAAAGGCATTGCTGCCCTCTAGAGAAGTAGGACACACTAATATTCTGGTGGGTGGAGGCTGGGGATTTTTTTTTCTAGTGGAGTAATATCAATATTTTTCTGGAATTTCTTAGAGTGCAGGAAGGGTAACTGAGCCATTTAGGGCTACTAGGGGAAGTGTAGTGGAGGGGCAATTGCCAGAGATATTTCTTTTAAGTGATTTGTTGGATTGGTGCATTATATAGCATAAGTGTAACAAACAAACATTGGGTAGAATGCAGTACAATTTACAATTGTTTCTATGGAAGAAAAAACAATAAACTCCAGCAGAAGGCAGGGCACCTCATCAACAGTACATGGGAAAATGTTTGTGTGCATTTTCATGCTGGTTTCATCCATAGAAAAAGCACGGGCCTAACTCAATAATATGCCAGCAATGCCCTGTAAAACACATTTTCATCCTGAAAGTGCTCAACATTGTAGCCAAGTATTGCCAATGCAAGTGTGCATTTTGAGGCTAGCTGTGAACAATATATACCAGCATGCAACCATGAGGAACCCATTTTTGTGATGGCTGTTCCCTGTAAATCCCAGCACGCCACTGTCGGAACACATTCAGGCTGTCTGAGCCCAATATATGCTTGTGTGTTTATATATGTTAACATAATGCTGGCCATGCCCTATGGATGTATGCATGTCACTATGAGGACACATTCCTGCTGGTTGTGTCTAAAATATGCAGCATACTTCTTTAAGAACAACTGAATGCTGGATGTGCCCACAATATACCAGCATTCCCCTACAAGAACTCATATTTAAGCTGACTGTGCGCAATATATGCCTTCATGCCACTTTGAGAACACAATTTCCATGTTGGATGTCCCCACAATATATGCCAGCATTACCGTGGTAAAACATTGTCATGTTACCTCACTTGCCTGTCTCCTCAATATATAGCAGCACTGCGGTGTAGTCATAATGAATGCTCCCTCCTCCACACGCGCACCTACACGCTTGCTCATACTTTCATGGTTTCTAATGTTATATTGTTGCTTCAACATCTAACCAGTTACTCATTAATTTCACCATCTCCACCCCCCCTGCTGCCACTGTTCTCTCCGTCATCCATCACCAAAGGAAATTCAAGCCCAACTCCATGGCCTACAGATAGGCATGGTGTAAACACTGGAGGGGGTATCTGTACTCCTGCCCTCAATATGGTTTGGATAGAGGCACAGAGCACTGCAGCCAGGGCCCTCTATATGGTAGCTATGGAGAGAAACTAAGGCTCAGGCTCTCGGGAGTTGATGCAGGCTGTTTCTTAAGTACAGTGTGTCTCCAACCCCCCAAAAAAGGAAAGTTCACACACTATATTAGATGATAACACAGCTTCTTTATATGAAAGAAGGTTCAGTGAAATATATACATGTAAATCATAACAATTGGCAGTTTGGTTATGCTATTCAAATAATGGCAAAAAGATATATATTCTATGCAGTACCACCCAATAAATAGATTCATAAACAATGCACCAACTGCTGACACTCTTGCTAAGCAAGGTGTAACTGCATACATCAAGGAAGAAAGGCAGATAGTTTCAGAACATAGGCAGTATACTTTCTTTAGACTTAAATAGTGATACTGTGTGAGGAAACCCCACCTGGGCAACCTGCAAGAGAAAAGTTAAGGTGTACCTTATTTTGTCTATTACAGCCCAGTTTATACATTTTCAATAATGTTCTTCTTTACTTCTGCAGGAGAACAGGATCCCTAGAGGAATGTGAGACCCCTGGATGATTTCTGAGGCTGGAAGATGCTCTTCCTTGTCACAGTACCTATGGTGCCTCGGCAGGCGAAGAAGTGGAGGTTCTTGGCTTCACCCGACAAGACCTCTTGAGGATGGACCCCTTTCCAGGAAGGAGTCTCTGGGATGCTGAGGCCAAAAGAAAAAAGAGGAACCAGACAGTGTCGGGAAGGCAGAACGTTTGTTCTTCATGGTGGTCTCTGTTGGTGGGTCGTTACTCTGGCTGTGGATGCCCTACGAAGGTGAAACTTGATGTGGACTCTGAAAAGGCCTGGCTGAAGAGGATAAAACTCTTGGGGACCTTGGATGCCTTTTGGTGATGATGGCTGCAGTGGCAGAAGTGGGTGTCGGGTTTCAGGATGTCGCGTATCACCCACATTTGGTTCTTTAGTGCTGCAGCCACAACACTGACCTCTTGGTGGCTTCTGGTGACCTGGACTCGATCACTGGACTGGACTATGCACCCTCACCAAGTCTGGACCCTCGAGGTGTCGTCTTCAGTTTTTGATGGACCTTCCTCTGCACACAGCGAACTGGGGTTTTCTTCTGTGGGAAAAAGTGGTCAGATGTCGCGTCAGGAATGTGTCTTGAATGGTTTTTTGATCAGGTGGAACTTTCGTAGCTCTGGGTGTCAAGCAGATCTATGACAGGGTAACCCTCTTCCGGGCGATACATAGCAATCTGGCTTACATTGGTCACAAACAACCCTCTGGGCGCGAGTCCCCCTGAGTGGTTATTCATGAGATCCGTGGTGAGGACGGTTGTCTTCGCAACACTCAGGATGGGGTGAACGAGGAATTCCTCAGGTTCTACAAACGTTTGTATGAGGACACTGGGGAGGACAGGAGCCAGGACATCCTGAACACACTGGAAGACATTGGTCTGCCCACCCTAGACGACCTGGAGCGGGAGGAACTGGACGCCCCTATTACTTCAGATGAGCTGGAGGTGGTGATCCGGGGCCTCCCCAGGTGTAAGGCACCTGGAGCGGATGGACTGCCTGGTGAGTTTTACAAGGTGTACGTGCAGGAGCTGCTCCAGCCACTGCTGGCCTTGTTTAACGAGGCATACAAACAGGGAGAACTCCCGTTGTCCCTCCGTGAGGCCATGATTGTCCCACTACTGAAACCAGGCAAGCCGGCTGTTGAGTGTGGATCTTATAGACCTCTGTCCATGCTAAACCAGGACAGCAAAATACTCACGGCGGTGCTGGCCAACAGGTTGAAGAAGGTGATTGGCAAGCTGATCCACCCGGATCAAACGGGATATGTCCCAGGCAGGAATATCAGTGATAACCATAGGAGGCTGCACCATGTTATCGACCATACTAAGGATGACACGGGCGAGATGGCAGTAGTGTCGCTGGATGCGGTCAAGGCCTTTGATTCAGTGAGATGGCCTTGGCTGAAAGCGGCCCTGCAGGGATACGGCGTGGGCCCTGGGTATATCAGATGGGTCCAGTTGTTATATAGCAGCCCGATGGCGAGGGTCAAGACGGGGGCCACAGTCTCGGATGCCTGGCAACTTAGCAGGGGGACCAGGCAGGGATGCCCTTGGTCACCCATGTTATATATACTCGCGCTGGAGCCACTGGCGATATGCCTGCGGCAACAATACGGAGAGGTGGGCATTAACACAGCCAGCGGCAGCCACTTAATATCTCTCTATGCGGACGATATGCTGCTTTACTTAGGCTACCCGGAGGAGAACCTGCAGTACGTACTGGAAGTACTGGATCATTACGCTGTCCTCTCGGGCATATCAGTGAACCCCAGGAAGTCTAGCCTGTTCCCTCTGGGCGGGTACAGGGACGTCCCGCTGGAGAGGCTGCCTGTGTTGCCAATACCATGGCGGACCGACACGTTTAGGTACCTGGGGGTAAATATTTACCACCGGACTGAGGCGGTACACAAGCATAACACAGAGAGAGCCATAGAGGGGGTCAGGAACAGCATGACATTCTGGTCCAGATTGCCCCTGTCCATGATGGGGAGGGCGGCTTTGCTGAAAATGGACTCCTGCATTTCTTCGTGAACGTCCCGTATTTGATCCCTAAGAGCCTATTTGTACGACTTCATAGTATGTGTAGGGACTTCTTGTGGGGTAACTCCAGGAATAGGGTGGCCCTGTGGAAGCTCCAGAACCCGTACGAGAAGGGGGGTATAGGCTTGCCCAACTTCGAACTATATTATCTGGCGGGGCAGCTGTTGTATGTGGCCAGGTGGTTGTCTGATGAAGATTCGGCGGAATCTAGGTTGCTGCGGGAGGATGCGGCCCCATACTTCCTGAGAGAGGTGGTGTGGCTACAAAGGAATAAACTGACGGGAAGAGGGCGGCTATTGAGGTTGGGATGGGAGGTCTGGCACAGAACATGGAAATTGATGGGGGAGTCAGAACCGCTATCTTGGCAGGTCCCGCTGGTGGCCCTGTGCGGAAACGACTCCCAACTGTTTCAGTCTGTCCGTAGGCACTGGGAGCCGGTGGGCCTGGCCACGCTCGGGGACATATGGCGGGAGGGGGAGGCGTTGGACTTCCAAAAGTTGCAGGATGAGACGGAGTGCACAGAGGCCAGTACATCACCTATGCCAGGCTAGTGAAACGAGTAAGAGAGAGATGGCCGGAGACGGCACTGGCAGATGATCCTGATGCCACCCTTGAAACTATGTATGATGTCTCAGAGGGCGGGCATGAAATATCACGGCTATACGAACTCCTCAGAACGAAGGCTGGGAAAGAGTTGCCCCAACTGAGGCATGAATGGGAGGAGGAGATGGGTGGACTCATGACGGAGGGTCAGTGGAAGAGGGTCCTGGGGTATCATAAAAAGGTGTCCCGAAATGCACAGCTCCAACAACTCCAGTTCTACATTTCTCACAGGGCCTACCTGACTCCCCAGAAGATCGCACGGTTCGGAGGTTCGATCACTCAAAAATGCCCCAGGTGTGGGGAGGTGGATGCTGGGTTGCTACACATGTTTTGGGCCTGCCCGGAAGTGTATAGATTTTGGGAGGAGGTTAAGACGAAGCTCGCAGGTGGGGGAGTGGTGTTGGACGTGGGATCTGCCTGGCCGTGTATGCTTGGGATCTTCCCCAGTCCCAGACACTTTAGGCACCTGAGCAAGCTGAGGGACCTGGCATATGTTCTGGCCAAACGCAGGATTGCCATGAACTGGAAATCGGCTAGCAGGCCGAGAGTGGAACTATCGTGGGCGGACCTTATGAGGTGGGCGGAGGCTGAATCCGTGGTATGGTTTGAAGCGGTCACTAGAGGGGGCGAGGAGGAGATAGGGCCCTTGCTGGCCTGGCGACAATTGGTGGCCTCTATGACCAACCCACAACAGGGCTTGGACGAATCTGAGAATTCGGAAGATGAGCCTACGGACAATGTTCCACCTGACAGTGCCCCGACTGAGGATACAAGGAAGCCGGCTCTGGCTTGATGGGGGGTGGGGGGAGTTTTTTTCGTATTTTCTTTTGTGTTTCTGTAAATAATTAACAGTTGTATTGTGTTGTGTGTTGTTTGTTTTTCTAAAATATAAAATCAATAAAATATTTATAAAAAAAAAACCCTCTGGGCCCTCGGCGACACAACTGGACTTCTTCAGATCAAGATGTCCAAGCACTCCTCTTCCGGATTCATGAAGACCCCTTCTCCGGACGGCAGGCACACAGGACTGGCTTCCAGGGTACTTCTGATGAAGAGTAGCAGGTGCACGATGGTCCCTCGTAGCTTGGGAAGAGGCTTCCTTTCCAGGTCCTCTGTTGATTCCATCCTTGGGTCACCTCACCAGTCTTCGGGTTCATTGAAGAAATGCAGCTACAGACTCCTTCCTCCAACTGGACCCAGGATTCAAGCTTCAGGTTTCAGTTTGAGCTTCAGAACAGCTTCAGTTTCCAGATTCAGCTTCAGAACAAATTGGTGAGTGAGAGTTCCCTAGTTATACAAATGTGTTCCCCATTCACTGAGGCTGAGGCAGGCTCAGTCAGCCAATCAAACACAAGTGCATTCAGGCAGGCAGCCAATCAGCCTCAAAGGCATTCAGGCCATTCACCCAAACCAGCCACTCATAACACCGGATGTTGATTGGAGTAAGCACCCAGACTTTCAGAACACTACACTGCATTCACTCCGGTTTCAGTCAGGGCTAGCCCAGGCATTGTGTCACACAAAGCAAAATTAGACACCCACAACACAGAATTGAGTTGACTTCAGACTCCATTCATACAGTTCCAACCCCAAGGGAATCCCTACAATACATAGCCCTGGGAAGGCTCCAGTCAGTCTGACAGGAGGCAGCCCCAGAGCCATAGATGGTCTTTCCAGCCAACAGCCAGTCAGGGAGAAAGGGACAGAGCCAGGGCTTCCCAGGACTTTGGGAAACAAGGTGTAACCGCAATAGAAATCAAGAGACTATACTAGCCATCTTGCCTTTGTACAGGAACCCATTTATTCCTATGGCAGGGCCCGGGTGTCCCAAAAATAGAGGAAACTCAGAACCCCTGTCAAGTCAGCATGTAGCTGTCACCACCCATACTCTTCTGTGTGGCCAACACAGGACCCCAAAAACACACACAAAGGGTACAAGGGTGTGCCCCCGCCCATGAGTGCCAGAAGGGTACCCCATGGGTGTTGTTTGCAGAGCTGCACTTCTAGAGGTCCAGGCTGGACCTCAGTGGCAGAAAACACACACAGAGAAGTGGTAGGACAAGGACTAGGATGCCCTGTCCCTCCGAAAAGCATTTCCAGCATCACACATTGCATGCAGGGAAAGTTGATATGATTGAAGTTAATTTTAGATGGGAACACATACAGGCAGGAATTGGAGCAGTAAAGTTCTACAGTTACCCACATGCTGAGCTGCATGGCTCTTACCCTGATTCAATAAAGTCATAATTTCTTCTGATATTTCCTCATCTATGACAGGGTATGAAGGGGATATTGGGTGATGTTTGGAAAAGCACTTTGCAAGCAAGGGTGAATGAGGGTCGCACTAACTTCATTGTGGTGAGGAAGGCTGCCTCAAATAGGAGGAGACTTCCACTGTAATGCCATGAAAGGGAAGGGTCTGGAAAAGAAAGCACATCAGCACACAAATGGGCAGAACAGCCAGCAAAGTAAGGATCACTACGCCACTTGGAAAAACATGAATGCACAGGTTCTTTCCAACTGAAATCATGATTAGCAGAATTATTCTCAAACACACAAAGTAACAAACTGTGCTCTCCCGGTTTCATGTCCAGCGTGCACTGTTACCATGGCAACCAGATGTACTGCTTCTTGACATAATTTTGCTTCCCTAGTTAATGTTAACAATGTTTTCGGCACACAGATGGCGCTAGCATCACCATAAGCAAAAATTACCTTTCTTTGTCAATGTGCTATTCCTAAAGAATACACACGGGGGAGGGCTTACTCTTCACATATTCCCTGCTTCCATTTGTACAGATTTTTGCACATAAAACAGGCGGATATCATTCTGTTTCCTTTCAGTCATCATTTGCAAAAAGCAGAAAAGAGCAGACATTCATGTATCTGCGATAGCTTTTAAGGGAGTGAATAGTGGCTTGCAAGCCAATGGTTATGCTAAATAACACAACGAGGATGCTGAACATGCTGCAACACAATGGAAATGCTGTTATTTCTATATGACAATATTTGAAGGGATACATTGATGTTTAACAAATCAGTATAAAGAGCAACCATTTGTTTATAAGGTGAAAATGGATCTTGGAATGAAGTGAAGGAACTCGGCTCTCTGAAAGATGGCACTTTGGTAGGAAGTCTTTCAATCATATGTTTTTGCAATTCATAAGTGTTAGGAATCGTTGTTCTATACAGTCTGGGGTTGAAAAATCTGTGGAACGAATCTTGACGGCAAATTTGAAATCCAAAATGAAATCCTTGGGTTCTCATTTTCCACGTTTCGAACGTCACCATAAGTTACAACATCGAGCTCCATTTCTCGTTCATTACCGGTTGCCCTGGCAACGAGGAGGACGCTTCTGGCGCAGACACGCTGCCGTTAGCCCATCACGTGTCTATGGCACGTGACGTGTATGGAATAAAGCCGGCCCCCAGACTGCTGCACAGCACTTCTGATGGAAGTGTTTGGTACCGTTTTGTACTTTCTTCGATTTTCGTGTTCTTGACCTATATTCTGCCTTTTGGATTGCCTCGACCTTGCCCCTTGTCTTCCTGCTTCTGCCAGCTCCTTCCTTGCCTTGTCCTTGCTGCTGATCTCTTCGCTAACAGGACTCCTTCTTTGGCTTACTGGACTTCTTTTGCTCAACGTACTGGTGTCTTCATTCCGGTTAGGTCATTCTTTGCCTGCACGCTGCCAACCCTTTTCTGCATGCCGGACTGCCTCTGCCTTTGTGATTCTGTCCTTCACTGCCCGCACGTTACCAGACCCATTTACCCTAACGGAATTCTTCTGCCTGCCCATGCCACCATCTGTGTCCCTTGGTTGGCACCACTCCTTCCACAAGGAAACTACTAGCCACCTTGCCTGCCGAAAGACCAGCCTTCCTTGGACTCTTGGAGCAGTTCTTAGGAACACGCCTCAGCTTCCACCGCATAGGATATCAGAGACTAGAGACCCTCTTTGCTATTCTCCTAGGCGTCCTCGTGCCGTCGGAATAGTCCTTGGATATTTGGATTGATGGAACTCTCAGGTGTCCTCGTGTGGTCGGGGTAGGGTTTTGGACCTTGGACCTTTGGACCGTAGAACTGGGACCACAGACAGACTACGAAACACATAATGGTAAAACCCATTCCACCTTCCATGTATAATTGTACTCTGAGAATTCTTATGCATAAATTCTTCAATAGGTTCTTGTTTTGTTCTTGTACTTGCTTGCTTAGGAATTCCCGGGCTCTACTGAGGAAACCTCCACTACCCTTCTGTGATATCGTCACTGACTATAACTGTTCAGGTTGTTGTAGTTGGTATTCTCTTACTCATGGTCATACAAAGTTCCAACAGTACTGATCTTGGTTTTTTCTCTGTTGTTCCCAGTTGGTGTCCACGGGTGATTGTGTGTCTCCTCTTCCAACTATTTGATCCTTCTGTCTGTAAACTGTTACCCAGCAGAAGGTTACAATTGTGGGAAGAATTCTACAGCGACTCCCAGAGTTTTCTGCAAACTGTGCTCCTACCGTTCTTGCATTCCGGTGGTGAGTTCTAACATAATAAGAAGCCTCTATAATGGAGACCACTGATGCCCTGGAGGGTCTAGTCCGCCTTGACTCAGAATTAAAGGCTTACATGAAAGCCGCACATGACGCTGCGCATCGGCGTATTGATGCATTTCAGTCTGCGGCCCAATCTAGTGATCCTGGTGCAGATGCTCATCCAGTGGCTTCAGATTCTGGGTTTCCGGTGCCCCGCCAGGAACCGGTTCCTGTGCTTATGTCTGCTCAATTCCCTTTAGCTCCACCAGAAGGATTTCATGGGAATCCTAAACATTACCGTACCTTCATAAACCAATGCCGTTTACACTTCTTGTGTCCGCCCGCTTCATTTCCTGATTCCACCACTAAGGCCGCGTTTGTGTTGTCCTATCTGGGGGGTACAGCAGCAGCTTGGGCCAATCCTCTTTTGGAAGAAAAAAGTTATATGTTATGTGACTGTGACGCTTTGATTAATGCCATGACGGTGTCTTCAACACCTGATACAAAACCCAAGCAACTGACCTAGAACTATTGAACCTCCGACAAGGGGACTCTCCATTACTCACCTATCTGGCAAAATTCAACCAACTGGTGGCAGAAACTAGTTGGCCCGATGATAAAAAAACAGCTGTGTTTTATAAAGGGTTATTGGAATCATTGAAGGACACCCAAGCTACCGGTTCCCACTGCTTTTCTGAAGTTCCTAGACATGGTACTGCAAATGGATGCCAGAAGGATGGAGAGAAAAGGGGAAAGAAGATCTTTGCCTCCTGCAACTACTTGCCCTGAAATACCAGCAAATAGTGACGCTGAACCTATGAAGATCGGGGCAATCAGGGGCCCCCTTACTCCCAGTGAGAGGGAAAATAGGAAACAAAACAATCTTTGTTTCTACTGTGGGTCTTCTGACCATTTTATTAGGTCATGTCCCAAGAAACCAACAAAAAAGGCGGGAAACGCCATGACTCGACAGTAGACAAGGTCCGTCTGTCGAGTTTCACACCTCCAAACCTCAACGTTAATACTGGTTTTTCTCTGTTTTCTATCAAGGTTTCCCTTTCGTTCTTTGATGGGAAATCATGGTCCCCCTTGGCCATCCTTGATTCAGGTGCAACGGGCAATTATATTGATATACAGTATGCCTGAGACATTGGGATACCTGTCACCACCAAAGAAAACTCAGAACTCGTTAATGCAGTGGACGGTACCTCTCTGGTGTCAGGACTAGTTACCGAAAGTACTGTAGATCTACAGATGGTCACAAAAGATGGGCATATGAAATCCATCATTTTTTATTTGATTGCCGCTCCCCAATATAAAGTTATATTGGGGCTTCCATGGTTATCGTTACACAACCCTTGTGTGGACTGGCAAACACACGAGGTGGGTTTCACATCTGGGTATTGCGAGTGCCATTGTTTTGATGGTTATGGTAATAAAGCCTGTGGTACGTGTCGTCAGCTTTCTGATGCTGCCATGATAGTGGGTTCAGTCACCAACCACACCATACCAGCAGAATATCAGGCTTTTACGGATGTATTTGACAAACCAGAGCTGAGACACTACCCCCTCACAGGCCATATGACTGTCCAATCGACCTGGTCCCAGGGGCAGGCATACCCAACGGGAGGATTTACTCCCTTACTCATAAGGAGAACATCATCCTTAAGGATTACCTTGACAACACGCTACGCACTGGGTTTATCCGACCATCTCGTTCACCTGCGGCATCTCCCTTGTTCTTTGTCCCTAAAAAAGAAGGGAACTTAAGACCTTGGGCCTCATTACGAGGTTGGAGGTAGCCATGGAGCTATTAGCTCCATGGCTGCCTCCAAAACACTTCTGACTCCTCCTCCCTGGTGAATGGAGCAATTACCGGTCCATCCCGAGGTCGGAGGGACCGGTAATTCCCCATTCACCAGGGCCATTCCCCATTCCCATTTGAGCCCCCATAGAGCTCAATGGGAATGGGAAGGCGCTAATAACGGTACTGCAAATTGCGGTACAGTTATTAGCTCTAAAGTCCTTTTGCGGGTCCCGTCCTTAACACCTGCAGAAACCAGGCGTTAAGGAAAGACCTGCAAAGGGAACTGGTAGTAGGGAGGTAAGGGATTACCGGCACTGGTGCCCTTACCGGTGCCGGTAATCCCTTACCTCCCACCTCGTAATGAGGCCCTTTGTATCGATTATAGAGCACTTAATGCGGTTACCATTAGGAACCAGTATCCACTGCCTCTGATAAACACACTCCTGGATCCATTAGGTACTTCGGTCTTGTTCACAAAATTAGATTTGCGGGGTGCCTACAATCTGGTTAGAATCCGCAAGGGGGATGAGTGGAAAACCGCATTCAAGACGCGGTATGGATTGTTTGAGTATTGTGTCATGCCTTTCGGTTTGTGCAATGCACCAGCCACATTCCAGAAGTTTATCAATGATGTGTTCAGAGATATGATTGACAATTTTGTACTGATATATCTCGACGACATCCTGATTTATTCTCCTCCAGGTCAACAACATATTGATCATGTGACCGAGGTCCTTCAACGTCTTAGAGAAAACAGTTTATACGCCAAAGCCGAGAAGTGTATATTTCATGCCACTGAAGTGGAATTCCTGGGCTATGCCCTGACAAACAAAGCGGTGCGTATGAACCAAACCAAAGTCAGGGCTGTTCTGGAATGGCCCAGACTCGCTAATGTGAAGGCCTTGCAATCCTTTTTAGGATTTGCAAACTTTTATCAACGCTTTGTTCGCTCTTTTTCTGAATTGGTGGCTCCATTGACTGCATTAACTAGCAACAAACGTCCTTACCTCTGGTCTTCAGAACAACAACAAGCTTTCAATGCTCTTAAAGCAGCCTTTACTTCTGCCCCAGTATCGCAGCATCCCAATTCCGCTCTACCATTTCATGCAGAAGCATATGCATCTGGTGTCGCTATTGGTGCCATACTGTCCCAACAATGTAATGACACTGGACTCCTCCACCGAGTAGCCTTCTTTTCTCGGAAGCTCACACCCTATGAGCGTAACTATTCCACCACTGAGCGTGAACTTCTGGCATTCCGTGATGCCTTCAAGGAATGGAGACAGCATTTATTGGGGGCTTCTCATCCGGTCGAGGTCTTCACGGACCTTAGAAATCTGCTTGCTATGAAGTCACTCAAATGTTCCACTTCACGGCATGCTAGATGGCATGAGTTTATTTCATTGTTTGACTTTTTGATTACTTATCGACCAGGTCATCTTCACTGAAAAGCTGATGCTCTTTCACATATGTACGATCTGGACCAATGTGAAAAGGATCTCAGTCCTCTTTTGTTGCCCACATAAGTTGTCTGTGGATGCACACCTCAACCATCCTTGAAAACTTCTCTTGCCGAGTGGGTCCTAACCCAGCCCGGTGAAATTCATGAATACAGTTTGGATATAGTAAATTCCATAGCAAAAACAAAGAGGTGATGGCGGGAAGGTTTAAACTTAATCTTAACCACTGGCATTGCTCGGGCCAACCCTCCAGACCATCGTTCTTCGCCTGCCAATCCATTACAGAAGGGGAAAGACCATATGCAAATAAGGCTTGGCCCCACCCCAAAAGGGGCAGTCCAGCCCGAGCTGCTAGGTCACATCCCTTCTGCACGAGACCACAAGCATCCCCAAACATGTTTCGCCCTTGTTGGGGCTCATCAGTGAGGAGTAGCTTGGGTCTCTAGGCCCAGCAGGGGTGGGCCATGCCTGATTTCCATATGGTCTTTCCCCTTCTGTAATGGCTTGGCAGGCGAAGAACGATGGTCTGGAGGGTTGCCCCGAGCAATGCCAGTGGTTAAGATTCAGTCTAAACCTTCCAGCCATCACCCCTTTGTTTTTGCTTTGTCACCCCGAGTGGGACGGGTATGCCCAGACGTGGGTCCCATGCCTGCTGGGCCTAGAGACCCAAGCTACTCCTCACTGATGAGCCCCAACAAGGGAGAAACATGTTTGGGGATGCTTGTGGTCTCGTGCAGAAGGGATGTGACTTTTGGGGTGGGCCATGCCTGATTTCCATATGGTCTTTCCCCTTATGCAATGGCTTGGCAGGCCAAGAATGATGGTCTGGAGGGTTGCCCCGAGCAATGCCAGTGGTTAAGATTCAGTCTAAACCTTCCAGCCATCACCCCTTTGTTTTTGCTATAGTAAATTCCATGCCTTACATCCAAGGGCGTCTGTTTCTTCCGAATGATAAGACCCGTCAAACGGCCCTACAATGGTGCCATGATACAATGTTTTCAGCACATCCCGGTAGGAGGAAGACCTTAGATCTCTTACAGAGATGGTGTTGGTGGCCTACTATGCGGCGAGACGTACAAAACTACATTGAGTTGTGTGCCATCTGTGCGCAGTGCAAAACCATACCTGGTAAACCTATGGGGTTACTCCAGCCCTTACCCGTACCACAACGTTCTTGGACCATGCTATCCATGTATTTCATAGTAGAGTTGCCTTTGGTACAGGACTTTAACACAATCTGGGTAGTTGTGGATTATTTCACGAAAATGGCTATTTTTGTACCCTGTCATGGGTTACCATCTGCACCGGTTCTAGCGGATCTATTTATGAAGAATGTCTTCTGCTACTTTGGGCTTCCCTCCATCATCGTGTCTGATCGGGGCACGCAGTTCACATCACATTTCTGGCGATCGTTGACATGTTCTTTTGGCATTGAGGATCGGTTTTCTAGCGCCTACCATCCCCAAACTGATGGCGAAACCGAGAGGCTCAATGCTACTCTTGAACAATATCTGTGTTGTTTGATACGCCAACATCAGGAGTCTTGGTTATCCGTCTTGGTAGCTGCTGAATTTACTTACAACAACTTGTTACATACCTCGACAGGCACATCCCCGTTCTTTGCTCTCTATGAGCAACATCCACGTTCTTTGCCCCCTGACCTGGTTTTGTCATCAAACAATCCGGCCACTTCTGATTGTGTGAGAGATGTTGACGGAAATTCATAAGAACATAGAATTTCGTCTTCAGGAAGCTCAAAACAGCGCTAATATCTTTGCAGATGAACACCGTTCGCCGGCTCCCTCAAATCAGACTGGCATGAAGGTATGGCTATCGACCAAACATCTGCGGATTCCGGGTCAATGTACTCTGTTGCCTCGCTGTGAAGGCCCCTACGTAGTCACTCATGTAATCAACCCCTTGGTTGTCTGATTGTCTTTACCCATCTCTTGGAAGATTCACCCTGTCTTCCATGAATCTTCAGTCAAACCTTTTCGTTCTGGTACTCGTCTCAGTGTCCATCCCCCTTCTATTATGGTGTAAGGTTCTGAACAATACGAGGTCAAGGCCATACTAGACACCCGTCTACAGAGGGGGGCCCGTATGTACATTATTGACTGGTTGAGTTACGGCCCGGAAGATCGCACCTGGGAACCTCTAGAGAACATCCATGTCCCTCGTCTTCTGGCACGCTTTCATGCCTCCAAGGGATTTGATATTGCATCGGGGGAGGATGCTGTTAGGAATCTCTGTTTTACACAGCCTGGGGTTGAAATACCTGTGGAAAGAATCTTGCCGGCACGTTTGACATCCAAAACGAAATCCTTGGGTTCTCATTTTGCACGTTTCGGACGTCACCCTAAGTTACAGCATCGAGCTCCGTTTATCGCTCGTTACCGGTTGCCCTGACAACGAGGAGGATGCTTCTGGCACAGACACGCTGCCGTTAGCCCATCACGTGACTATGGCATGTGACGCGCATGGAATAAAGCCGGCCCCCAGACTGCTGCACAGCGCTTCTGATGGAAGTGTTTGGAACCGTTTCGTACTTTCTTGAATTGCCGTGTTCTTGACCTGTATTCTGCCTTTTGGATTGCCTCGACCTTGCCCCTTGTCTTCCTGCTTCTGCCAGCCCCTTCCTTACCTCATTCTTGCTGCTGATCTCCTCGCTAAGAGGACTCCTTCTATGGCTTACTGGACTTCCTTTGCTCAATGGACTGGTGTCTTCATTCCGGTTTGGTCATTATTTGCCTGCACGCTGCCAACCCTTTTCTGCATACCGGACTGCCTCTGCCTTGTGATTCTGTCCTCCATTGCCTGCATGCTGCCAACCCTTTTCTGCATACCGGACTGCCTCTGCCTTTGTGATTCTGTCCTTCACTGCCCGCATGTTACCAGACCCATTTACCCTAATAGAATTCTTCTACCTGCCCCTGCTACCATCTGTGTGCCTTGGTTGGAACTACTCCTTCCACAAGGAAACTACTAGCCACCTTTCCTGCAGACTGACCAGCCTTCTTTGGTCTCTTGGAACAGTTCTTAGGAACACGCCTCAGCTTCCACCTCATAGGATATCAGAGACTAGAAACCCTCTTTGCTATTTTCCTAGGCGTCCTCATGCCGTCGGGATAGTCCTTGGATATTTGGTTTGCTGGAACTCTCAGGCGTCCTCGTGCCTTCGGGATTGGGTTTTGGACCTTGGACCTTTGGACCGTAGAACTGGGACCACAGACAGACTATTAAACACATAATGGCAAGAACCATTCCACCTTCCATGTATATTGTACTCTGAGAATTCTTACGCATAGATTCTTCAATAGGTTCTTGTTTTGTTCTTCTACTTGCTTGCTTAGGAATTCCCGGGCTCTACTGAGGAAACCTTCACTACCCTTCTGTGATATCGGCACTGACTATAACTGTTCAGGTTGGTGTAGTTGGTATTCTGTTACTCATGGTCATACAAAGTTACAACAGTACTGATCTTGGTTTTTTCTCTGTTGTTCCCAGTTGGTGTCCACGGGTGTGTGTGTGTGTGTCTCCTCTTCCATTTAGTTGATCCTTTTGTCTGTTAATTGTTACACAGCAGAAGGTTACAGTTGTGGGAAGAATTCTACAGCGACTCCCAGTGTTTTCTGCAAACCGTTCTTGCGTTCCAGTGGTGAGTTCTAACAAAAAGGTATCTTATAATGCCGAAAAGGAAAACATCCCCATTGCTTTAGAATTTTGGAGCAGAGGACAGTAAAGTGCTCAGGCATCTTCCATAACTCAGGGAAGAGGACACAGAGGAGGTTGATGCTGAGGATCTAACTATGAGAAATGAACCCGTAAATTGGGTCTCCATCATAATGTCGACATAGTACTGGAGCGATTTTGGGTGCTCGAACAAAAGGAAGGAGAGAGTGTGGAAGACTTCATTGCAGTTTTGTGGGTCCTGGCAGCATACTGTGACTTTGAGGTGGGCATGATGGAAGGATCTGAGACCACCTTTTAATTACATGCAAGAACCACAGCATAATCGAGGAGATCTAATTGAGGGACAATCCCTCCTTGGATGAGGTTATTGCTCTTGCCAAAATAGTAGAATATTACATGAAGGCCATTGACATCATCTCCAAAAAGAAGATGAAGCAGAGAGTAGGACTAGTTTTCCCTTCAGAGGTGTTCACGGGTACACAGGTGCTACAGATGCAACAGCTCTACACATTTCACCAACTTCAGGGCGTGCCCTGGTTTCAAGGCAATTTGTACAGTTTATGGAAGCAGGGGGCACTTTGCTAGATATTGCCAGATCTTTGGTGGACGTTCCAGGATAATGTTGGTGTTTGCTGAGTCTAACACTTGGATCATCAAGATGTAGCGCTTCTTCTTTAATGAGGTCCAGGCAAGGTCCCAGGGGACAAAGTCCTAAGCAGACTTTTGCATCAATGGAGTGATGTTTTACTTGCTAGTTGACTCTGGAGTAGATTGTACTGTTGTGAAGAAAATCTGTTGGGAGGAACAGTTCCACGATGTGCCCTTCAAAAGCCAGGCATCTGTGTTAATGCCTATGGGGAACTTCCCATTGAAATTATTGGCTATGTCTCAAGTATTGTCTTCAAAGAGAGGAAAGTCAGTTCCAAGGTGCATGTGTCCTGGAAAGGTGCAAATGGTCTGGGTTGGATGAACAAGGGGAATGTAACATTATTTTAAATTACAGCAATCCCTCACATGTCTTGCTTGTAGAACTTACAGCTGAATGCGTTGGTTTGCACAAATTATTCTGGGATTTTTCTGAATGGGCTCCTGGTATAGGTGAATTGAAAGGTTTTGTCATAAAATTAAACTCAAGAATAATGCAATTGCCCTGACAGCATGTATCTTTTGCTTTGAGGACTGAGGTTTTGATGACCTCGAAAAGCTGCAAAGAGAAGGGGTTATCAAGCCTGTCAATGATTGAACATGGATTTCTTCCATAGTGGTTGCCTGCAAGGCAAATGGGAACATACAATTGTGTGTCGACCAGAAGGCACTGAGCAGGCAGCGGAGGAGTGCTTCACTCTTCCCAACATCGCTGAGTTTTTGCATTCCCCTTGGAGAGCATAAGTGTTTTCAGCCATTGATCGGAATTCTGCATATCATGAAGTGAAGTTGCATTCTCATGCTATGGATTTTTGGTATATGTGTCATACTCTACTTTTGGGTTGTTCGGGTATAAGAGCATAACCTTTGGCCTTGTGTTCACGGCAAGTGTATTTCAAAAGGCTATGTTTCACTTTCTAGGTAAGGAGATAAGTGTTGTATGTTATCAAAACGACATCCTGGTGTGTAGTGAGATTGAACAGGATCATGATGAAAAGTTGTAGGAAGTCCTAGTTAAGCATGCCAGTAACACTGATTTGAATGGTGTCTTGTGCCAATTCCAAGGTGCTAAGGGGAAATCCATTGCCTTTACCTCCAGGTGTCTCTAGGGAGTAGAACTCAGGTACTCCTTTATTGGGAAGGAGGTTCTTTGATGTTATCGGGGAACACAAACATGTAGAGTATTCTTGTGGGGAAGAAAGGTAATCCATAAGCTCAGAAAGGGTATATTCGGCACTAGAGGTTTGGATTGAATTGCTAAGAGTGTGGTAAACTAGGTCACATACATGCATGGCCACAACTTGGAGCTAGAATTTGTGGCAGGGAAGGACAACGTGGTTGCAGATGGGTTATCTAAGAATGAGTGAAATGAGGATGAGGAGGAGACGGTTTCCAGTATGCCATGGGAGGACAGGGAGGCTGCCCTCAGAGAAGATTATGTTTAAGTTAGTTGTCCAGAAGATACTAAGAGCATATGATACGATATGATAGGTTATTTATAACGCGCTTAATACCCAGAGGTTTCTAAGCACGGATCGGGGATCGAACCTGTGTTGCACCGTGTCCTCTTGCTTCCAAGGTGAACACGTTGCCCCTGAGCTATCCTCCTGAGTAATGCACGCATACACTTCCCACCTGCCTATGCCTCTACCCTGGGGCCCTCTTTTCTAGTAGATCCACATGCTTTTCGATTGGTTATAGGTGCGACTGCTTTAATGTCAGTGGTCAAGGTTTGGTTGTAGCGATCGACTAGGATAGTGGGGTCGCTGATAGAAGGGATTTGCTCTCAGAGAGGATACAGGAAAGGTAGAATGTGTGCCGGTGGGATGTTCCTAAAGTTCCTAGTTTGTGTAGCGGGCAGTAGGGGTGGTTTAGAGTACTGTGTCTGTGTGGGCATTTGGAAGGTAATGATGTTGTGATTAGACCAAGGACAGGGTACATTGGATGTGATAGAGACGTTGCAGTTTAGGTCTGCAAGTCAGTCTAGGATGAAGCCTTTATTGTGTGTGAGAAGCGTGATACATTGTACGAACCCAGCTGTAACCAGGGTGTTAGCCAAGGAGTGGGCATTGGGGTCAGTGGTGTCGTGGAGGCCTAGGTTAAGGTCTCCCAGGATTAGGCTTTTGGAGGTTAGTTTGGAGTTGGCTGTGATGATGGTGGAGATGTCATCCTAAAAAGAAAGTATGGGGCATGGAGAATGGTATATGAGATGAATGGTTACTATGGCTGTGTGTGAGAGGGTGAGTTTGATTGACAATAGGGCTCGAGATTGTATTTTGTGGGTGTTGGTGTCTCTAATGGTTAGGGAGTCTTTGGCTATGATGGCTACCCCACCTCCTCTTCCATCTAATCTGTCTTTATGGAAGATGGCGTAGTTATGAGGGAGAGAGCGGGGCCTGAGGCTGCATGATATGATATGATATGATATGAAATGATATGGCATTTATAACACGCCTATACACAAGTGTATGGAGCCAGGTTTCTGAGTTGGCTAGTATGTCTAGATTGTTACAAGTAATAAGGTCAGCAATGTCCAGTACATTGGCCATCATAGGTCTGGCGTTGAGTAGTGCTTCCCTTATGGCATGGGAACCCTGTTTAAGGTCTGTGCTAGTGGGAGTTAGAGTAGTACTGTTAAGGTTAGCTTGCGCTGGAGGCGCGGGTCTGATATTGTGTGGTGGGCTGGGTAGAGTGGTCAGCAGAGGAGGTGTAGGTGAGCTTTGATTTACAAGTGAAGAGGGCAAGTGGATGCCTTTCCTTGGGTTGGCGGAGGAGGCCGTTGGTGTGTCACCATTGTGGGGTTGAGGTGGCGCAGGGTTGATGGACCGAGCGGTGTGCCTCGTGGTGGGCTTAGCTCAGTCTGGCATGATGGTGATAGGCGGCTTCAGGGAGGTGTGACCATAGGTTAGGGTGGTCGTGGGTAAAGGTTTGGTTGCATAGGAGAGGTTTGGTGTGTGGTGGGGGTGGCGCAATGTGATAGTGGGTGGAGGATGAACTTTGAGCATAGGTTGTAGTAGTTGTGTGGTTTGGTGAGCTTTAGTGCCCTTTAAATCCCTTTAAATGGCTACTCAAGGAGTAGGTGAGTATGTTAGAGCGGATAGGCGGGAGTGCCTAGTATGGCCGGTGCATATGATAGAAAGCGTGCTGAGGTGCATCGGCAGGAGGAGCAACTTGATCATGTAGACAGGGAGGCAGGAATGTAGATGGGGTATGGATTGTGGAAGTGTAGTACCAATGCCATAGATATGATAAGTTTGTGTTTGCATAGATTGCAATGTCTGTATGAAGGTTGGAGGTGCTTATTGCTGGCTAGGTGAGGAGTAGCAGGTGTGGTCATCACTGTGTGGGACAGACAATTTCTTGCTGGTTGGGGGTTTGTATGTGTTGCAGTGCTCTTCGCCTGTAGTATTTGGGACAGGTATTTTGTTTGTGGCATGATGTGGGGTGCTCCTTTAATGGGGGATGTTACACCTAGCATGGAGGTCCTGTGTGGGCGAGTCGGGGGAGTGAGTATGATAGCAATATGGGGCAGAGGGGCGGATAGGCGGTGGGTGGACAAACTGGGATTTAACGTGTTGGGGGCCGAATGTGCTGTGAAAGGGGAGCCAAGTCAGCATGCATGGAGGTTGGTGATCAGCAGGGTAACCTTTTTGGGACAAGCCACGTGTATTGGTATATACAACGGGCTTACCTATATCATAGTGTGGCGCCATGGTGCAGTTTTCTGTGGATTTCACAGTGCGCGACGAGGCGCAGCGGAGGGCGGCAGAGAGCAGTAGTGGCCTTAAACCATGACCTTCGAATGTGGCCTGTATTGCCAAATTAACGATATATTACTATTTTTAACAATTCAATTCAATTTTCCTAAAATACAAATTCATCAGTTTTACATATCAAAACAACCAACTTCTTCCCAAAGCTTAGTCTCAAAACTAGGTAATTCCTTAATTAATTTTAGACATAATTTCCAAAAACTACAGATATAAATTACAGGTCTTTCCTAGGTTAATTTATAACACTTCATAGTTCATTGTCAAACTTTTTAACACACTTTAAAAGAAATGACACACATTTTAAATATAACACATTTTAGAGTATTTACATACTACATAAAGCGTTATCATCATAACTACTTCATACTCAATGTCATTAACAAATTTTACACACATTTTTTAAAAAACATCAGGACTGTCAAGATTAAACTCACTGAACTGTCATGCATCATAATCACCCATATAAGCTCTAGAGATACACATTCCGTGTTTGGTACAAATTTACTAAAATATTAAATTCTAGATAATCTCAATTCAGGACAACATAGCAAAAGATGGTACAGGGTTTCCACTTCATCTTTTTTCTTACAGGATCTACAACCAGACTTTCTTTATGCACTTCTTAATGTTAAAATAATGCTTCTCCTTCTTTATCTGCACTTGCTTTTCCCTTTCTTGTTCTGCCCTTTTCCTTGCCATATCCTCGGTCTCTCTCTGCCTACGTATCTCTCGTTGTTCGCGCTCTCACGCTTCTTACTTCTGGTTTTCCGTTTGCATCCTTTCACATTCCTCCTTTTCTTCCTTTTCCTGTCTCTCTACGTCTTCTGTTATCGCTGCCCACGCCCTTGCTTCACTGGTGTCCTTACAACCCATTGCTTCCTTATTGGGACCTCCCGCTTCTCCCGATACCTTCAATGCTATATTCTCTGGTCCTTCCTGTCTCTCTTCCCTCCTCATGTCGCTCCCTTTTGTATGTGTCTGTATCTCGCTGTGCTCTCTTTTTCCGCCTCAGGCACTTCTGACTCCCTCTACTACCTGTTCAGCCTCACTCTGTCCCTCCCTTCTGCTGTATTCTGGAGGTGCAAATACTGGATCTGTGTTCCCTGACGCTACTCTCAATTCCCTATCTGGGTATAACTCCTGGATCCCCGCTGTTGTGCCTTCGCTTTAAGGTTCAGGAAGAGGAGGGGTGGAGGCCGAGGGATTTTTGCACGCAGCCTCCTGTTGGTTCAGCATCCAGTGATGCCGTGCCACATCCCCTTTCATCGTCTTGGAACATTTTCCACAATTCCGAATATTGCCATTCGCTTATTCAATTTCTTCCCCTTGTAAGCCTTGTGTATATGCGCTTGTAATGGTTGCTGCACACATTTGGAGAAGCTCCCACCTTTTGTCTGTGGCTTAGGCAGTTCAACCTCTGTGCTTTGTGTCCATTCTGTGCTACATTTTTGAATTCTGTCCATATATCACAGACGGGACCTGCACATATGCTGTAGCGGTGTGCCCCCACATTGCTCCCACAATACATTACTTTAATACTTACTTGACCTTAGTTCTGGCCTTTCAACACCTCAGCTGTTATCAAAACAAAATGCACCTTACTTTATGTCAACCTCAACCTTCCAAATAACAGTTAAATCCACAAAGTCACACGCCTCTCTGGCTCTCAATCACTTTTCTGGGAGTGCTGAGCGCACTGCCCTTCTGCAATTCTCTGCCTTCTTAAAGCGGGTATTCTCAGGCCTGGGAACCTGTTCTGTTCACAGCGCTCAGTGTACCTTCTCAAGGTAATGAGAAAGACTGTGTGTCCCAATTGTTGCCACTGGTTTAGCCACCTAGCCTGGGAGAGTGGCTGCAGGCTGCAATGTTCGGTGGACAACGCATGTAACAATTCTGTCTGTCTCCGCTGGGAGCTGCTTCTCTTCCCAACCTGGGTAAATGGTCTTTGTTCAGCTCGGCCGAGTCACGTGGGTGAGGACTGTAAAACTGAGCTTTTCGGTTTGCATTAGTGAGGATTTATTCTGTTATTTTGCAGGTGGCTCCCTGCCCCGGGAGCCTGGAATTTTTCACATGCCCTTTTCCTTGGCTGCGAGCACTAGCCCTGTGCTTCATGCTGCAGAGTCGGCATCCCTTAGTCCCATGTTCTGAGGCCTGTGGCTTCATGTGAATTCACGACTGTCATTCTAAGGTTCCTCTACATATATATTATAGTATCCTCCTGTGGAGTTAGTAGCATTCGGCTGTACCAGGTTCCTTATACGTCCCTGTTCCATATGGTCAGTTGCAGTGAAGTGGTTGCAAGTTTGCTTGGTGTGTCTTTTTGCTTTCGTTTGTTTTTGCGTTTGGCTAGTGAAAAAGAAAAAGCTGCTAACAGTAAGTGTATGTATCTGTCCTCTATCTACAGCACTGTGTATGCATGTTATTCGTGTGTGCATCTGCGTGTCTGCGAATCTTCGTACAGGGATGTCAGTTTTCTTTGTGACTAATCTTACTATGTTGTGATGTCCACAGCTGGATATTAATACATTTTCAACCTGCTCCATTGATGGGGCAGCTGTATCCGCGAAGACATCATCTCTCTTGAGCTCTCATGATCTCCTATGCCTTTGACACAGTCAACCATGCCATCCTGCTCAACTGTCTCCGTGTTAACCTGTGTATCTCCGATCAGGCCCTGGCTTGGCTGACCTCCTTCCTTTCTGACCGACCCTCCTAGGTCCAACTTGGGTCCTTCCTCTCCTCCATCTCTATCTCTCCCTGTGGATTACCCAATGGGTCTAACCTCTCTCCCTGGCTGTTCAACCCATATCTGGCACTTCTTGCCCACTGCATTGCCGCATTCTGCCCCAACTTTCAGTGCTATGCGGATGACACTCAACTCATTTTCAGGCTATCTTCTGCCACCTCTTCTCTTTCTCTCATCTCTGTCTGTCCACCATCCAGGAGTGGTGTGCCGCCAATGATCTCTACCTTAATGCCAGTAAGACCGAGATTCTCCTCATCGGCACACCCGCTCCCTCCTTTCCTGTCACTCTCTGGCCGGCCTCCTTTGGCCCTCTCCCTGTTCCCATCTATGAGGCTAAAAACCTCAGGGTCATCTTTGATTCCACACTTTCCTTCTCTCCTCACATTTCTGACGTCTCTAAGAAGTCACAATACCAGCTGCACCTCCTCAGAGGTATTCTTCCTTTCCTCTCCTTCCCTGAGAAGATTACTGTGTTAAGTATTTCAATCAGTCGATATACCCTAGTCTCAGCCTAGAATGCAGCGCACAACCAAACTGCTTTCTTTATTATATATAGGTTCAATATTCTGAATGATACACCACTCATATCACACCCCTTTTCAAATACCCCAGGTCACAATGGACCAGGAATCATGCTGGTTGATAAAGGTAATATTTAGTTATGTATTTATTTAGAATACAAATCAAATATATACTTTTTAATAGGGAGCAGCAATCACCAATGCCGTGACAATAACAGATAAGAAGGTATTTAATGCACTTAAATTCACCCTTTAGCAACACAGATGGAAAACGCCAGAGAAAAGAACACTTTTGGCTTGTTTGGAGAGATAGCACTTAAGTTAGGATTTCCCCCTGCAATATTCCTGAACCCACAAATAAGCAATTCTAAATATATATAAGGACGCAGAAGGTAATCAGAAATAAAGAATAAGAAGCAGTATTCGAATCCAACCTTCCCTCCCGAAAAAAGAGAGAAAAATTGATTTGAAACCCTACTGTTTAAAATGACATTTCGGAAATGGCTGAGAATGTGCACAAATCCTTAAATCAGTACAAGTTTCTATGGGAGCAACATTGGAAAGATACTTACAATCATAAGCAATAGTTTGAGCAAAAGTAAACAACTCGAATTTGAATGGAAGTTTGAAAATAATTTAGAATAAAAATCACACATGTAAAACTTTTACATGTAAACCTTTGAAAAAATGTTGATTCCCGCCTGAAATTAACCAAACGGTTTTTGGGTTGGGGTGTAGCTATAGGTCTTAGGTACACTCCAGAGTTGAAATGAAGTCTCTAGCTATTGAACTGAGGGAGATATGCAATCTTGAATGAGAGGCGTTTTTAGAAAAATTGGGTAGTGAAAACAGAAAAGAAACTCAGTTTGGACAAGAAAATATTTACTATAGTTTTACTCTAGACTAGAGTATTCAGGCTTAGAATACTAAAGAGGGACACAGTAAGCTCTGGAGTTGATTCATGACTTCAACCCCAGATCCCCAGTGCCCGCTCTGGTGGAACCAGACCGACCACTCGAAAAACGATTGATAGTTTGGGATTTACACAAGATAAAATGACTAAAGAAATGGCACTTAGCAAAATAAATCAAGACACGATTGCAATAAGGATTCTGACAATGTTACAAGTTATTAAGTTAAGGATAGGATGGTTTAAAGATTGGGATAGGACGAGGCAAGGCAATGTATGCTATGGTTTTCTATGATTCCTATTAATAGTTACACTTTAATTTAGGATTTTGGACCATCAAGGGTTCTGGTCACCACACGGATCGGGTCTAACCAAGACAGCTGGGAAAATCTGGCAGAACAGGATCAGCTGGGCCGCTCTGGTCACCGGACTGCACTGGACTGGCGCTTCTGGTTACTGGATACTACAGATCAGTGGGATGGCGAGTTTGGAGCAGGCATGCATCTAGTAGTAGCAAACCAGACTAGATCAGGATGCTTCCCTTGGGTTTTTGGGATTTGTTTAGAATTTGAGGCCTAGCTGAAAAGGGGTTCAGCAATGCATAGGCCTTGGCTTTGCAATGAAAATCTGGAATCGGGATCAAGCAGGATGAAGAAATCATGAACAGGACGCCACACAGGAATTCAGGAAGAAAGTCAAGAATAGGTGTTTGTTGTGTTGTCAGGGGCCCTTTTTTATCATGCCAAATGGCATCACTACAGTTTATGGTAGGGGCAGGCTTACTACTCACACCCATAATGCTAGGATTGGGCCAGAGTACAGTTTCCACCTTGCCCACAGCTGATTGGATCACAGAAAATTGGTGTCATGTTTATGAGGTGATTTTTACAATGTCTAGAAACCCCCCCTAGCAACTGGAACCAAAATCAAATTTTTCCACAAATAGATATTTATGCAGTTATAACCTCTGAGAAAATCAGATAGACAGGTTACATATTTTGTGCGTCATATTTCAATCCAAACCCCAAGTCTTTTTGAAACTGTTTTGGCTTTCTGCTACATTTTGGTAATTTTAACCATGAAAGATTTGGCCTAAAACTCCCCAATTGTGTACACAGATGCACATTTACCCCTGGAATGTGTGTACAAAATGTTATGTTCGCAACATCAATACTTTCCCTGCAATCTGTCATTTTTTCCAACTTCTGTTACTTATACAGTAGTGAGTTCTACCAAGTTTTCAAAGAAAGTGCATAAAATTAGATTTAAAACTACAAACATTTAATATTTTTTCTTATTCTTTCTGCAAAGTTAAATGTCTTTTAAAGTTCAGTTACAAAATAACCTTTAAAACAAATGTCACTTGGTCAGTTTTTGTTCCTTTCCCCCAACTGCAAGCAGCTGTCAATTCCTTTGAAGCAGGATGAGGGGGCTCTCTCTTGATTGGAGGTTTTAGTGCTCCTCATACTTGACAGGTGGGAGTTCAGCCTACTATTGTCCCAGCCTGGAGCAAAGCCAAATGTCTGATGAGCTGGGGAAGTCCCTTTGTCCCGGTGCATTCAAAGTCTTCCAGCTAGCAATTAGCGCTTTCCTGCCCCAGAAGTTTATGAGGTGTCACCCTTTCTCAGGGCTAGCAACTGGCAGAGCAAGCTTTTTTATATAGTTTATATAGTTTACCACCTTAGCTTATGAGTTTTTACATCTTGACTTAAACCTATGGAATCAGAACAGTTTATAGATGTACTTTTACCAGCAACAAATCCTTTTACATTTCAAAGTAAGCAGGCCTCTCGTCAGAAAAAGCACATTTTACTATTTCTTTAAATTCGGTTTTCACCTCCAGCAAATACACACTTTCTGCAGCTATCATTATTTTCTTGAGTGCTGGAGTTGTTTTGCAGCATGGATACATTTAACAGGCATCTATTTAGAGTCTTTCTCTGCACAGCTGATTCTTGTTACTTTTGCAAAGAAAATAGATGCGTTTTCTGTGTAAAATGAAAACAAAGCTCCTGGTTGATTCTTTAAAGATACTTTTGACAGGAGCTGTCATTCAAGTGAGGCCCGGTTCCTCTGAGACACTATGGATGGTCCTGGGCATTGCAGGGCCTTTTTAATCATCATAGTGGTTCATGGTAAATGGATGGATTTAGCAGCAAGGAGCAGTTTTAAGGTTGAAAAAGTGTCATTTTAAAGAGACATTTTGGGTTTACAGCAAAATAATGCTGCCTCTTTCACTTCACTCCATGTTAAATGTTGGTGAGCACACTGGCACATTCCTGCAGTGAGTACTCTGTTCCACCCCACCTGAAATGTGTGTGGCAGGATGGTGCAGCCATTTTCTGGTTGTTGCAAAAACGCACTTTAGAGATCTTGGTGCGCACAGAAGTCAATGCGGCCATGTTGCTGTTTCTTGCCCCAATGCAGCAAGTGATGTATATGGCACAGCTGAGTGGGTCAAAATATCCCACAACTGTCTCCAGATCTCTGGTTCTTTCTAGGATAGACTATTGCAACAGCCTCTTTCTAAATCTGCCTGCCTCTACTCTCCGCCCTCTGCAACTCATCCAAAACAGGACTGCGAGACTTGTCCTTGGCCTCAAGCCCAGGGATTGTATCTCTCCAGGACTGAAATCTCTGCACAGGCTCCTAGTGGCTGTGAGGATTAAGTTTAAAACCCTCTGCATTGTCCACAAGGCCTCCTGGGGCCTCAATACCTTCAACTCTCTCTTCCTAAATATCTTCCTTCTTGGGCTCTTCACTCATCCGCCTCCACCCCGCTCAGGGTTAGTTGCTTCTCCAAGCAGCAAGTTGGTGGTAGATCTCTTTCTTCTGCCGGGGCCTTCCTCTGGAACAGCCTCCCTGCCTCTCTGAAACTTGAGGAGAACCATCAAGCCCCTCAAGACCTTCCTCAAGACCTTCCTCCTTGCTTCTGCTTTCTCTCCTCCTCTCTCCTGCTGATCTCCTGCTGATTCGGAAACTGCACTGGTCACCTGGTTACCCTCTGATCTCGAACCCAGGTCCCTCCCCGCCAGCTGCACACCTGCACTGCCCCCCTGGCAACCCCTGCACTCGGGGACTGTTTCTGTATCCCTACAGCCCCTACTAGCACTTGACACCTGATGTCCGCACTTACCCTTGCACTTGCCACTAGTTGGTCGCACCTTTATTTATATGATTATTATTTATTGTCTTATTTATTTACTGTTATCCTATGTACTGCACTGCTCCCCCTTCCCCTGCACTTTTGTCCTTCCCCCTGCCCTGCACTTGCGCAATCTCAATGTCACCTGGCCTAGTAGAATCATTGTCTTTGTCTTCCCTCTGTTTCCCCTCCCTTGCCTCGTAGCGCCGTGAAACACTTGTGTATAGCCGCGTTATAAATGCCTTATATCATATCATATCAGCTGGATAGGGTTTGAACAGCTGACTGCGAGAATATCTGTTCACATACGTGGAATGCACCGGTCCACCTTGGCGTTGCCAAACAAAAACTGTCATCTGTCATTTCCCTTCCTGGAGGGTGTTCAGGATTTCCTGGGATTCTCATTTCCAGAGAAATCTAACGTTAAGCCAGAGGTGCTCTCAGGTGTTTTGCCGATTAACACAATGGACGAATCTGGCACTCCTTTACAGACAATGTTTTGGCAGAAGCTAAAGCTTTGTGGAAAAACCCTCATTCAATTGCTGCTGTGAACAAGAGGATTGAAGCATGCTACCGCAAGCTCTTCTCTGCCTCCCCGTGCCTGTCAATTAACCCGCAGCTGCAATCATTAGTTATAACATCTGCTACTATCTTTGCAAAGCCTTCACAGGCTTCTTCTGTTGCTGTACAGAGCTCTAGACCCTTTTCTAAGGAGGATAGGCTTTTGGACTCTTATGGCAAAAAGGTTTATAATAACGAAGCACTTTAAGCAAGCAAACTCAGATGCCTTGTTACCAGTGGCCAATCATCACCTTTGGCTGGAGATATCTGATTTTCAGCATTATCTCCCGTAGGAGATGATCGCATCCTTTAAGTCGGGTCTAGCAGAGGCCAAACAGACTGCGCAGGATCTAAGGGAATCAGCAGCTCACCATATTGATACATCATCTAGGGCCATCAGTATTGGTGTGGATCTATGACACATGGCCTGGTGCGAGCTACTTGCTTTAAGAAGTAAACCCGGGGCTGCTGTTGCACGGCTGTAAAGATGGCCGCCTGATAGAGCTTACTCTCAGGTATGCCGAAATATCCAAAAATATACTACTCCGTACTGCCTACAGACTAATACTAGCACCAGCACGGGACCTGTGACGCTGCAGCACACAATCAGATATATTTATTTTGATACCCGCGTGTGTGCCCTGGCAACCTGGGCCTGCTCTGAAGCCGAGGAGTGCGAAAATCCAGGCAGCCTGGTCGTGAGACCTGGAACCGGGCTCCCTTCCTCACGAGGCGGAGTTACCTGCATTGTCGCGGCTTACTGTGGGGGTGAGCTGAGACCGCAATGCCCACATGACTACACCCCTGCTCAGGTTGCGTGAGACGGAGCTTGGGGTCTGCCTTCACCCTCGCTTGATTGCCAGATGCATATACAACGGTCCCGGACCAGCTATGTCGGAATGCTGTAGGAGCCGGATCTCCACCCCGTCCACATATTCAACTGGGATCCCTGAAGCCCGGCATACCGGTTCATAGACCCCCAGAGATTGCTCCTCAGCTGTCACCTGCATGGAAAGCCTGCAGTGCCGCGCTCTGGCCTTCTCCCAGGGTTCATACTACTACCTGGGGACACACGGTGCTCTGGCCCGGTGGATACACAGGCCGGCTTCCCCTGCAAAGGCTCCGGTGATCATTCTGCTCCCTTGCGGGCTTCGGCGAATGGCACCCGGAGACCTGGACACTGAGAACTGAGCTGCCCACACATGGCTTGCAGGCTTGGGCACGCAGCATATAGAAGTTCAGGCACAAGACATTATTGGAAACTGCACTGAACCCCTTCCACACCTCTGCCCCAGCTCTGCGTGACCGGGATCCTTGGCCTGCACATACTCCTCAACCCCCAGACCTGGCCTCCATCTGGGCTTACGGACCATTTGAGAGCAGAGCTGGACTACATGGCTACATACGAGAGAGCACGGTCCCATCTCCCCTGTCTATTGCGTGTCACATACTCCACACTAGACCACAGGTGAGAACTCCACCCTAGAAAACTGGGGAGAATTTCACCCAAGAGTACTGGAAAGGACCCCACCTAAGACTAATCAAAACCCATCCATGTAAAGAATACTGGGGAATGGACTCTTATAAGATCAGAGGGGAGAAGTCCATTCAAGGTCACACAGGAGAAATCCACCTAATATTGCGGGGGAAAAACCCACCCAGGTCCGCTGGGAAGCAACCCACCCAAGATCACAGAAGGAAAATCTATCCAAGATATTGTGGAAAATTCATCCAACTTCACTAGTGAGATACTCGCATAAGACCATTGGGGAGAAAGACATATTCTGCCGCTGCTACACATCTGGGACTCACCTTCTCGCTCCAGGCACTGAACTGCAGGACCAAAGGCATACTCTGATATTCTGAAAACTACCCCGCATTCAAGAGTTCCTTAGTTAACTACTGCCACCATTCCCGGGGTATCTCCCACACAACAGTGGTGTTTTTTCTCCCAGCGGAGAGGGTGCAGAGAGGGGGTGCTCAGACAGTGGCCACTCCATAACGACATAGCCCCAGATCCTGTTGAAATGGGAAACAACCGGAAATAAGCAAAAATTGACCAGTTCACAAGACAGGATCACCCACCCGACGCTCCCCCTTCTTCCTCTGCCCTTGCAGAGGTCGATATGGCACACTGAATCAAACATTATTTAGCCTGAAGAACAGCACAGAATCCCTCTGATCGAAAATAGACATGCTGACCTATAGGGTAGAGATATCCGCTATACAGATTGACAAACTGCAGCCATATGACTGAGGTGGAGCAGTGGATGAGGGAAACAGAGGACAGGATGGCATCCCTACAGAGGGAGGTTGTGTGGAACAATTTGTCGAAAAAATTCTTGTGCAGATACTAGATCACCGCCCTCCCTCCCAAGTCCTCCATGTTCCTAGTCGAGAGGGCGCATCACTCTTTGATGGCCAGACCACCTACAGGGACTCTGGCCAGGCCTATTATTGCACAGATTTTGAGCTACAGGGACAGGGGTTGTGCCCCTCCAGACCGGCAGGGACAAGGGTAAACTCCGACATGGCTCCTACATCATCAGGCTTTTCCTGGACTTCAGTCAGCAAGTGCAGGAGCAGAGGAAAACCTTCCAAGCTGTGAAAAACAAACTAAGGAAGAAGATTATTCGTTATGCCATGCGGTTCCCCGCTAAACTTCGTATAGTGCACGATGGGAAAACACTATTTTTTACCACCCCTGCCTCGGCTGATCGATTTGTCTCGGAGCTGTCAGATACTACGGGTGCACATGCTGACACAGAATGATTGATTGCCTAAATTCTTCTTTCACATGGCAGATCATCTCCCTCTGCGGTCCTCTGCCCTTATTCTCTGGTGGGCAAGCATAAAGCTAGAGCGCATATAATGGTATCAATGTAATGTCTGAGCTCTACAGCCACACTTCGCACCCCATTGTCGCGTCACTGTGTCTAGTTAGTTTTCTTTGTTGAAGTGGGATGGGGATCCAGCCGGTATGTTTATGTTTCTGGCGTGCGAGGGGGGAATTTGGGGAAGTTGTCTATTGTTCATGGTGCAGAGGTAATCCAAGTTATTCACTGCAATGTCACACTGTTAGCGATTGGGGCAGGCATAACAATTGTGAAGTGACCTTGTTAACACCGCCCTTTATGGAGGGCTCTCCAACCCAAAATACCATGTCCTGTAACTCTTTAACTGTAATGTCCTGGAACATTAGGGGGCTCACTAATCACAAGAAGCTGAGACTGATTCTGAACCATGCTAAACTGCACAGGGTTGATGTGCTCTTTCTCAGGAGACATGCCTTCCTGCCGAGGGCCTACTCCCCATAGCCAGATGGTGGGGAGTTCATCATTATGGGGCCTCTTACTCGTCACAATCCAGAGGGGTAGCGAGTACTTACACCAGTCCTTCCAATTCTAATTTCATGAACAACTGACAGATGTAGGAGGTCAATTTCTGTTTGTGGCCGGAGAGTGCTTCGGCATGAAAGTCCTATTTTTCAATGTGCACAACCCTAAGATGGATTCACCTGTCTTCTTCGAGAACTGCGCTGCGCAAACCCACAAATTCCCCACATACAAAGTTATATGGGCTGGAGACTTTCACATGGCACTGACGGTAAACATGGACCGATCCATTACTACACAAACGCCCCCCCATCCCCCTGGAGCCACACTCGCCTGGCGAGATAAAGCAGAATCCATGGGACTGGTGGACATTTGGAGACACAGGCACACAGACGTACCGGAATACTCCCTTTACTCGGGAGTACATGGTATGGCCTCCAGGATCGTCTATATAATGCTCTCTCTCCCCCTGGCCTGTAACACAAATTGCACCCAAATATTGCCCAGGACCCTATCTGAACATTCCCCAATCTTAGCTGCCGTTCAGCTCCCGACTTCCCTGCGCCCCGCCCACCCCCTCGATGGCACTTCTGCCTGCATGCCCTCGAAGGCACCAATTTCTGAGACGGCCTGAGGGATGACATTGACGAATATTTTCGAAACAATGTTGGCTGCATCCCGGACTATCGGATACAATGGGAAGCCTTCAAGGTGGTCATTAGGGGCTGCTGCATCTCTAGGGAGGGCGGTGTCCTGAGGTCCCTGAGGACGACTCTTCACAGACTGGAGGGGGAGATACGGGATCTAGATAATGAGCAAGCTGAAGGTTCATGCACACAAATCTCTGTGAAGCTCTGGAATAAACACTGCAAATTCTTGGAGACGGCACAAAGAGACGATACATTCCTGGGGGATCCCACATTAGCGATCATTAATGCTGAGGGTGGCAGACCTAGTAGCACCTTAGCATGGGCGATACGTAGGGAGAAGGCGTGGCGGGTATACTAAAGATCACAGCCTCCAACGGGGCACTACTCTGTGACTCAGCCAAAATAAATACAAGATTTCAGCACTATTATAGTCAGCTGTATTCGTCCCGACTAGCTGCATCCTCTGAGGATATCGGCTTTACCTAGAGTGTATTGCACTGGGGTGGTTAGACCCCCTTCAAGCAGATCTATTGAATGCTCTGATTACCACTGAAGAAATATCCAGGGTTATATGGGACATTCCCAACGGAAAGACCCCGGGTCAGGATGGTATCACCGCTGAATTTTATAAGGAATATGCAACGGTTCTTGCACCACACTTGTGTAGTATGTTCGAGGCATCCCTGTCCTATAGTCTCCGCCCTGAATCCACCAGAACAGCCGGAGTCGCGCTGTTGCTCAAGCCCAATAAAGATTACCAAAAATGTGCCTCATATAGACCCCTCTTGTTTATTAATATGGACAACAACATACTGGCTAAACTGCTGGCGAACAGGCTTCTCCCTCTTATGGGCTCCTGGTCCTTCCGGACTAGGCAGGCTTCATTTCGGGCAGGTCCACACAGAATAACTTATGAGCCTCTTTTCTATAATACACAACATCAACAAGGAGGTCCCTATAGTAGTTGTGGCCCTCGATGCAGAGAAGGCCTTCGACTCTGTCAAGTGGCCATTTTTATTTGCGTTGCCACACAGGTTGGGTCTGGGATTACAATACATAGAATGGAACTGCCTGTTATGCTCTCCCCACAGGCATTATTCCTTACAAACCAACAGACATCGGAGACAATGGGCCTCATTACAAATCAGGCGGTCCGGAAATAAAGGTGGCTTTAAACCCGCCGCCACCGTTGTTTCCCGGACCGCCTGATCCCGACTCCTGCAGGCGGGAGGTGATGTTCCCGCCAGGTTTGACCTGGTGGGTTTAACACCGCCCGCCTGCAGGCGGACGAGGAAACACCGGCAGCATTGCAAGCTAAGACTGCTGCAGTTGCATTACATAGATATGTTCTATGGTAAGTTATTAGTAAAGCAATGACTTTGTCTTCTCTGTCTGCTTTCTGCAAACACTTCTGTATGTATACTGCAGCCAGGTCCAGATGCTAGATTTGGTCAGGCGGTTCTACAGAACCTGTTTTCTTAGGTTGGCTTCCAACCACCAGCTAAGATTAATTAAGCAATATGCCCCGAGCGGCAGGGGCATTACCGACTCAGGTAATGCCCCGGGGCCCATAGTTATAGACCCGAGCGAAGCGAGTGCCTGTGTTGCAGCATCTATGATATGATATGATAGTTTATTTATATAGCGCCTATACACAATGTGTTTCAAAGCGCTTCAAGGCAAGGAAGGGAACAAGGGAAAATACAACGACATTCTTACAGGCCATGAACAGTAAGGATGTGAAATTAACTATCGTACTCGGCCTGACGACATTTCAGATAGTGCAAGTGCTAAGACATAGATAAGGAAGTGAGGGGGTGAGTGGGAAGGAAATGGAAACAGACAGGCGACTACCGTACTAGGCCTGACGACATTTCTGGTAAAGCCGGAGGAAAACAAATGGTGAGGGAGAGGGGTGCAGAAAGGGAGGGGAGGAACAAAACAAGTGACTATCCTACTAGGCCTGCAACGTTTCAGATACTGCTGGAGGGAGAGGGGGCAACAGTAAGGGGAACGACAGGCGAGGTTGCTATCATAGTAGGTCCAGGGACAATTCTGATAGAGTAGAAAACAATTCATCCATACAAGGCAAGATATCTTTGATGTGGAAGGGGGTGTTGTCCCTTTTGTCTTGGAGCCGCTATCTGTGATTCGAGAACACCTGCCAGGGGAATTGACCCTGAAGGATAGCGGTATAGCTTGGTTGGCATCTTATTTAAGGGACACCAGTGGTCTGGACACATTTCCAGAGCTGGATTGAATGCAGGATTCACCTTACAGCCATTTCGCCTTTCAGAGAACTATGGAGGAGGTGATGGAGCTGCTGGGCTTCAGTATCCTCGATAGTACATAAACCCAAGTATGAGCTCACTAACATTATGGGCAAAAGACTGCCAGGAAAAACACTAATGCCTTTTAATGCTGGTGTTCTAGATGTGGAGCTGAATATTTGGCAGCACTCCTACTCAGCCTCTTTGGTAGGCAAATAGCTGACAAACAAATATACAAGTATAAACCCGCCCCATTGTATACCACCTTTGTCTCTATGCACCGTAACCCGGAGAGCTAGCTGGCACAGGGATCTATCACAGGGTAAACATCTTCAATTTTTCCGACTCTCTTACCAGATAGGGAGAATAAAAAAGTAGACACAATGGGTAAAATGTTCTTTGCATCTGGAAGCATGGCTTTGAAGGACATAAATACCTTGTGTGCTCTGGCAAAATACAGCTATGTTCTATGGACAATGAAATTGGAGAGGCAGAGCATCTAGCCAAAGGGAATGTCAGAGATGGTTTCAATGCCCTAATAGCGGGTAAAAAGATGGCAGCTTGCCAGTCCTTTAAGACAGTTTTGATACAGCCTGTGTTAGGCAAGGTTTGAATGCAGAACCCTCTGGGAACACTACAAACAACTATGACTACAGGTATAGTCAACCCAACCTTTGGTATAAGCTTGTACTACACAGTTTTGGTAGTGTGTTAACAGCCAGGCTTATCTCAAGAGGGGAAATGTGAGCTGTAGTGGAGTTACACAAAGATTCACAATTACAGGTATTCAAATAAACTCTTACACTCAAGGTTTCTTGCATAAACAATTAATTATTTATTTATTCGTCAGTTATAAAGCCTTCTTCAGAAGGGAGCAATATAATAGTAACACAAATATACTTCCTTCAATACTGTACACTTTGAGTTTCTGAATCAGACAAGGCCCTGTTGGGATGGCCCACAGACACAAGGTGACTCCAGTTACAAGGGTGCTGGGGACATTAATACCTTACTGTTGGCATTCAGAATAATCTTTAAAAGTTGGTAAAAGGCAAAGTTTATTAGAATACAAGAGACCAAAAATATTCCAAAGCAGTGCAGATACTTTTAGAGTTCACTAGAAGAGTCTTTTAATGCAATAGGCTAAGCCAAAGTCAACGGGCAAAAGTCTTGGATAGGATAAAGCACTTCTGGTAAGTAATGGAAAAGTCTTTGCACAAGTTCTTAGGAGTCTTTGATGAAAAGAAGAATCAAATGTAGGGCCACAAGCTGATTAGACTTGTGAGTTGTGAAAGTTGCAAGCACTTCTACAGTAAGAGGTAAGTTCACTTAGACATGTTTTACAGTACCTTGGTAAAGAAGAAAACATGCAGCTGAGGACTTCTGTTCCTGTGCAGCTCTGCAGATCTTGCTGTTCCTGGGCCTCAGTCGTGGGGACAAGAGGGAGGACGTCGGGGGACTCCTGCACTGCAATGGCACTGTCAAAACTGGCAACCGGCAAACTTTACTTTCAGCGGTTGTTTCGGGTTTCAGCTCCTTGTGGTACAGCAAATAGCAATAAGCGCTGTTCCTGGCTGTCAAGGTGGACTGTCCTTGCTTCTGGGGCCCCGCACTCTGCTGAGGGGGCTCAGGCTTGGTCAGTCCTGCTTCGTGGGAGTCCGGAGGATCTTCCAAAAGCTTTAGGCCAGCTGAAAAGTAACATACATAATCTGGTGTCCCTCTCCCTGGCTATACGGTTTCCTGCAGCACTGTGAGGAAATTCAACCAGCTCCGAGATGGGTGTCCAAGCCTAAAGACTTGCCTTTTATTCAGTTCTCTCCCATTCATTCCAGCCTAGCTGTCCCTCATCCAGCAGGGTGGCTGTCCTTGCTGGACAGTCAGCCAGCCAATCACCACAGAGTGCATTTGGGTCTCGTAGGAGACTAACCACAGGGAGTTGCGCGCACCTCCCTTACTACCTGCCTACCCCAGACACTCGGGAGCCAAAGGCGAAATGAACAAAGAGACCAAACCTGGTTTTGGCACGCAGAGAAACTCTCTAGAAGGACCTTTCTACAAAGACCTGGCGAAAAAAGAAGACCGGGCACCATTTTAGCAAAGATGGCTGGATGTAAAAATGCAAACCAAGGTAGTTCAAAACGAAACCACTGCCACCAGCCAGTCACTTGGAGGAAAGGGTAACATGAAAAATGTTACATGAGCATTTAGACAAAGGGGATACTAAGTAACCCCTCCAGCACTCTATTGTAAGATAGGATATGCTGGGTCTAGCAAGTACAATGCTAAGTGAAGTCAATTTCACTTTACTGGTCAGGGGAACAGTAGTTGATCCCAGAGAAGGTATTTAAACCTTGGGAAATCTGACCGGCTTCCCTGTGGAACTGTACTGAATGAAGGTGCTTTGCGACACAATTGTAAAAGATGATGCCTATGCAGTTGGTTAGACCCAATGACCAAAAAGACATACATTGTATAAAATCACATTAAAATACATGAAAAAAGGGTCACACACTCTCCAGGTAAAAAATCAAGTCCTAAAAATCCAGCAAAGTTGCTGGGGGTCTCTAAGGTGGAGGGGGGAATTAGCAAATGTTTCAGAATGCTCTCTCACAGTCTGCTCAATGGGTACTGTGCCCGTTACAAGCAGATGTGCCTGCTTCAGCACTTCTGATTTTGCACCTGATGAACACGCCCAATTGCTGGACGTGAATCTGTTTGAATTGAAGGCAGGTGAGCCACTTAGGAGATCCAAGGCTTCAAACGCAACTGCAAAGTCCCTGGGACTAGCAATGCAACAACCCCCAACATGTTCTATGGCTCAAAGACTTTCTCCAGAGGTCATGGTGTTTGCCATGTCACATCTGTTGCTCACAGTGTGTGGTCAAATTTCAGTTTCTAAAAAATGGCCAGAGACTGTATGGTTGCCCAGGCAGAGGTAGAGGAGCTTAGAAAAGCTAAGCATCCACAGCCACCCTCCCCTCTGACAACAAAGGGGGCGGAAGGATAGCTCAGGGGCAACTTGTTTTTCTTGGAAGCAAGACAACGCAGGCCATCAAAGGTTTCAATCTGATCCCGCGCTTAGAAATCCTGGTATAAAGTGTGTTATAAATGAACAATTAATTATAATTAATTATAGCCTCAAAACTTATGTGTGGTATCCTTTTGACACCCCACACCAGTAGGTGGAGGATAACCTTACACTCCGAACATGGTGTTCCAGTATGTTCGGATATGCCTGCACTTCAGAGGGTGTAATTTGTCTCCCTTTTCTACAGAGGCTTCCAGACCTCCTCCCCTTAGTCTTCTCTCCTGGATCGCTTCCTCCTAGAGGAGGTAAGAGTCCTCTTACACAAGGCAGCCATATATCCGGTTCCGGCTTCGTGGTAGGGAAGACTCTGGTATTCCCACTTCTTCTTAGTCCCAAAATAGGAGTATGGCCGTCAGCCCATCTTTGCCTAGAAGTGCTTAAACAAGTACCTCAGGAAGGACAAATTCAGGATGATCACCATACCACATATCCTCCACCACATGGTCGATTCGCTCATCAGGTCTCACCACCAAACCAGGTGTTGTCCCATGTACACCACACTTACCATCTGTCACACAGCTTGGGTTTTTCTCTAAATGTCTCTAAATTTAAAAAGTTGCAGGCAATATGCTCTCTACAGTCTATTGGAGTAGTCCTGAATACTCACTCTGAAAAGGCTTTTCTGCTCGTGAACAAGGCCACTAACATCTCCCAGATGGTCAAAATGTTTCACAACAGTCAAGTTCTGCCAGCCTCAGCCTTCCTCCATCTCTCGGGTCTCCTGGAATCCTGCATTATTGTGGATTCTCTATGGTGGAACCAACGAGACAACTTAATGAGGGGGAGGAGCCATTTTGCCAACCATGGGTGTAGGTCAGGGTGATCACAGATGCTTCTCTGAAGGGCTTGAATACTTACATGAGCAATTTCAGGGTGAGCAGGCTTCGGTCCTTGTTTCCACATCCTCCTATCCAGCCGGTACAGAGAGTGTGCTGGCGGATGATCATTCACGCATGAGTGTGTGCTGTGCCAGGAGGTCCTTTGGGAGATTTTCAATATTTGGAGGACACCTCAAGCAGATCCACTTGCCACCAGTGGCAACAGGAAGTGCAAGCTGTTCTCCTCCAGGGATTTTCCCTTGAGGGTGCACCGGGAAACGTTTATCTATGGAAGCTGAGCTTCAACCTCCACTATGCTTTCCAACATATTTCCATCATCCCTCAAGTCCTCAGGAGGTTACAAAAACTTGACACAACACTGATTCTGGTTACTCCTCTTGGGGCTCGGTGGATATCACACTCGGATCTCCTCAAAATGACCATTTGTCTTCCTTGACATCTCCCAATGCTAGCATATCTTCACTCCCAGTCGGAGAGACACAATCTTAGCCTCGACACTTGGATCCTCTATGCTTGGCTGCTCAGAGGGTGAGGTTTAGGGATTGGAGGTCATTCTGAGGGTGTCTTGAAGGTTCTCCTCTCTGGCTGGAGACTTGCTACTAAGGCAGTATATACCTTTTGGTGTAGGCAATTCTTATAATGAGAAGTGAGAGGTCTGGATCAGTTTCTGCTCTTGTTAGTGCAGTAGGGCCTTCAAGTTGGCAAATTTTAAGGTTATTCAGTAGATATTTTGGTTTTTAAGAGGATGCTGCAGAAGGGCTGCTATTTCACAGTTCCAACCATTAATGTTTTTTTTTTTTATAGGCCTTTTTCAATATCTTCCTTCCACACAAGTTTGTGATAACGGCTTGGGATTAGAATCTTGGTCATACTTTTTTGATGTGGACTTCCTTGACACCTCTCAATGTTTGTTCTTCTGCTTTATGGCTGTTTTTGTTAAAAGTTACCTTCCTGTTGGCTGTTACATTGGCTAGAGGATCAGTGAGCTTCAAGCTCAATCTCCAAAGCCTCCTTTCTTGGAGGTTTCGAAGAAATATTGACCCTTTGAGGGAGAACTTCCTTCCTTTAAAAAGTGATCTCGGAATTTCACCTAGGAAAAAATATCCAACTTCCAGTTTTCTATCCTCCTCCTCATACTTCTAAAGAAGACCGATTCCATCATTTGGACCAGAGGAGGCATTGTAGTTTCTATATTGCTAGGTTAAGACATTTGGAAGGATGATCAGCTTTTTGCAACTTTTGCTTGAGACCACTAGCTAGAGCCATTTCAACACAAACAATTTCACATTAGATAATTGTATGTATGTCAGAATGCTATGCTGTGCTATTGCGTTACTATTGAGTTAACATCAAGTTGCAAAAATATCAATTTTCTGTCTATAGTGCCAAAATACCCCTCTGAGGTGAAAGCACACTCCACAACAAATACTCATGTTATGCCCTTGTTGGAAAGGACATGCCAGATGGTCTTGGAGCCCATCCCAGAAAGGGCTTGTGGCCACACCTGCCATAGAAAGGGGGGTGCCCACATGAGAAGCCGCAACCTTGGCTTTGTTACACTTGTCTGCAAAGCACTAATGCCTACATTCACAAGCAGGCCATGCATAAATGCATCCAATGCAGTACGGTGGATTTAAATGGTTAGGGGACAGCCCCAGACTCTTTGATGCTGCAGAACAGCCTTCTATTTGAATGGACAATCTGCCTATTCTTCCCATTTCCTCTGAACGTCCCCAAGCTTTTCACCGCCACTGCATGTCTTTGGCCTTTGGCCACCTCTGAAGCAAGATTAACAATGGGTATCTTGCCTATGGTAAACGATTTCCGAAACCGCAAAAAGCCATGATTTCTAGCCTCAATTTACAGGAAAAATGACCAATCCGGTAACCCCGAGTGAGCCCTTAAATAGAACATTTCTTTGCAAAATGTTCTTGGGTGAGGGTGTATTCCTTGCTCTCTCCAACCACCTTACTCCCCCGTACGGCTATGGAAGTTATCTAAGATGAGGCAACATTGGGAGGATGCATTAAAATAACACATTACAGAACTCCAATAACATGCTTTCTGATGGATTTTCCTTCCACATATTGCACCGCCCATTCAGCCCAACCTAAATGAAGTTTGTCACCTTTTTCAGAACATTTTCACTTGTTTCCCTAAGCTGCTGAGTACTGGGGAAAAGGGAGAACTGGAGTAATTGAGCATCGTGTGCGCTATATATAATGCCAATGGCGTCACGCTGAGCTGCAGTATGTACCCTGTTGTGAAAATATTCACTGCTGCAGAAGGAATATCTAAGATGTGGAATCTATGGGAGAAGAATCCATCAGAAAGAACATTAACAGAGGTACTTAGTTTGACCTTCTGCAATTAAGTGTATCTAGTAACCAGAGATACATTTGACAATGTGCCTACCTGTGTCGGATTTAGTAAATGTGCCCTTGGAACTAATTTCTTGTACATGTCACTGCTGTCCTTATTCCGGACTACAAAACAAATTATTTGGTTTTAAATCATGTCTTGTAGTTTCAGTTATGCAGTTCAGGTTTAGCAAGACATGTGTGTCTAGAATGCTACAGTTACCAATTATGTTAACCTGACAAACAAATGAATTCTGAAACAAATGACCACAAGCTTCTTTGATAAATCAATTTAAATCAATGCCCAATGCATTGTTTATTTTGAATTGGATGAAATTGGTTCTGATTTATGAGGATTATGTAAAACAACATTCCTCGTGCCTGCATGATGTTCATTGAACAGATTTGTCTTTTGCAAGGACAGATCAATGACTGGGGATTAATCAGGGGTCATGTTTGTTTCGTCTCTGAACTCAACCTTAGAAACTTGTACCTGTCTCTGATGCTTTGGAATGTGTGATTGCTTTTTAGTCCACTATACCAGAGGTTTCCCTAGGTTTTTCCTTATAACGTTTTCAAAGATTATATTTTAGTCCAAAACAACCTTTAGTTCTCTGTAAAGAAGGCAATACAGAGCATTTAAAATGTGGTTATACTTGTAAAACCTTTTGTGATATGAATATTTAATGACAATTAATGTGCTTGCTCTTGCATACTTTTGTCAATAGGGTTTCTAACAGCCATGAGGCAGGAAGTGACTCGAGCACATAAGGGCTGGGCCCTAGACACAGTCACGTTGCACAATGAAGTCTTAAAGCAAACTCGAGAGGAAATCACAGCGTCTCCAACCGTATGTACACTTGGATATTTCTCATTATTGTACAGGCACAGAATATGGCACTTCATAGGTAATACCATGCGTCTGCAAAGGGATATGGTAGAAAACCAATTGGATCAGGTAGATCTACACTGCATGTAAGATTGTATTGTATAAACCTTGTTTGTCTCTAGTTAGGGCTGTGCACTGCTTCACACACTCTAAAGCTGCCAGAGAGAGCACCCTGTTTGGGCCACTACAAAATGTAGGAATAAAGCATCAACAGGGTAATTCATAGAATTTCGCAGAAAAGTGTCGCAAGCGGCTGGCGCAGAGTGTCCGCGTGCGATTGTCTGCGCCAGGCACGTGCGCTAAAACCGATTTCCGCGCACAAGCGTATTCATGGATTTTAGGCTCCCAAACCAGCCGTGGCGCAGAGTATCGCAGCGACCCTGCAGCAGCGCCAGTAACGCCCCCAAGAACGCCCGCGCGCAAGGAAAAGCCATCAAAATCGCTAAATCATCGCAAAGGGCAGCGCTAACCCTGGACCAGTCCACAGGGCTGCCAAACAAGGAACGCAAAGCGGGTAACGTGCATATCAGGGGTACGCGTGAAGTTATACACGCGATTAGCCAGGGTACGTGTATTACAGGGGTACGCGTGAAGTTTTACACGCGATTAGCCAGGGCACGTGTATCACAGGGGTACGCAGGAATTATCACACACGATTTGGCTGGGTACGTGTATTACAGGGGTGCGCGGGAATTATCACACGCGATTTGGCTGGGTATGTGTATTACAGGGGTACACGGGAAGTTCTACACGCGATTCGGCTGGGTACGTGTATTACAGGGGTGCGCGGGAATTCTCACATGGGATCTGGCCAGGTACGTGTATTACAGGGGTGCGCGGGAATTATCAGACACGATTTGGCTTGGTACGTGTATTACAGGGGTGCGTGGGAAGTTCTACACGCGATTGGCCAGGGTACGTGTATTACAGGGGTACGTGGGAATTATCACACGTGATTTGGCTGGGTACGTGTATTACAGGGCTACACGGGAAGTTCTACACGCGATTCGGCTGGGTACGTGTATTACAGGGGTGCGCGGGAATTCTCACATGCGATTTGGCCAGGTACGTGTATTACAGGGGTGTGCGGGAATTATCACACGCAATTAGGCTGGGTGGGTCCTCACAGGTGTTCCCTGTACACCCTCCACGGCCCCTGCAGGCAGCCCACAAAACAGGGGACTACCCTGCACACCTGCTCATGTCCCCCTGTACCCCCAACCCCCAGCAGTGCAGGGGCAGCCTCCACCAGGCCCCCACCCATGTCTCCCACCACCCCCACCCCCCAGCAGTGCAGGGGCACCCTCCACCAGGCCCCCACTCATGTCCCCTATCACCCCCACCCCACCGCCACCAGGGGCACCCTCCACCAGGCCCCCATCCATGTCTCCCACCACCCCCACCCCCCAGCAGTGCAGGGGCAGCCTCCACCAGGCCCCCACTCATGTCCCCTATCACCCCCACCCCCCCGCCACCAGGGGCACCCTCCACCAGGCCCCCACTCATGTCTCCCACCACCCCCACCACCCAGCAGTGCAGGGGCAGCCTCCACCAGGCCCCCACTCATGTCTCCCCCCACCCCCCAGCAGTGCAGGGGCAGCCTCCACCAGGCCCCCACTCATGTCTCCCACCACCCCCACCCCCCAGCAGTGCAGTGGCACCCTCCACCAGGCACCCACCCATGTCTCCCACCACCCCCACCCCCCAGCAGTGCAGGGGCACCCTCCACCAGGCCCCCACTCATGTCACCCACCCCCCCACCCCCAGCCACCAGGGTCACCCTCCACCAGGCCCCCACTCATGTCTCCCACCACCCCCCACACCACAGCCACCAGGGCCACCCTCCACCAGGCCCCCACTCATGTCTCCCACCACCCCCACACCCCAGCAGTGCAGGGGCACCCTCCACCAGGCACCCACCCATGTCTCCCACCACCCCCACCCCCCAGCAGTGCAGGGGCACCCTCCACCAGGCCCCCACCCATGTCTCCCACCACCCCCAACCCCCAGCAGTGCAGGGGCAGCCTCCACCAGGCCCCCACTCATGTCTCCCACCCCCCCACCCCCCTGCCACCATGGGCAGCCCCCACCAGGCCCCCACTCATGTCTCCCACCACCCCCACCCCCCAGCAGTGCAGGGGCACCCTCCACCAGGCACCCACCCATGTCTCCCACCACCCCCACCCCCCAGCAGTGCAGGGGCACCCTCCACCAGGCCCCCACCCATGTCTCCCACCACCCCCACCCCCCAGCAGTGCAGGGGCAGCCTCCACCAGGCCCCCACTCATGTCCCCCTGCACCCCCACCCCCCGGCAGTGCAGGGGCAGCCTCCACCAGGCCCCCACTCATGTATCCCACCACCCCCACCCCCCTGCCACCATGGGCAGCCCCCACCAGGCCCCCACTCATGTCTCCCACCACCCCCACCCCCCTGCCCCCATGGGCAGCCCCCACCAGGCCCCCACTCATGTCTCCCACCACCCCCACCCCCCAGCAGTGCAGGGGCACCCTCCACCAGGCACCCACCCATGTCTCCCACCACCCCCACCCCCCAGCAGTGCAGGGGCACCCTCCACCAGGCCCCCACCCATGTCTCCCACCACCCCCACCCCCCAGCAGTGCAGGGGCAGCCTCCACCAGGCCCCCACTCATGTCCCCTATCACCCCCACCCCCCGCCACCAGGGGCACCCTCCACCAGGCCCCCACTCATGTCTCCCACCACCCCCACCCCCCTGCCACCATGGGCAGCCCCCACCAGGCCCCCACTCATGTCTCCCACCACCCCCACCCCCCAGCAGTGCAGGAGCACCCTCCACCAGGCACCCACCCATGTCTCCCACCACCCCCACCCCCCAGCCACCAGGGTCACCCTCCACCAGGCCCCCACTCATGTCTCCCACCACCCCCACACCCCAGCAGTGCAGGGGCACCCTCCACCAGGCCCCCACTCATGTCTCCCACCACCCCCACACCCCAGCAGTGCAGGGGCACCCTCCACCAGGCACCCACCCATGTCTCCCACCACCCCCACCCCCCAGCAGTGCAGGGGCACCCTCCACCAGGCCCCCACCCATGTCTCCCACCACCCCCAACCCCCAGCAGTGCAGGGGCAGCCTCCACCAGGCCCCCACTCATGTCTCCCACCACCCCCACCCCCCTGCCACCATGGGCAGCCCCCACCAGGCCCCCACTCATGTCTCCCACCACCCCCACCCCCCAGCAGTGCAGGGGCACCCTCCACCAGGCACCCACCCATGTCTCCCACCACCCCACCCCCCAGCAGTGCAGGGGCACCCTCCACCAGGCCCCCACCCATGTCTCCCACCACCCCCACCCCCCAGCAGTGCAGGGGCAGCCTCCACCAGGCCCCCACTCATGTCCCCCTGCACCCCCACCCCCCGGCAGTGCAGGGGCAGCCTCCACCAGGCCCCCACTCATGTCTCCCACCACCCCCACCCCCCTGCCACCATGGGCAGCCCCCACCAGGCCCCCACTCATGTCTCCCACCACCCCCACCCCCCAGCAGTGCAGGGGCACCCTCCACCAGGCACCCACCCATGTCACCCACCACCCCCACCCCCCAGCCACCAGGGTCACCCTCCACCAGGCCCCCACTCATGTCACCCACCACCCCCACCCCCCAGCCACCAGGGTCACCCTCCACCAGGCCCCCACCCATGTCTCCCACCACCCCCACCCCCCTGCCACCATGTGCAGCCCCCACCAGGTCCTCACAATCCCCAATCATGTGCGTAATGGTCAGCCTCCACAGCCAAAAAGCCCTACCAAGTAACTCATTCACCCACATGGAAATGAAAACACATGTTACACCCCCAATGTTCATGAAGCAAATGAACCCATGTCCGTCACACACATATTTTCCAATTGAATGGGAAAACACACAACATGACATGCATGAAACCAATGAAATGAAACCACACAGTGAACAATGGAAAAAAAATGTATTGGACAAAAATACGAATGCTAAAGAAAGAAAACTAACTACAATGTAAATGTGAAAAAATAAGCTGCATGTCCGCATAAAAACACAAAAGTAGAAAATCAAATCCAAAAAATTTTGTCCAAAGTGAAATGTAAAAACTCTCCATGCAACAAAGAAGTATGTACAAAAATAACAAGGGTCCATCATCACAACTGAACTAAGGAAACCTCCTAAAAAACCTACCTAAATATCAACTATATACAAAAAGTGGAGCAGTGTCCGTCGACTCCAAATCATAAGAAAAAACAAAGGAAACCTAAAACTAAAGAACTATATACAAAGGTGGAAGGCAAGTCCAGCGGCTCACTCCGTGGTGTTCCGGGCCAGGGCATCATCGAACGCCTGTTCGATGTCCCGGAGGCGGTCCAGTTCCATGGTCCCGAGGGTCCGCAGGGACGACGCCGTGTCCTCCTCCAACCCCCTGCGGATTGCCTCGAGGCACTCGGCCCGCCTCAGGGCCCTCCGCATGGAGTTCTCCGCCCTGACCATTGTGAGCCGCGCCTCTTCCGCCCGCCGCCGCTCCGCACCTATGGCGTGGCCCAACCGCTGCCACACGGAAGACACTCTCTGTCCTGGGTCCTCCTGCCCTCCGGCCGATGCCTGCCCCTCCGATGTCGAAGGCCCCGAGCCTTCATGGCTCCCACCATGTTGCTGCTGCTGCTCTGCCTCTGCCCGTGCACTGCCTCCTGCTGCCTGCACATCCTCCGCCGGCTGGGGTGCAGTTGTTGATGTGGCCACCCCTGCTGGACGTCCGACTCCCGACTGTGGCAGGGATGCCTCCTCCACCAGCCTGGCCGCACTGTCAGAGGCAGCTCCACAGGGCACCCAGGTGACTGATGGGTGGGAAGATGGCACAGAGGACGACTGGCGCGTAGGGGGTCCAGTTGAGGAGGGGGTCGGAACAAGCCCCATCAGACGGAGGAATCCGGTCTGGGTGACCTGTCCCAGCAGGCTGACGTGGTCAACGAGCCATTCGAGATGACGTGCAGTCTCTCCATGAAAAGACTGCAGGTCACCTCGCATGGCCCGTTGACGCAACGCCACACCAGCCAGGACAGGCTCAACCCGGACCTGGATAGCCACGTCCGCAGGCAGAGGAAGGCCAGTTGACGTCAGCTCATCCCCTGCCTGGAAACGGGTCTGGATGTAGGCATCCCTGCTGGTGCAAGATGATGCAGGGACAGGATCGGGGACAGGATTGCACACAGGCACCTCCACGGCGGCCTGTGCTGCCTCCTGTCCCTGGTCCTGGACTGCACCACTAGCACCAGTGGGATCCCCACCTCCAGACCCCGTCTCTGGTGCTTGCACGGCCTCCTCCTCCACCAGACCCCCCACCAACCTGGATGACTCCGTGCCATCTTCCCCTGTTGGGCCCTGTGGGGTCCCAGCTGCCCTTTCTGCTGCCGAGGAGTCCAACTCCAACCTCCGCCTCTTGGACCTCCCCCCGGCAGCTGCGGCCTGGGACGCGGCACCGGACTCCTCACTCCCCGACGAGATGACAACACGGGAGGGGAGCCGGGCCTTGCGTCTCCGGCTGGCGGTCGGATCCCCGCCGCTGTGCTCCACAGCACCTTCTCCGCCCTCTTCATCAGTTGACGCTGCAGACAGGGAGAAACAAAACACAGGCATCAGGGCACTGTACAATGGACACATACACACATGACAGTTTCACATGAGTGGCATTGGCAAACCTCAGACATGTCATCACAATCCCCAACACACATGTCATTGCAACTCGCACACATGAGCCATACCACAGCCATATCGCAACTGCCACCACCATCCATACACATACAACAGCATGAGCAGCCAAAGGTGACCCAGACATCACATGCAACACAGGAAGTGCACCACACATGTACACACACCACCACACTTGCATGCATGTGTACACCTCTGCCAAGTGTCGCACTGTTCAGACGGGCATCCATGTCACATCTGCCAATCAGGCTTACACATACCGCAGTCACATGCATCCATGTTGCATCACTGTTGCACCCTTGTCAAATACACACACATGCACATGTACACAGTGCTCATACATGCAGCCCAAAACAACATACATGTGTGACATCACGGACATGTCTACTTACATACACATACATACAAACATGTGTGCACGCACAACTGCATTTGCCATGCAAGCCTACACACACAAGCACCATCCATGTCTCACACATTACAGCCGTCGCATGTGTCAGCCCCACGGCCATGTACACCCCCACCCATACTCCACCCCATACAAACAGATGTGCAACCTGCACAATACCGAATAATCACCACACGCACTGCTCACAATCAGGATGCATGTACACTCACCGCTCGACTCCAGACGGGTCTGCTTCTCCAGGACCTGGACGTGGAGCGCTGGGGATATGCGTTCCAGGACCCCCATCTGTTCTTCCGACAAGTGGCCCCGGCGCCCCTTGGCATCCGCTGCCTTCAAGAGGCGCCGGGCCTTGTTCAGGGTCCTGGACCTGAAGTCCTCCCAGCGCTTCCTGACATGTTGTAAGTCCCGGACTGCCACCCCCTCCGCGTTGATGGCAGTCACGATGTCAGTCCAGATCCGAGTCTGTCCTTCCTTGTCGGCGCGGGAACTTCCGAAGAGGGCATCATACTGCCCCAGGACTTGCTCCACCAGGACACCAACTTCGGTGGCACTGAAGCTGGTGCCCCTCTGCCTCTCTGGCCGGGGGTTGTCAGTGGTCACAGATGGTGTTTGCCCCGACATGACAACCCCAGAGGCAGGAGTGGGTGGGCAACTGGGTCCTGGGGCTGGGCTGTGGAGCGATGGAATTCCAGTCGGGAGTCTTCGGTTCCAGCAGGGTTGGTCACAGCAACAGCACCCCTGGCTGATGTGCAGGCAGCAAATGGCAGTGCACGTGGGCAGCAGGCAGTCAGGCAGCAGCAGATGGTAGGTGAGAGCGTGCTCGGGGCTCTGGGGGCAGTAGTTTGGCCTTCTGGGCAGGAGCGTGGTCTTCCGTGTGCTTACGCGTGGCCAGCTTGGTACGGAGTGATTTGGCACGTGAAAATCCTGCACGTCAGCGTGAAAATTGAGGAAAGGCCCTTAGCGCGTAAGCGCGTCAGCACGCATACGCGATTCTATTGGACCAAAGGCCCTCAGTGCGTAAGCGCGTCTGTGACGTGACCCGCACGGGTGTTTCCCACACAGCACGTGATGACAGAGCACACGTGGAAAGACTGCACGTCAGAGTCTCATCGCGTGTGATTGGTGGAAATGGCCCTACACGCAGAAGTGACAAAGCGTGTAATTGGTGGAAATGGCCCTAGCGCGTACACGCCGTATAAGTGACGCTGGACGTGTGGCCCTGTATAAAAGGTATGTGTAGAACACGTTTTCCTTGTACGTGCTTTTCGTGGAGAGCGAGTGGGTGAATTCTGTACTTCTTGTCATTTCACACGCGATTTACTTCACAGCGTTTCAAGTTCGTATTCCCTGTTACCTCTGACAGCTTTTTCTCTTTTTTCGCTTTTACTGGTTTACCTGGGCCTGTTCCCTCAAACAGTGTTCCCTTCTACTGTTGTCCTGTCTCCTCAGACAGCGTACAAATCTTCTTTTGGCGGGGGTGTTGCCAACCAAACATGCTCCTTTTACACGCTCGTTTACCAGGCAGACGGTGAGTCACGCACGTATCTAACATCTGTGCTTCCCCCTTGTGTAGCCTACCCCTTCAGAGGTCATTCTAGGCTGCGTGTGACACGCATACGTTCATTCTTGTGTTACTGGGTGCCACAGCGTAGTGCAGGTTTTTCTTTCTGCACACGTGGTCTAGGAGGGGTTGCGTGCACGTCATCTCCCTTTTATGGGGCTCCTGTGCGCAGCGTGACCCGTCATCTTTCCCCAGGGGTTACAATCAGCCTTACAAGAGCACTAGGGTACAATTACCATCTGGTACCCAACCCCTTTGACCCCCTATTGCCCAGGACAATAGTTTCCAGCCACTCCCATACGCACATTTACATCAGTGCCATGGCTGGGAGGCGAGGATTCCGTAAGGGTGGCAAAGGTGGAAGAGCCACAAGTGGTGGCCGTGGTGGATCCGGTAGGGGACGTGGTCGTTACTTGCAGGGTGAGCCTGTCCCCCCATGTGTGGAGGACCAGTCAAGGGCACCCATAATCCCCCCCCCTCCCGTTGAGGCTGATGTGGCTGACACCATCCATGCTCAGCCCTTGTTGGACCAGCCCATTGTGGCACCAGATCTGGCTGACTCCATGGCTGACTTCCAGGTCAGCAGGCCTATGACACGTGCGCTGGTGCACGTTGATGTCACCATGCCACGTGCATCTGGGCCAGCAAGGTCATCTGCTGCACCAAGGAGGCAGGGCGGAGAGGCTGCAGGGGCAGCAGCGGCTCCATCCACCCCAGCCCTCACACACCCAGCCAGGACAGTGTCGGTCCTAGTCCATGCTGCTGACATTCCCCCTGACACCATCACACTAGAGCCAATGCCTGCACCAACTCCCATGCTGAGTGTGCAATCCCACACTCCTGATACAGAGTCCACCAGGGCTCCTGCCCCTAGTGTCCAGAGCGGCGCAGGACACTCAGGATCACCACCTCCTTCCAAGCGGAAGAGGAAGAGTGCTCGTCCGGCACTGGCTGATGCCCCAGACACGGCTACACAGTCCGGCCCATCCAGGAAGCCCAGCTTCACGGATGACGAACTGAATGCACTTGTCGAGTATGTGTCCGGACATGACAACGAGATGGTCATTGTTGCAGGATCCAAGACCACACCTGCACAACGCCAGGCACACTGGCAGACCGTTGCGGACATCGTAAGTGCCCTTGGAATCGTGAGGCGCACAGCCAATGATTGCTATAAGCGCTGGAATGACCTAAAGCGCAGGGCAAAGAGTAAGCTGACCTCAAGTCATGCCGCAACTCTAGTGACTGGAGGTGGGTCTCCAGTAGTAGACATGGAACTCACTCCACATGAGTCAGTCGCTGGGACCTACATCACGGAGGAACAGATCCAAGGCGTGGGAGATCTGGCTGATTACGAGGCATTGTCCGGTGAGTGCACATGCATGTGTGTGTCATCCATGTGCATGGTGTGTGTGTGAGGGCTTCTGTTTGTGTGCCAGGTGACAGTGTGTGCGCCTGAGTCGTATGGGTCAGCCATGTGCTTCATGCAATACTTCCTGCGCAGCTGCATTTGGCCATAGCAGTATCCCTTCTGCCAACAGTAGACATCTAGCCCAACTGCACGCCAGTTGCCCTTGAAGTGTCACCGTGCCACAACATAGTTGTTCATTTTCCACTGTTCATTCAGTCAGTTTGTTTGCATTCCACCACTTTCACTAGGCATGTCGCTGTCCACTAGTCACATGTCTGACATGGCTACGGTAAAGTGGAGTGACTTTGTTACCTGGATATCATTTGTACACACATGTCCCTGTGCAATTGGACCATTTCAGACTGGCAGCTCCAGGTGAAAAATCTGACCTGTTAGAATTAGAAAAGCGATTACATGCGGGAACTGGACTGAATGAATAGGTGCTGCCCTCCTCTCCATCTTCACTCAATAGCAATGGTACATGCCATCTGTGTGATGGCATGTGTGTTTCACCTGGCAATCACAGGCCAATGTGTGATGCCACTGCCAGGCAGCATGCAGAAAATGTGTTCATCTTCCATCTTGGTGTCATCAGTGTGTGCCATTTGCCTGCACTTCATACGCAGTGAGGGTGCATGCATGGGAGGGTTTTAGTCATGTGGGACATGTGTCAATCAAGTACTGGTTCTCTTGCTTCTCAGCCCTCATTGTGTGCCATGGTGCTAATGCCTGTTTCCATTTCTTTGTTTTCATGTCTTTGCAGGGGAAGACGCACCTGATACTGCTGGGGTTGTGGAGATGGTGCAGACCCAGGAGGGGTCCGAGGGCCGACCAACCACCAGTGAGGGACGTGGTGTGGTGGTGGGGGAGAACCCACAAGTGCTGCAGGTCGTGCTCTCAAGGGGCGTCTCTGGCTGCACCTCCCCCGAGCTGTACTCAGGTGTTGATTCGGATGAGACCTACGTGCCGTCGCAGGTGAGTGTTCCAGGGAGGGATTCTGTTCTGTCTCACCCACCTGCACCAGGGTCAGAACCCTCCATGGGGATGTCAGTGTTGGAAGCTACGCCTTCGGTGGTTACGGTTGCAGGGTCACACTCCGCGACATCTGATCCTGTTCCTGGGCCAGCAGATCAGAGGGGGAATGCAGTCCTGCAGCCTCAGGCAGTGCCGGCACAGCAAGGCGCAGTTCGCCTTGCCCCAGACAGGTGTGGTGCCCGCAGACGTGGTGGCCGTACGCCACCCGGCAATACCGCATGGGAGCAATCCATTTACGGTATGGCAACCCAACAGGCTGCATCATCCGAGATGATGGCTCAGGCCATGGATAGAGTGGCCACTTCCATTGTCCCCCCAGAAAGGCTGATGGAGCGACTAGAGCAGGCAACCGACTCCATCTGCCAGTCACACAGGGAGGACATGTTGGGGTCCAACAGGGACAGGCGGGCGGCACTGGCGACTCTGCAGGAGGCCATCTCCATTGAGTCCCAGGGCCACAGGGAAGCCCTGAGGCAGGAGCTCCTTCACCTCAGGACGACTCTTGTTGAGCTTGAGGCTTCAACACACCAAAGGACAGAACAGCAGCTGGAGCGTCTCACCCGTACGCTCTCAGCTGAGATGCAGGCAACGAGGGCGGAGGTCCGGGCATCCCGTGAGTTGTTGCATGGGGACCTCCGCACACTCATCCTCCAGAACCAGACCTACCACACCCGCATGCTTACAGCCATGGAGGAGCAGACTAGGGCCTTGCGTGGGCTGCCTCCCATAGTGCAACCACCTCTGGATGCAGCTGCACAGGGTGATAATAGCGACAGCAGTGATACCCCCACAATAGGGTAGCCGTGTGGGCCATGAGCCCATGGAGGTGTTTTATCTTCCCAGGATCCACGCAGGTGGGTTCTGGTGTGCATCCTGTCCTCGTACCTCCTGGGTGGCCTCCCCAACCCCCCCGGGCCCATCAATGGCCATTTTTGATTGTTTCTTATTTTTATTTTTATTTTCATTTCTTTTATTCCCAATTTTTTTGGGACAATTTGTTGGCTTCCGTGGTTCCTGTGGGCATACACTGCATTGTGGCTGGGCACATGCAGGCTTGTAATGTATTTGGTTCAGATGCTTGGGTTTGAGTCACACACACCCCTCCTGCTTCCCGTTTCCATGGAGTTGCAAAGGGTGTGCCCAAGTGACAGTGAATTACACAGTGACGTTGGACTCCCATGAGCTGTGTGGGCAGTCTGTAGTCAATACTGTGTATACATTCCTAGTGCATATTGCTGTTGTGTTGTACACTGCATGTTGCATTGATGTGTAACTCTTCTTCTGGGTCTACCTCCCAATTTGCAGGTCCCTTCCTCATGTCTACACAAGGACCTCTAGTCTGGAGATGGGGTCCATGTTGGCAGCAGTGCACCTACAACTCTACATGGCGCCAACACTGCACAGTTGGTAGTGGTGGGAGTGCAGGCATTTCCAGGTGGTGAGACTACTAATATGTAACATTTGTGATGTCATGTTAATGGTAGTACGTGCTCAAGTATGTTGTTGGTCCGGCATTGCTGTGAGCATTTCAGGTGTTGCAGGTTTCTAACAGGGACACTGTACATAGTGAGACTGATGTCATGTTGTGGGGATTACTTTGTTTACCTGCAATTAGCATGACATGGCACGGTGTGTCGTGTGGCGGTGCTGGGGTTGGGTTGGCTGACATGGCACTGTCCTCTTGTTGCATTTTGCAAGTGGGTATTCATTTTAGCTGCTTCAATGTGTAACTTCACAAAACTGCATTGGTGGTGTCTGTGTGGGTAGGGATGCACACATTGTGACACTTCCAGGTGAACAATCTCAGGCTGATATGGTATTCACGGTTCATTCTCCAGACATTCAGGATCAGTATCAGGTTGAGTCATCATTGATTGTCAGATGGAATGTGCCAGGGCAGTGTGCACTCCACAGGGGTGTGATTTCTATGTGAAGTAATTAGCCACTAGCTGTGTACGGGCTGCCTCCCCCATGCCCTTTCCCCTCCCATGCGCAGCGGCTGTGCATGTGGTTGGGGATGTGGGGCCACCACCATGTCCACGGCCAGGCCCCGGCGTGTTGCAACATTGTGCAGGACACATGCTGCCACTATGATCCTGCACACTACTGGGGGAGCGTATAACAGCTGCCCGCCAGAACGGTCAAGGGAGCGAAAGCGTGACTTTAGCACTCCGAATGTGCGCTCCACTATGCCCCTGGTTGTAATGTGGGCTGTGTTATATCTTAGCTCGGGTGGCGTGGTGGGGTTCCGAATTGGCGTCATCATGTGGGGGCTGAGAGGGTAGGCACTGTCCCCTGTGGAGGTGGTGATTGGTATCATTGGTGGGGTTGTGACCTTGCTCAGTATCCAACATGCATGCATGTGCAGTGGCATACATACTCACCAAGCAGCCATGTATCGCCATGCCGCCCAGCTTCTAGGTCCCGGCTTAGGGTGGACATTCGGTAAATGAAGCTGTCGTGGGTGGAGCCGGGATAGTTGGCATATACTGAGGTGATGATTCCCTTGGCATTACATGCTACCTGCACGTTGATGGAATGCCAGTGCTTGCGGTTCCTATAGATGTGCTCAGATGCCCTGGGGGGACGTAGAGCCACATGGGTGCAGTCGATGGCACCTAGCACTTTGGGGAATCGTGCCACAGCGTAAAAATCCAGGGCGGCAGCATGCCTTTCTGCAGGTGTTCTGGGCAGGTATATGTGCCTGCGGACTGATGGCCGTGCAGTGATGATGTTCAAGACCTGGTGTAGGCAGCGTGACTGGGTGGCCTGTGACACCCCACCCACTATGGCACTTGTCCGCTGAAATGATCCAGTGGCTAAGAAGTGCAGTACATTGAGGACCTTCTCCAGGGGGCTGAGTGCTTGGGAGCACAGGGTGGGTGATGTGAGGTCATCCTCCCACTCACTCACCAGGTCCAGTATAATATGTGGTGGAAACCTGTACCTCCCATACACCTGGTCATCAGGCATCCCGAAAAGGCTGGTTCTGGGTGTGAATATTCTGGCCCTGACTATCCTCCTCCTCCTCCTTTGGTAGCCCACTGCCACTGCTGCTAGGAACGGTATGTTCATCCTGGCGTCTGAGCTTGTTATTGTTAAAGTCCGCAAATTTATGCTTTGCGCGTGTTCTAGGCGAGCGTGTGACCCGCGCACCCCTGGAATCCAGTTCCCAGTCCAATAGCGTGTGGAAATTCACACGCACCACGGGATACAGGTTCGCTGATGTACTTGCGTGTGTAAGTGCCCGCGCACCCATGAAATACACGTACATAGGCCAATCGCGTGTACGCGCACTTTTGTCCAATTACACGCGATGACACTCTGACGTGCAGTATTTCCACGTGTGCTCCGTCATCACGTGCTGAGTGGGGAACACCCGTGCGGGTCACGTCACAGACGCGCTTACGCGCTGAGGGACTCTGGTCCAATAGAATCGCGTATGCGTGCTGACGCGCTTACGCGCTAAGGGCCTTTCCTCGGATTTCACGCTGACGTGAAGGATTTTCACGTGCCAAATCACTCCGTATCAAGCTGGCCACGCGAAAACACACGGAAGACCACGCTCCTGCCCAGAAGGCCGAGTTACTGCCCCCCAGTGCCCCGAGCAGCCTCCCACGTGCCATCTGCTGCTGCCTGCCTGCCTGCCTGCCTGCTGCCACCGTGCCCTGCCATTTGGTGCCTGCACATCAGCCATCTGCAGGGGTCCAGTTGCTGTGTCCACCCCTGCTGGAACTGAAGACTCCCGACTGGGATTACATCGCTCCACAGCCCAGCCCCAGGACCCAGTTGCCCACCCACACCTGCCTCTGGGGTTGCCATGTCGGGCACTTCCACATCTGGCACCAGTGGCAACCCCAGGCCAGAGGGGCAGAGGGGCACCAGCTTCACTGACAACGAAGTTGGTGTCCTGGTGGAGCATGTCCTGGGGCAGTATGATGCCCTCTTTGGATCGTCCCGCGCCAGCAAGGAAGGACGGGAGATGATCTGGCCCGACTGTGTGGTTGCCATCAACGCGGAGTGGGTGGCAACCCGCAACGTCCTGAAGATCAAGAAGCGCTGGGAGGACTTGAGGTCCAGGACCCTTGTGAAGGGCCGGCGCCTCGTGGAGGGGGGGCGGGGCCGCATGAGTTCCATCCAGATGAGGGTCCTGGAACGCGTACGCCCAGCGCTCCACGCCCAGATCCTTGAGAGGGAGGCCCGTCTGGAGTTGAGCGGTAAGTGTCCAAGCATTACTGTGTGAGACAGGGCATGTTGCGGTGTGCTGGTTCTATGATACTTGCCTGTATGTGTGCCATAGGCCATGTATGCATGTATGTGTGCAGGGACATCATGGTAATGCATGTGCGACCAGTGATGTGTGACCCACATGGTTGTTGCATGTGTTCAAATGCCGCATGGGGAGCCCTATGCAGATTTTGAACATGCGAGCATGCCAGTCTCTGTACCTGGGTGGGGGTGAGGGATGGGTGCTGATGCCAGGTACATATATGGTAGCCATGTCTGTGTGCCTGACCTGCGTGTCTGTGACTTGTGCATGCCATGGATGCATGACACATGTGTGTGACAATGCACAGATTCAGTGAAGCAGCCAAATTACCCTTGTATCCGCTGTGTTTGGTGTGTTTGGGGCCAGATGGATGTGACTGAGGTGAAGTGTGTGCATGTGATAGGCATGAGCCATGATGCATGTGAGTTACATATCATTGAATGTTTCAAGAGTCCATTGGACATGCATGGAAATGTCCATGGCATGCACCATGCCTGTTACTGTGTGTGTTTTGCCTGGACTGACCCATGTGTTGTGGAGGGACATGATGGAAGTGTACTTTGACAGTGGTGCTCATCTGCTATTGCTTCCTGTCTAGGGGACCATTGTACAGTGCCCTGATGCTTGTGTTCTTTGTCTCCCTCTACGCAGCGGCTAGTGAAGAAGAGGGCGGAGACGGCGCTGTGGAGCAAGGCGGCGGGGATGCCCCCATGGCTGCAGCGGAAGGGGTGGGTTAGCCCCCACAGGGGCCTGCTACGGTGGGAGACGGTGAGGAGCCATCCAGGTTGGTGGTTTGCACAGAGGAGGAGGAGGCCGCCACTGGGGCACACATGGGGCCTGGTGGGGGCATCCCTGCTGGTGCAAGTGGTGCAGTCCAGGGGCAGGAGGCAGCACAGGTCACCATGGAGGGGCCTGTGCATGTCGCTGTCCCTGACCCTGTGAGTGCACCACCATGCACCAGCAGGGATGCCCCGTCCCAGGCCCGTCCGCAGGTAGAGGGGATGTCCATGTCACCTGACTCCACTCCACCTGCGGACGTGGGAACCCCTGGCCGTGTGGAGAAGGTCCTGATTGGGGTCGCGATGCGCACGGCTGTGATTCGTGATGCTGTGCGTGCTTTCCTGGAGGAGGACGCACGTCATCACGAAGTGCACCGTGCCGACGTGGCCCAATTGGGATCGGCCATGTTCGGGGGTTTCCTGCATGTGTTGTCAAATCTGGCGGCCCTCTCCTCCTCTGTGCAGGCTATACACCAGTCGTTCTCCTTGCCGTCTTCCGGCCCAGATGCCACCAGGGCCCCCTGTGGACCTGCCCAGACCAATGCAGCCAGCTCGGTGGGGATCCCATCCCTGCCACAGTTGGGAGTCGGAGGTCCAGCAGGGGTGGACAACACAGCAACTGGACCCCAGCAGATGGAAGATGTGACAGCATCATCGGGCAGGGCACGTGCACGACGGCGTCGGTGGTTTCCATCAGCTTGGATGCCGTCGTGCTGGCAGAGGCAGTGGCGTCGGAGGCAGCAGCAGGCTCGACGTGGGAGGCATCATGGCTCGGGGCCTTCAAGATCAGAGGGGCAGGCATCGGCCGGAGGGCAGGGCAACCCTGGGATGGTGGTGTCTTCCGTGTGGGAGCAGTTGGTCCAGCGGATAGGTGCGGAGCGGCAGCGGGCGGAAGAGGAGCGGCTCACCATGGTCAGGGCGGAGTTCTCCATGCGTCGGGCGTTGAGGCGGGCTAAGTGCCTCGAGGAAGCTCGCAGGGAGTTTGAGCTGGACATGGGGTTATCCCTGCGAGACCTCGGGGCCAGGACAGAGTCCCGCCTCCAGGACATCGACATGGAGTTCGATGATGCCCTGGCCAGCAACATCACCGAGTGAGCCGCAGGACTTGCCCGCTGCCTTTGTATATAGTTATTTAGTTAGTTAGTGTTGGGTTTCCTTTATTAATTTTTGTATTTTTGGGCCGCTCGGACAATGGCCACTTCTTTGTATATATTATTTTCATTAGGTAGTAGTAGGTTTCATTTATGGTGTTGGGCTCATGGACCCTGGAATTTTCGTGTATATAGTTTGCTTTTTGAAGAAACATTTTTTTTATTAATTATTGTGTTCACCATGAGGAAATGGTTTTTCATTATTTTACTTCCACATGATTTTGCTTTGAACTACATTTGTTTTTGGATTACTTTGTTTTTTTTATTTTTACATTTGTTCTCGGACATGGACCATTTATTTTGTTATCCCCATTGTTGTATGTTTGATTTTTTTACTTATTTTTCATCTTTAATACATGTTTTTTTAACTTTCACTTGTGGTATTTTCTCATTGGTTTCATACATGTCATGATATGGGTTTTGACATTCACTTGCACCCATTGTGTATGTGTGTGTGACGGACATGTGTTCATTTACAGACTTGCCATTGGGGTTGTATCATGTAATTGCATTCACTATGTGGGTGGATGCAATCCTTGCCTGGGTGTTTGTGCTGGGTATGCTGGCCATTACTGCCATGATTGAGTATCGTCAGGACCTGGGGGCAGGGGGACATGTGTGGGTGCCTGGTGGAGGGTGCCCCTGCACTGCTGGGGTTTGGGGGGTGGTGGGAGACATGAGTGGGGGCCTGGTGGAGGGTGACCCTGGTGGCTGGGGGGTGGGGGTGGTGGGTGACATGAGTGGGGGCCTGGTGGAGGGTGACCCTGGTGGCTGGGGGGTGGGGGTGGTGGGTGACATGAGTGGGGGCCTGGTGGAGGCTGCCCCTGCACTGCTGGGGTGTGGGGGGTGGTGGGAGACATGAGTGGGGGGCTGGTGGAGGGTGGCCCTGCACTGCTGGGGTGTGGGGGTGGTGGGAGACATGAGTGGGGGCCTGGTGGAGGCTGCCCCTGCACTGCTGGGGTGTGGGGGGTGGTGGGAGACATGAGTGGGGGCCTGGTGGAGGGTGGCCCTGCACTGCTGGGGTGTGGGGGTGGTGGGAGACATGAGTGGGGGCCTGGTGGAGGGTGACCCTGGTGGCTGGGGGTGGGGGTGGTGGGTGACATGAGTGGGGGCCTGGTGGAGGGTGACCCTGGTGGCTGGGGGGTGGGGTTGGTGGGAGACATGGGTGGGGGCCTGGTGGAGGGTGGCCCTGCACTGCTGGGGTGGTGGGTGACATGAGTGGGGGCTGGTGGAGGGTGACCCTGGTGGCTGGGGGGTGGGGGTGGTGGGAGACATGGGTGGGGGCCTGGTGGAGGGTGACCCTGGTGGCTGGGGGTGGTGGGTGACATGAGTGGGGGCCTGGTGGAGGGTGACCCTGGTGGCTGGGGGGTGGGGGTGGTGGGTGACATGAGTGGGGGCCTGGTGGAGGGTGACCCTGGTGGCTGGGGGGTGGGGGTGGTGGGTGACATGAGTGGGGGCCTGGTGGAGGGTGCCCCTGCACTGCTGGGGTGTGGGGGGTGGTGGGAGACATGAGTGGGGGCCTGGTGGAGGGTGGCCCTGCACTGCTGGGGTGTGGGGGTGGTGGGAGACATGAGTGGGGGCCTGGTGGAGGCTGCCCCTGCACTGCTGGGGTGTGGGGGGTGGTGGGAGACATGAGTGGGGGCCTGGTGGAGGGTGGCCCTGCACTGCTGGGGTGTGGGGGTGGTGGGAGACATGAGTGGGGGCCTGGTGGAGGGTGACCCTGGTGGCTGGGGGGTGGGGGTGGTGGGTGACATGAGTGGGGGCCTGGTGGAGGGTGACCCTGGTGGCTGGGGGGTGGGGGTGGTGGGAGACATGGGTGGGGGCCTGGTGGAGGGTGACCCTGGTGGCTGGGGGGTGGGGGTGGTGGGTGACATGAGTGGGGGCCTGGTGGAGGGTGACCCTGGTGGCTGGGGGTTGGGGGTGGTGGGAGACATGGGTGGGGGCCTGGTGGAGGGTGACCCTGGTGGCTGGGGGGTGGGGGTGGTGGGTGACATGAGTGGGGGCCTGGTGGAGGCTGCCCCTGCACTGCTGGGGTGTGGGGGTGGTGGGAGACATGAGTGGGGGCCTGGTGGAGGGTGACCCTGGTGGCTGGGGGGTGGGGGTGGTGGGTGACATGAGTGGGGGCCTGGTGGAGGGTGACCCTGGTGGCTGGGGGGTGGGGGTGGTTGGTGACATGAGTGGGGGCCTGGTGGAGGGTGCCCCTGCACTGCTGGGGTGTGGGGGGTGGTGGGAGACATGAGTGGGGGCCTGGTGGAGGGTGACCCTGGTGGCTGGGGGGTGGGGGTGGTGGGAGACATGAGTGGGGGCCTGGTGGAGGGTGACCCTGGTGGCTGAGGGGTGGGGGTGGTGGGTGACATGAGTGGGGGCCTGGTGGAGGGTGACCCTGGTGGCTGGGGGGTGGGGGTGGTGGGTGACATGAGTGGGGGCCTGGTGGAGGCTGCCCCTGCACTGCTGGGGTGTGGGGGTGGTGGGAGACATGAGTGGGGGCCTGGTGGAGGCTGCCCCTGCACTGCTGGGGTGTGGGGTGGTGGGTGACATGAGTGGGGGCCTGGTGGAGGCTGCCCCTGCACTGCTGGGGTGTGGGGGTGGTGGGAGACATGAGTGGGGGCCTGGTGGAGGCTGCCCCTGCACTGCTGGGGTGTGGGGGTGGTGGGAGACATGAGTGGGGGCCTGGTGGAGGCTGCCCCTGCACTGCTGGGGTGTGGGGGTTGTGGGAGACATGAGTGGGGGCCTGGTGGAGGCTGCCCCTGCACTGCTGGGGTGTGGGGGTGGTGGGAGACATGGTTGGGGGCCTGGTGGAGGGTGGCCCTGCACTGCTGGGGTGTGGGGGTGGTGGGAGACATGAGTGGGGGCCTGGTGGAGGGTGACCCTGGTGGCTGGGGGGTGGGGGTGGTGGGGGTGGTGGGTGACATGAGTGGGGGCCTGGTGGAGGGTGACCCTGGTGGCTGGGGGGTGGGGGTGGTGGGAGACATGGGTGGGGGCCTGGTGGAGGGTGACCCTGGTGGCTGGGGGGTGGGGGTGGTGGGTGACATGAGTGGGGGCCTGGTGGAGGGTGACCCTGGTGGCTGGGGGGTGGGGGTGGTGGGAGACATGGGTGGGGGCCTGGTGGAGGGTGACCCTGGTGGCTGGGGGGTGGGGGTGGTGGGTGACTTGAGTGGGGGCCTGGTGGAGGGTGACCCTGGTGGCTGGGGGGTGGGGATGGTGGGTGACATGAGTGGGGGCCTGGTGGAGGCTGCCCCTGCACTGCTGGGGTGTGGGGGTGGTGGGAGACATGAGTGGGGGCCTGGTGGAGGGTGACCCTGGTGGCTGGGGGGTGGGGGTGGGGGGTGACATGAGTGGGGGCCTGGTGGAGGCTGCCCCTGCACTGCTGGGGTGTGGGGGTGGTGGGAGACATGAGTGGGGGCCTGGTGGAGGGTGGCCCTGCACTGCTGGGGTGTGGGGGTGGTGGGAGACATGAGTGGGGGCCTGGTGGAGGGTGACCCTGGTGGCTGGGGGGTGGGGGTGGTGGGTGACATGAGTGGGGGCCTGGTGGAGGGTGACCCTGGTGGCTGGGGGGTGGGAGTGGTGGGAGACATGGGTAGGGGCCTGGTGGAGGCTGCCCCTGCACTGCTGGGGTGTGGGGGTGGTGGGAGACATGAGTGGGGGCCTGGTGGAGGGTGACCCTGGTGGCTGGGGGGTGGGGGTGGTGGGTGACATGAGTGGGGGCCTGGTGGAGGGTGACCCTGGTGGCTGGGGGGTGGGGGTGGTGGGAGACATGGGTGGGGGCCTGGTGGAGGGTGACCCTGGTGGCTGGGGGGTGGGGGTGGTGGGTGACATGAGTGGGGGCCTGGTGGAGGGTGACCCTGGTGGCTGGGGGGTGGGGGTGGTGGGAGACATGGGTGGGGGCCTGGTGGAGGGTGACCCTGGTGGCTTGGGGGTGGTGGGTGACATGAGTGGGGGCCTGGTGGAGGGTGACCCTGGTGGCTGGGGGGTTGGGGTGGTGGGTGACATGAGTGGGGGCCTGGTGGAGGCTGCCCCTGCACTGCTGGGGTGTGGGGGTGGTGGGAGACATGAGTGGGGGCCTGGTGGAGGGTGACCCTGGTGGCTGGGGGGTGGGGGTGGTGGGTGACATGAGTGGGGGCCTGGTGGAGGGTGACCCTGGTGGCTGGGGGGTGGGGGTGGTGGGTGACATGAGTGGGGGCCTGGTGGAGGGTGCCCCTGCACTGCTGAGGTGTGGGGGGTGGTGGGAGACATGAGTGGGGGCCTGGTGGAGGGTGACCCTGGTGGCTGGGGGGTGGGGGTGGTGGGAGACATGAGTGGGGGCCTGGTGGAGGGTGACCCTGGTGGCTGGGGGGTGGGGGTGGTGGGTGACATGAGTGGGTGCCTGGTGGAGGGTGACCCTGGTGGCTGGGGGGTGGGGGTGGTGGGTGACATGAGTGGGGGCCTGGTGGAGGGTGACCCTGGTGGCTGGGGGGTGGGGATGGTGGGAGACATGGGTGGGGGCCTGGTGGAGGGTGACCCTGGTGGCTGGGGGGTGGGGGTGACATGAGTGGGGGCCTGGTGGAGGGTGACCCTGGTGGCTGGGGGGTTGGGGTGGTGGGTGACATGAGTGGGGGCCTGGTGGAGGCTGCCCCTGCACTGCTGGGGTGTGGGGGTGGTGGGAGACATGAGTGGGGGCCTGGTGGAGGGTGACCCTGGTGGCTGGGGGGTGGGGGTGGTGGGTGACATGAGTGGGGGCCTGGTGGAGGGTGACCCTGGTGGCTGGGGGGTGGGGGTGACATGAGTGGGGGCCTGGTGGAGGGTGACCCTGGTGGCTGGGGGGTTGGGGTGGTGGGTGACATGAGTGGGGGCCTGGTGGAGGCTGCCCCTGCACTTCTGGGGTGTGGGGGTGGTGGGAGACATGAGTGGGGGCCTGGTGGAGGGTGACCCTGGTGGCTGGGGGGTGGGGGTGGTGGGAGACATGAGTGGGGGCCTGGTGGAGGGTGACCCTGGTGGCTGGGGGGTGGGGGTGGTGGGTGACATGAGTGGGGGCCTGGTGGAGGCTGCCCCTGCACTGCTGGGGTGTGGGGGTGGTGGGAGACATGAGTGGGGGCCTGGTGGAGGGTGGCCCTGCACTGCTGGGGTGTGGGGGTGGTGGGAGACATGAGTGGGGGCCTGGTGGAGGGTGACCCTGGTGGCTGGGGGGTGGGGGTGGTGGGTGACATGAGTGGGGGCCTGGTGGAGGGTGACCCTGGTGGCTGGGGGGTGGGGGTGGTGGGAGACATGGGTGGGGGCCTGGTGGAGGGTGACCCTGGTGGCTGGGGGGTGGGGGTGGTGGGTGACATGAGTGGGGGCCTGGTGGAGGGTGACCCTGGTGGCTGGGGGGTGGGGGTGGTGGGAGACATGGGTGGGGGCCTGGTGGAGGGTGACCCTGGTGGCTTGGGGGTGGTGGGTGACATGAGTGGGGGCCTGGTGGAGGGTGACCCTGGTGGCTGGGGGGTTGGGGTGGTGGGTGACATGAGTGGGGGCCTGGTGGAGGCTGCCCCTGCACTGCTGGGGTGTGGGGGTGGTGGGAGACATGAGTGGGGGCCTGGTGGAGGGTGACCCTGGTGGCTGGGGGGTGGGGGTGGTGGGTGACATGAGTGGGGGCCTGGTGGAGGGTGACCCTGGTGGCTGGGGGGTGGGGGTGGTGGGTGACATGAGTGGGGGCCTGGTGGAGGGTGCCCCTGCACTGCTGAGGTGTGGGGGGTGGTGGGAGACATGAGTGGGGGCCTGGTGGAGGGTGACCCTGGTGGCTGGGGGGTGGGGGTGGTGGGAGACATGAGTGGGGGCCTGGTGGAGGGTGACCCTGGTGGCTGGGGGGTGGGGGTGGTGGGTGACATGAGTGGGTGCCTGGTGGAGGGTGACCCTGGTGGCTGGGGGGTGGGGGTGGTGGGTGACATGAGTGGGGGCCTGGTGGAGGGTGACCCTGGTGGCTGGGGGGTGGGGGTGGTGGGAGACATGGGTGGGGGCCTGGTGGAGGGTGACCCTGGTGGCTGGGGGGTGGGGGTGGTGGGTGACATGAGTGGGGGCCTGGTGGAGGGTGACCCTGGTGGCTGGGGGGTGGGGGTGGTGGGTGACATGAGTGGGGGCCTGGTGGAGGCTGCCCCTGCACTGCTGGGGTGTAGGGGTGGTGGGAGACATGAGTGGGGGCCTGGTGGAGGCTGCCCCTGCACTGCTGGGGTGTGGGGGTGGTGGGTGACATGAGTGGGGGCCTGGTGGAGGGTGACCCTGGTGGCTGGGGGGTGGGGGTGGTGGGTGACATGAGTGGGGGCCTGGTGGAGGGTGACCCTGGTGGCTGGGGGGTGGGGGTGGTGGGAGACATGGGTGGGGGCCTGGTGGAGGGTGACCCTGGTGGCTGGGGGGTGGGAGTGGTGGGTGACATGAGTGGGGGCCTGGTGGAGGGTGACCCTGGTGGCTGGGGGGTGGGGGTGGTGGGAGACATGGGTGGGGGCCTGGTGGAGGGTGACCCTGGTGGCTTGGGGGTGGTGGGTGACATGAGTGGGGGCCTGGTGGAGGGTGACCCTGGTGGCTGGGGGGTGGGGGTGGTGGGTGACATGAGTGGGGGCCTGGTGGAGGCTGCCCCTGCACTGCTGGGGTGTGGGGTGGTGGGAGACATGAGTGGGGGCCTGGTGGAGGGTGACCCTGGTGGCTGGGGGGTCGGGGTGGTGGGTGACATGAGTGGGGGCCTGGTGGAGGGTGACCCTGGTGGCTGGGGGTGGGGGTGGTGGGTGACATGAGTGGGGGCCTGGTGGAGGGTGCCCCTGCACTGCTGGGGTGTGGGGGGTGGTGGGAGACATGAGTGGGGGCCTGGTGGAGGGTGACCCTGGTGGCTGGGGGGTGGGGGTGGTGGGAGACATGAGTGGGGGCCTGTTGGAGGGTGACCCTGGTGGCTGGGGGGTGGGGGTGGTGGGTGACATGAGTGGGTGCCTGGTGGAGGGTGACCCTGGGGGGTGGGGGTGGTGGGTGACATGAGTGGGGGCCTGGTGGAGGGTGACCCTGGTGGCTGGGGGGTGGGGGTGGTGGGAGACATGGGTGGGGGCCTGGTGGAGGGTGACCCTGGTGGCTGGGGGGTGGGGGTGGTGGGTGACATGAGTGGGGGCCTTGTGGAGGGTGACCCTGGTGGCTGGGGGGTGGGGGTGTTGGGTGACATGAGTGGGGGCCTGGTGGAGGCTGCCCCTGCACTGCTGGGGTGTGGGGGTGGTGGGAGACATGAGTGGGGGCCTGGTGGAGGCTGCCCCTGCACTGCTGGGGTGTGGGGGTGGTGGGTGACATGAGTGGGGGCCTGGTGGAGGCTGCCCCTGCACTGCTGGGGTGTGGGGGTGGTGGGAGACATGAGTGGGGGCCTGGTGGAGGCTGCCCCTGCACTGCTGGGGTGTGGGGGTGGTGGGAGACATGAGTGGGGGCCTGGTGGAGGCTGCCCCTGCATTGCTGGGGTGTGGGGGTGGTGGGAGACATGAGTGGGTGCCTGGTGGAGGGTGCCCCTGCACTGCTGGGGTGTGGGGGTGGTGGGGGACATGAGTTGGACATGGGTGGGGGCCTGCTGGCAGGTGCCCCACAGTGCTGGGGGTTGGGGGTGCAAGGGGACATGAGTTGGTGTTCATTAGTTCAAGGAGACATGTGCCTTTGCTGGGGGGCATGCCCATGTTGGGTGGGCTGCCTGCGGGACATGACCAGGGATGCAGGGTAGTCCCCTGTGGCGTGGGCTGCCTGCAGGGGCCGTGGAGGGTGTACAGGGTACACCTGGGAGGACCCACACTGTCAAATCACATGTGGGACTCCCCGGCACCCCTGAAATACACGTACCGTGCAGAAATCGCGTGTAAAACTTCCCGCGCACCCCTGAAATACACGCGCACAGGCTATTCGCGTGTGGAACTTCCCGCGCACCCCTGAAATACACGCGCCCAGGCTATTCGCGTGTAAAACTTCCCGCGCACCCCTGAAATACACGCGCACAGGCTATTCGCGTGTGGAACGTCCCGCGCACCCCTGAAATACACGTAGCCCGCTCCCCCAGGCCCGATCGCGTGTGAAACTTCACGCGAACCCCTGAAATACACGCAGCACGCTCACCCAGGCCCCATCGCGTGAGAAACTTCCCGCGCACCCATGAAATACACGCGCCCAGGCTATTTGCGTGTGGAACTTCCCGCGCACCCCTCAAATAGAGGCGCCCAGGCTATTCGCGTGTGGAACTTCCCGCGCACCCCTGAAATACACGCGCCCAGGCTATTCGCGTGTGGAACTTCTCACGCACCCCTGGAATACACGTAGCCCGCTCCCCCAGGCCCGATCGCGTGTGAAACTTCACGCGAACCCCTGAAATACACGTAGCACGCTCCCCCAGGCCCGATCGCGTGAGAAACTTCACGCGAACCCCTGAAATACACGTAGCCCGCTCCCCCAGCCCCGATCGCGTGAATGACTTCACGCGAACCCCTGTGATGCACGTACCCTGCTGAAATCGCGTGTGAGACTTCCCGCGCACCCCGGTATACACGCACACGTATTTTTTGTCAGCGGGTGTCCGTGTTTGTGGGTACCCCTTTGCACGTAATTTTTCCTGGAGGGCCACAGTATGGGACATTCATCATGGCAGTATATAGGTGCTATTTGTTGGCGCACCTTTTGGAGCACATTTCTTACATCCGCAGAGACGCTACCGCCTGCTTTCTTGTGGCGGTCGTGTTTGTGCCTGTGCGCTGGTTTGAGCGTGCGCTTTTTTCCCCTATTCTATTCCATGAATACGTGTTGTAGGCGAGCGTGTGGGCGTTCCGCGCACTTGTGCCCTGTACTTCCCCCGTGACGCCCACGTTTTGGCAAGTTGTTCCCCATTCCGAGTGTTACGCCCGTGTTCCGCCTACTTTTGTTGCGTGCGCCGCGCTATGTGCGAATTTCGCTGTGGCCTGTGCGATTTTCGCTGTGACCTGGCGCACGCTGTTAGATGGCCTGTGCGCCAACGTGCGCTGCGCACTTTTTTATCGCACATCCGCTGGTTTTCTCGCGCACGGCCTTCCATGAATCGACGTGCGCTGCTTTTCGTGCGATTTTCGCACTTGCACTGCGATTTTCGCTATTCCACTGCGATTCGCACGTTTTTGCCCACTTGCGCCGCGCTAATTATTCCATGAATCGGCCTGCAAATGTGTGCATTTGGTGTGCACTTTGGTTAACCAAATCCCAATATGGTACATTTGATTGAAAAAGAAGTACAAAAGCAAGCATGTAAACGAGTCTAACATGGCAACAATCTTTTAAGTCGGTGATAGCATCAGTGATGCAGCTGCTAAATATGTTCAAAAAGTTGTTTTTCAATCAAAACATTCTGTATTCAATAGTACTTAAAATGTGACCGCATTCAATTTTCGTGAGTCTGCTTCTTCTGCTATTAAAATTCAGCAATTTCTCTCTGCATTACATTACATAGCATTTATAATGCGCACTATAGACCGACAGGCATGAAGGCACGGACAAGTTATACATATAGACAGAGGAAGGAACATCCAGATGGACGAATAACTGAAACAGATATACAAAAACCCTAACTGAGAGCTATTATGGCTACAGCACAATCAGATTAGTCCTATTCAGGTGAATAAAAGCGTTTTCAAATCTTTCTTAAAGCCCTGTAGCAAATTATGACTGCGCATATAATCTGGCAGTTGATTCCAAAGGAAAGGCGCTTTCAAATAGAAAGCTCCATTCTTGGCTTTTGATGTTTTAGATCTTGGTTGCACTATATAGTTTTGCATGCCAGATCTTAGTGCTCTTCTATTCACCTTGTCCTTAATGTATCTCTGAAGATATGGTGGCATCAATTGTAGTTTGCATTTAAAGGCAATAACCAGCACCCTAAATATAATCCTTGACTCGATGGGTACCAGTGAAGAGAGCGCCTGGCCTCTGATACGTGATCTTGCCTAGCGAGGCCAAGGACGACTCTCACTGTCAATTCTGTACCACCTGGAGCCTATGCAAGTCTTGCGTACTAACTCCCAGCAAAAGGCTACAGCAATAATCAATTTTTGCTCCTATTATTGCCCGAGCAATGGTTTCAGCACTTTCCCAGGAAATCAGGGGTCTCATTTGTGATAGTAGTTTAACATAATAAACCGCTGATGAGACAACCAAAGTGACATGTGCCCTCATATTTAGTGTCTGATCGAGAGTCACTCCCAAAGTCTTTGTTTGGGGAAGAGGGGATATAATGGCATCTCCTTATTTGAATGAGCTATAAGATTGGTTAAGTTTGTGCAACGCGTGTGAACTACCCACAACCATAAGCTCAGTCTTACTCCGGTTGAGGGCTCGATAGTTGTCCAACAACCACTTCTCAGTTAGAGTGAAGATTCTATTAACTTCAAGCTCATACTGCTCGTGGACGCCGGTTAACGGTACTACACACTGAGTATCATCTGCGTAGTTTGAGAACACAACCCCCTCCTCTTCTAACATAAAGAAGAAAGAAGCCATAAAAAGGTTATAAAGACACAGCAATGTGCTGGCCACCTGTGAAACTCCATAGAGTACTGGGACTGGTATTGCTTCTGCTATGTCAGAACAGACTCAACTGCATCTATGCTTGAGGAACAAGGCAATCCAATATGCCGCAGTGTCTGAGAAATTGGCCACCTCCCTCAGTCTAGAATTCAGAATAGTGTGCTCGATTAAATCAAATGCGGCCGATTGGTCTAAGGAAATAACAAGAGAAAGAAGTACACTCTTATCCAACGGAGCTAGGAGTTTAGATTTCAGCTCCAGAAGGGATGTTTCTGTGCCAAATTGTTTTCTAAATCCAGACTGATGGGAGTGAAGAATGGGATAAAGGTCCAGCTGCTCAGAAATTAGACAATAAGCAACCTGGTCCAGGATCTTAAGTGAAAACGGAGTGTTCGATATGGGACGGAAGTTAAGAGGGTTATCCCTAACCAGCCCTGGTTTCTTAAGGATATGAGTAACCATGGTTTGTTTTAGCTCATCGGGCACCTTACCCTCCTTCAAAGAGGCAGGAGTTTGCCTGACCTCTACTACGTTCACAGGGCTCGTTACATGCTTGCATATCGTCTTCTTTTCAGATATGTATGCACCCTGTGAGTCTCTCCTCGCTGTCAGTGGGTAGTCACAGCTGATTGGCTCATTCAATGGATTGCCTTTCTCCAGCAGATTCCTCATCAGATAGATATCACCTTCCAGCTTCAGATGCTCAGAAAAAATTCCGACAGGGGGCATAGTGGATCTCGACTTGGCCGTTGATCCGTCTTGACTCAGCCCTTGATCATCGGATCCGGATGTTACATTGAGTGTCATATATATACTGTGCCACTATACCCCGTATCTCAGTTCTTTTTTTCAGCGCGCCCGGCATGCCGCCCATGTGGAACACTGCGATCCTTCGATCACATGATTTTCACTTGCCGATTTGACATTTGTTCTCTTATCACGAGCGACCATGTCCGCACCCTGGATCTTGGGCTTCAAGCCCTGCTCCGATTGCGACTCAAAGATGTCGGTGACTGACATGCATGATGTGTGAGGTGCCTTGGCACGGGTCATGACACAGAGAGTTGTTCGTCTTAATGAATCTGAAGTCCTTGCAGGAGCAGGCGGCTAAGCTCGAAGTGGGCCGACCACCATCCGAGGCACCGGTGCGGTAGACTGCTGGGTCCTTGGAGGCCGAAACAGAGGGGTACACTACTGAGAAGGAAGATAGGCACCGGTGCAAAGCCAAGAAAAGATCCCTTTCTCAGAGCCTCTCGTCATCATCTTCCTCTCATAAAAAGAAGAGGCATCACTGACACCAATACGACTCCAACTCCTTGCCAGAATGCGCTAAGTTGTCTGCAGGACGGGCGTCCAGAGGGGAATGGGACGGCTTTAACCCCCAGATGTTAGAGATGTTCAAGAAGGCAGCTGTGGGTGTGAGTGGCCCCTGATACAGCCAGCTCTGGTAGCTCTAACGGCATCCGGAAGCACCGATTTTGATGCCATCAGTGTCATGTGAGCCTTTGGGCTTGGCGCCGAGCAAACCTATCCAGCCTTCGACGCCGGGACCTACCTGCATGCTTCAGGTTCTGATTGTCCTCGATGCGCCATTGGTGCCCAAGGCCTTGTCAGCGCCACTCCCCAGACCATTGATGTAGACCGGTAAACCATTGACGTCGACAATTGTCGAGTGGTCCTTCGTTCCGATGTCTTTGCCCAACTTCTTCAGCTCAATGGCAGACATCTTTGGCACTGATGACGAAAATCAGGTTGATATCAACCCAATTTAAGCAGGGGCTGGCGATACCGCCTACATTACTGACTAGGCAGACCTTATAACTTTGGCAGAGGGACTGCACAACGCCAGTATATTGTATACCTCCCCAGACGTCGAAACGCAGCAGGCCTACCCCTATGACCATTCACATGCAAAATGTAGGGCTCTTGTAGACATGGTAGTGGATACCTTGGGGTTAAATACTCGAGCTATGCCTGTCCAGTGTTATAACCTTATGGACATTCTTGATGAGGGTACTGCCCCAGAAAGGGCTATGCCTTTCAATCTGTCTATCGCCAACCCCCTTATGGCCATGTCCCTGTACCATTCCTCCGGTCAATTCAGAGCTGATTAAAAATGATAGGCCGGCAAGAGGATATCCCTCTTTTCTCTCCTCTCGCCTCACGCCGAACAGTTTGGTAGTACAGGCGGCTGCAGTGTCCACCAGGGCCGCCACTTCCACTTAGAACTTGCCAACTGACAGAGAGGGCAAGAAGGTAGATGCCCTATCAAAGAAGATGCTCTCCTCTGGGACCATGGCACTGATGGTGACTAACTTCTCCTGTGGTTTCACAAAGTACTCTTTTGGATTGTGGAAGGCGGTTGAGCAGGCGGCCCAGTACATCCCTGAAGGGTAGATGCAGGAGGGTTTCTTGCAGTTGGTGGAAGACGGAATGGAGGTGGCCAGACAGTCTTTGTCGATGTTCCTGGATGTGGCAGACTGTGTAGGCTGGTCAATGGGATTGGCTATGGTTCTCAGGAGGAAGGCCTACCTGCACTTCTCTGGGTTCTCTCCTAATGTCCAGAGTAAGTTACTCAAAATTGCTTTCGCTGGGGAGGACCTCTTCGGCCTGAAGGCTAATGACTCTCTGGAAAAATTCAAGGCGTCCAAGCTCAACGCAAAGTCGCTCAGCCTAGCTGTGCAGCAGCCGGCCAAACCTGCCTTTAGTTTATTGTAAAGGGGCAGAGGCTACAGGCACTATGTCCCCTACGGCAGGAAGGCTCAGCTCTCGCGCAGGGGCTGAGGCATTTCTTGTGCTCTGGAATCTGCTTTGATTTCTCCTCCCTTGGCTCACCGGTTGGAGGACGGATGATGGAGCATTTGATTCAGTGGCAGGAGATTACCTCCGACGTCTGGACGCAGCAGCTCGTATGATGGAGTTATTGTCTGCCTTTCTACGGAAGACCCCTGGACAGACCCCCACCACCTCCTTGCCAACCAGAAAAGGATCTCAATGAAGAATTGCAAGCCCTGATGTTGAAGGGTGCCGTGGAAGAGGTACCGCCTGAGCAGAGAGGTTTGGGCTGGTATTCCTGGTATTTCCTGGTACCCAAAAAGGGGGGATGCCTCCATCCTATCTTGGACCTCCGGACTTTGAACGAATTCCTGAGGAAGGACAAATTCAAGATGGTGACTTTGAGAGATATTCTCCACGGTCTCGAGTTACAGGACTGGCTGGTCTCCACAGATCCTCAGGACACTTACTTTCATGTGCCGATACATCAGAAGCACAGGAGGACAAGCACTCTCAGTTCAAGGTGCTTCCCTTTGGGTTGGCCTCTGCTCCGAGGGTCTTCACCAAGCTAATGGCGGTAGTCGCGGCTCACCTCAGGAGATCCAGCGTCCATGTGTTCCCAGGGCGAATGGCTGAGCCAAAGGAAGACTGCGGAGCAGGCCTTGTCACATCTCAAGGGCACCTGTTCACTACTCCACAGGCTGGGCTTCTCCCCGAACTTGCAGATGTCTCCCACGACACCAGCTCAGAGGCTCCAGTTTGTCAAAGTAGTTCTAGACACTTGGGCAAGGAAGGCTTTCCCACCCAGGGAGAGAGTCACCAGCATTGCATAGATGGTACAACTGTTCCAGAACTGTGCCACCTTACCAGCAGCTTCATTCCTCCACCTCTTAGGTCTCATGTCCTCCTGCATTTTTCTGGTGTCATAGGCTAGCCTATTGATGTGATTTTTGTAATGGCTCCTGCGTGGTCTGTGGCCCCAGTACTTCGGCACTTTGAGAGATTTTCTCAGGGTGTCCAGGTCCATGGCCGATGACCTTTCTTGGTGGGCCAGAAGCTGCAACATGCTAGTGCAGGAACCCTTCTGGCCTCTATGGCCTGAGTGGTCATGGATGCGCCCCTCAAGGGTTGGGGTGCTCACTGCGAAGGCTTGCAGGTGAATGGCCTTTGGTCAGCAATGGGAGCCAGGTGGCACATCAACAGGCTGGAGTTGCGAGATATCATGTTAGCCCTGAAGGCATTCGTGCCTTCTCTGATGGGGAAGCATGCCCTGATCTTGGTGGCCATGCACTACCTGCACAAGCAGGGTGGCGGCTGCGCCCTCCCCCTCTTCAGAGAAGCCATGCAGCTGTGGTTCTGGATATTGCAGAACCAGATCTAGGTCTCGACAGTTCATCTGGCAGGGACAGAGAACAGTTTGGCGGATGCTCTGTACAGGCAGAGCACAGTCTCACATGAGTGGGAAGCTTGCCAAGAAGTCCTAGAGGAGGTCTGCTCTCTCTGGGGTACCCCAGTGGTGTATCTGTTTGCAACAGAGCAGAGTCTAACAGGAGGCGCAAGCAGTTTTGTTGGAGGGAATTCTCAGCGAACGGTACGTTGGGGATGCGTTTCTTGTGGATTGGACATTTCCTCTCCACTACGCCTTCCCTCTGATTCCCATCATGCCGTGTGTTCTCAAGAGGTTGAGGAGGTTTCGAGCAACCTTGATCTTGATCGCCCCAGATTGGGCGAGGAGGACATGGTACTCGGACCTTCTGGGCTTGACCATCTGCCCACCTCTCCCGTTGCCTCGCCGCCTGGATCTCCTAACCCAGTCGGAAGGTTGGGTGCTCATCCTGAACCGGAAATACCTCAACATACATGCATGGCTCTTGGGCGGATGAGATATGAGGACTGGAACCTCACTGAGGAGGTACTCAAGGTGCTGCTGGCTGCACGTCGACAAGATCTCTGTATGCGTGCAGTTGGAGATGATTTGATGCGTGGTGCATGGAATGCGAGTTTGACCCTATCTCCTGCTCCACCACCACTTCTGTGACTGGCCTCGTCAGGACTTCAGGTCACCACAGTCAAAGGATACTTGGCGACTTTGTGACAATTCCGGGTTATGGCCCAATTCCTGAAGGGCCTTTTGAAAAAAATGTCCACCTGTTCCATTTGTTGTCTCTGGTTGCGATCTGAATCTAGTCGACACATTCCTCATGACACCTCCCATCCATCCCTGATAAGAAAGCATTGACTGTAGGTGGCTACCTTCTCCTGAGAAGGAAGTGATAGCAATGGTTCCAGGGTCTTTGTCCTTTTCTTGACTGCAAACCGCATGCCTTCTTTTCTAAAGAAATTCTATTTTATCCCGAATGGGATTTGTTTTTCTAATCCTCTCTGCAGTGGCTGAGCTTGAGAGGAAAAACGTGGGGACTGTTGTACGGGGCGTAGTGACGCAGTATATATATGACGCTCAACGTCGCGTCTGGAGCCGACTATTGAGAACCGAATCAAGACGGACTGATGGCCGAGTCGAGGTCCACTACGCCCCCCTGTAGCTGGAAGAGGGATATCTATCTGATGAGGAATATGTGGGAGAAGAATGCATAGAAAGAATATCGCGGTAAGTAATTTCTCCTTCTGAGGCTCACTGGCTCACTGCCTAAAGCCTCCTGACTCTGTCTGACGGTCGGCTTTGATTGTGCTGGGGACGATCCTTCGGCATATTTTAAACCTGTATGTTTTATTGGTTTTAATATTTTCATATATTTCCTTTTACAGGCTACAGGTTTCTCCCCATGCCTGTAGCGTGGTACTGGGCACCTGCATTTTCATGTTTCTTTGTTCCATGCAGCTTACCTTTATACATTTTTATTTTACTTCCTGGTTGCTTTCATTTGCAATTGTTTTTACGTTCCTTGTATGCCGCACATTGCGGTCCGAGGTTGCCTGGCCTCTACTGGATCCACAATGACTTTTTTCCGTGCTCGCCTGTCTTCTTCTTTTCAGATGTGCATGAACCCTGCAAGTCTCTCCTCACTGTGAGTGGGTAGTTGCACCTGATTGGCTCCAGCGGACAGGTGCAGCAGGCGTGTCGTGCCTACGCCGAAGTCCAACCAAAGTCCTGCCTATCTGCCTTCATTTGTGCTGAAGATGGGTTATGGGCTAAGACTTGCTGTCCTGGTCTAAAATCCTTCTCATGCGAGGAGCTCATCCAGGCTGCATTTCTCCTACGTGTTAAGATTTCCCATTTTCTGTTAGTCTATAGACTGCCTGGCTCTGATGCTGGCTTTGCTTCAGCATTTGTGGAGGTGCTCACAGATCATAGGCTCCAATATGATTCTTTTGTCGTGTTGTGGGACTTTAATGTTCACCCTAACAATAGTAAAGTCCTTCTGGCCAAATGTTTGGTGTTCCTGACTGACCTGAATCTTTCTCAGCTAGTTATTGGCTCTACCCACTCTCAGGGTAATACTCTCGACCTCATATTCGTCCCTCCACTCTGATTGTTGACTATTCCTGTGTCACTATCTTGTGGTGTTGTCATTTAGTCATACCATTTTCTATCATTGCCTGCCCTGTCTCTGGGGCATCAGATCTTCCTCATCTACCCTCACGGCATTGGTGTAATTTATCTCACTCCAGCATCGTGGTGGCTTCATGGTTTCTCTGCCCTTTGGCACTCCCATTGATATTGCCATCATCTCCAAAGCACTCCGGACCACAGCAGACCACCTGGTACTATTAAAACCCTCAAAGCCACATGCTCAACTTTCTGAGCGAAGGTTTTTGGTCAAGCTGGCGGCCTCTGTCTTTTACGGAGACAGGCTGAGCGGAAAAGGCACTCTGAATACAGCACCCCTGGTTCGCTTGGCATTTCATAAGGCTACTGCAGCCTATCAGCTGGCCATTTCTAAAGTCAAATGTGCCAATTTCTCATCCCGTATTGAATCCGCTGTAAATTCGCCTAAGGAACTTTTCAAACTTGTTCAATCTCTTTCATCTTTACCATCTTCCAATAAGGTTATCCCCTCTCAACAGTTATGCTCATCTCTCTCCACTTTCTTTCGGGATAAAATGTGCACTATTCAATAGAAGGTTTGATTTTCTGACCCCACTTGAGTCTGTGGTTGCGGTCCTGTTTGTCTATTGAATCTTGGGTAGATTTTCCAATCTTTCCAGAAGCTGATATCGTCGCTGCCACTCAGGGTATGAAATCCATCTCCCCAGTAGACCTTATCCCTCTTTGCATGCTTAAAGATATTATTACCCACATTGCGTCCTCAGTGTCGTCAGCAGTAAATCTGTCTTTCGAATGGATTGTGTCCTCCCATGTATTCCTTATCTTTGATGAATCCACTTCCAGCGTGCTAGTCTCGGAAAAAAATGTCAGTAGAGGGAGCTGCGCATCGACATCCCTCGAGTCGGTGTCCCTCAAAGGCCTCCGTTTCGGCGCCGACGTCACCATAGGTATAAAAAGTCCCACACAGCGTCCATTGCTCAGTTCAGTTTTTCCGCGCTTCGTAAGCCTTTGAGATGCAACGCTCGGTTCTTCAGTAAAAACTTTGTAAATCTTCATCCTATGATGGCATCTTTGTCCGCTTCATCGACACCACGATCTGGCTTCAAAAAATGTTGAGATTGTGGAAAAAAGATGTCATTAACAGATCCTCCAAGATCTGTTTGTGGTGCGTGGGATCAGAGCACCAATGTTCGGAATGTGAGGACTGTATGTCCATGACGGCAAAAGCCTTGAAGGAGCATAGGGGGAAGCTAGAAAAAGTTAAACCGTTAAATCTTCTACCCCTTTGAAAATTGTAGTCGGCTGAGTCGAAACATTCCTCTCCTCACCATTGAAAACATTCCTGCTCGATGTCTCGAAGTGGTTCTCACCACTCATCTAGATTGAGACATTCTAAGAAGAGGCATCATAGATCTCCTCCCTCTTCATCCTCTAATTCCCCAGAAAGGGTCACCTGCCCCACTATACACAGCTCTCCAGCTAAGTGGGAGGAATTTTGCAAAAAAATGCTTAGGGTCTTTGAGAACGCGGCATTGTCCCCCTCGGAGGTGATACCCCGGGTGAAAGACCCAAAAAACAAAAATGTCGTGAATTGTCGAACCCGGTAAACAAAAACCCTCGAGAGCATCATGAACCCTCGAGTAAAGACAAGAATTCTTTGGATAAAACTGCGTCATCGACACCATCGTCGAAGGTGCCTTCGACGCACAAGTCTGTGTCATCGACGCCGTCATCGACACTGTCGTCGACCCCGATGAAAGAAAGAAGGTCCCGTCTAAGGCGTTGAAAGTGGCATCGACAATATCGACGACACTGAGTAGAATTCCGATTCTCTCGACGACATCGAAGCCATTTTCGAGTTTTTCAACACCGTTTGTAGGTTTGTCGAGACCTATAAGGTCTACATCGACAACTACAACTTTATCCCAAGCAGTGTCTACCAATTTGGCGCACTCTTCTCTTGAGATGGGTTTTACACCTTATCCACGCTCTGACTATATCAGAGCTTTTGCAACGCCAACAAGAAATCAATATGGCTACCACTGGACAGGTCCAAGAATTGATGAACACAGTCCAAAGTCTATCTCAAGAATTACAGGCTCTCAAAACTGAAAATGCTACACTACAGCAAAGAATGGGGGTTCAGGAACAGTTGCAAGCAGAACTTCCACCCATGCCCCTTGGTTCTGGGAAATACGACGGCGCACCTCGCCGATTCAAGGACTTTATGGAGGCCTTTATTATTTACTTTACCTTTTGGGTATCTCATATCCAATCTTACAGGGAACGCCCTGGCCTGGCCTACCCCATTAGTCAACGGTGCCAGCCCACTTCTGCAAGATTATGCAGCATTCACTGCTCAGTTCAAACAAGACTTTGAACATCAAGAAGCGGTCCAGGTTGCCAGTGAAGAACTACTGGACATCCGACAAGGAGCTTCGGATCTACTTACTTATATTTCACAGTGGCGGCCGAAGCAGGATGGCTGGAAGCTGCTCAGTATACAATCTTCAGACGGGGTCTCCGGGAAGACCTCAAAGACGAACTTGCTAGAATACCCCGGTTTAACACATTTAGACCTGATGTCTACCGTCCTACAAGTAGACTATCGGCTTGCCGAAAGATGGGCTGTACGAAAGAAGGGTCGTGCCCCATTCTTCCCTCCAGATTCTCCAGCACCAGTGCCCTCCTCACCTAGACCATCTAGAGAAGAACCAATACAGATAGGATTTGCCCGTGGTCCTTTGTCTTTTCTCCTTTTTCTTTCTTCGGGGGTCAATCAACTATGTATGTATTGCGGATCCAACAAACATATGTTACGTGACTGCCCAGAATGACCCCCGCGAAGGCCGGGAAACGGTCAACCTCAGAACCAATATGGGCGGGTTTTCGAGTGTCACTCATCAGTCCCTATGTATCAATGTCTGTTACCTCTGCAACCTCTAACAGAGGATAATCGGCTATTGGTAGTGAGTTTACAGCTTCACCAAGGACAAATAATCATTGATGCTCTGGGTCTAGTGGACTGCAGAGCAGCTGGCTGCTTTATGTACACAGTGTGGGCAAAGAAAACGGGTATTCTTCTGCTGGAAAAACAGGAAGACCAAAAGGTGGAGGGAGTTTATGGCAGACCACTGAGTTCTGGACTTATTACCCATGTTACTACTCCACTCACCATGACCATTTTGTAACATACAGAAACCATACAATTCGACCTTATAAGAGCCGCACATTTCCCTGTCATCCTTGGTATCTCATGGCTCCATAAATGCAACCCTGCAATAGATTCGACCAAAAATCAGATGGACTTTACCTCGAATCAGTGTGCAAAGACGTTCTTTCCAGGAACCAACTACATCACTGTAAAGAGGTTGATGGATTGTTTAACCCCACATGGACCCCCACGATAGGGGTCCATAATATAGCAGCCAGCATCTGTGAATACAGCGAGGTGTTTTGCGACAATGACCCACAACAGCTACCGCCACACAGACCAGAAGACTGTGCTATCGACCTGATCCCTGATGCCCTGGTACCCTTTGGATGCATGTTTCCTTATCGCTCAAAGAGAAGCAAGCATTACGGAAGGGGGCATGGCTACGAGAGCCATGTGAGAAGTTGAGCTCGGGGTGAGCTCCCGAGATCCGGCATCTGATCCTGAATATAAGTGCTCATATGCATGGACTGGTGCCCTGAAAACACGCAAGCCCGTCTATGAAGGTGGCGTGCGGGTATCCTGCGAGTCGGAGCCTGAGTGAATGCAGAGGACGGCCCTGCGGGCATCACCGGGCCCACGCACTCCGGGGCTGAGACCCCAAAATGGCAGACGCGAGGAGCTGACAAAGGAGTCAGCTAGCGGAGTGGAGATGGCTTCGGCATTGAGGTGACTGCAGCTAGAAGCAAGCTGCGGCGCGTTGGAGCCCTCCCGGCACCCGCTGGGACATTGATTTGCGGATCCCGAGGGTCAGAAGTGAAAGCGGCCACGCGGACTCCCGGCTCGCAACGCCATTGTGGATGGCCACAGAGAAACGCGGTTACCCCTGGCGCTGAGGTGGAAGTGGGTCCGGGTGCGTGATACAAAGGAGACTCATCGCGGGTCCGTGCCTGTGCGGACACATCCAAGGCAGAGCAAACGGGTGAAAGTGTGAACAGAAGGGCCCGGGACTCCTGGGTTCTCCGCACAACGGGAAAACAGATCGCTCTAGTGAGCGACGAAACGGAGACTGCAGGAACACTCCATGATGTGCAGGAGCCGCGGCGGGCACAACAGATGAGTGTGCCCCGCCGAGAAATAACTGGGTCGGGGGCAGGAGAGCCGATTAAGAGCGCAGGAAGATCAGCTTTCAAATTAAGCCTGGTGCCTTGGACTGCACATAAAGGTGAGGTGCCTGCATATAAGAAATACGCCTGGGGGGCTCCATAAGCACTGGGAAGTGCGCCCGAGGACCCAGACAAACTGGGGCTGGGGCTCGGGGTCCGAGCGGTTTGAATAAACCCACACAATTACGTGGGAGGACACAGCCAAAACCAGGAGCAGAACCGGCAGCTCAAGGACACCCCTAACACGACCAGGCCAGGCCCTGGCACTAATGGCAGTCTAACCTAACTAAGGCCAGGGGCCACAAGTTGTGGGGCCTGCCCATACGGCTCTGACACATCACAATGACTAATAAACCCCTAAGAACAAAGGGCAAGCAACCCACGCTCAACGACTACGCCAGAACATCGCCGGGCACAGAAGGGGCCAGGAGCAAAGACAAAACCCCCGTTGGGTGCACGGACACCATGGGCAAAGACCAGGAGATCCTTGCTGCGATTGCTGATCTAAAAGTGGCTTGGGAAACTAAACTGGGACTGGTCATGAACAAATTGAAAGCAGCACTGGAGCTCAAAGTCGGGGCAGTACAAGAGGAGGTGAATCTTCTCCGCAAGACGTCAGGCCACTGGTGGAACGCACGGGTGACCTAGTAAAAGAGGTGGCCCGGAAGACAACGGACTGCGCAGCCCATAAATCTGAACTTCACGCCCTAGTACAATGCGTGGGCAACCTGGAAAGTAGGGCAGAGGAGGCGGAAGGACGCGCCCGAAGGAACAACATACGTATTCTTGGATTGCCGGAAGGAGCTGAGGGATCCAACCCCACGGAGTACATTGAATCAATGTTGCTGCAGGAGATAACCGGGGGAGTGTTGACCCAGGGGTTTGCTGTGGAAAGGGCGCACAGAGCCTTAATGAGGAAGCCACCACCGGGAACCCCCCCTAGGCCGGTGATAACTAAGATCCTGAACTAACGTGATCGGGAAAAAATCCTCTAACACTTTCGGAAGGGCGGAACCATACAAAGAGGGTCGGCAAACATAACTGCATACCCGGATTACAGTTTGCAGGTGCAGCGTCGACACATGAACTTTGGAGCTGTGAAAAGAAGATTGCGTGAAGCAGGCCACAAGTATATGCTGATCTACCCGGCAAAGCTGAAGGTGTTCCACAAGAACAGAACCTTGTTTTGTGTTTTTTGACACCCCGTAGGACGATGTGGGATGGTTGGACGCGCAGAGCTGCCCCCAAGAATCGGGTATCCAGATGGGAGAGGGCGAAGATAAGTAATATGTGTCTGTGACACCGACGGTGTCACAGCCTAAGACAATGGGACTTGAATATAGCACAGCCCATAGCCTGTTGGAGGGTGCGACCTGGGCTATACATGTATGCATGATCCGTTAGCACGAGAAACTTTGCTAATAGCGTTGGGGCCTTACAAAGCCAGCCCTCATATCCCCATAACGTGAAGTTTAGTTAGATCACCGGCAGGCCGGTGACACCCAGCCGGGTTCCTGACCTCGGCATCCTGAGGCAGGACCAAACTCGGGGGGGGCTGAGATCCAGGGATAGAGCTGGGCACTTGTCGGAGTTGGGTGGGGTTGGGGGAGGGAAGGGGTTGTGTGCATTGGTTTAGAGTTGGGAAGGGGGGGGGAGTTTGTTGGAAGTGGGAGGGGAACGAGCCTAATCTAGTGTCAAGTCAGGCGGGAGCAGAAACTGGGAGGGGAGGCGGGATATCCCACAGATGGCGTTGGGTAGCCTTAGAGTGGTGACCTGGAACATGAGGGGCCTCAACAGCTATTTGAAGCATAATAAAGTAATGATGTACCTAAGAAGGATGAGGATTGATAAAGCACTATTACAGGAAACCCACCTTACTAGGGAGAAACTGGAGGTGGTCAAGAGAAAGTGGAGAGGGAGTACCACGGGAGCCGCATATTCAGCTTACGCGAGGGGAGTTATCACATGGGTGGCACTGCATGTACCATTTCAGCTGATTCAGTCTACAATGGACCCAGAAGGCAGAATGATAATAGTGCGGGGGATGCTGGAAAACCGGGAAGTGAGCATTATAAACTTATACGCCCCTAACCAAGATACAGCGGCCTACTTTAGAACTCTATATGGCAAAATGAGCCCCCTATTGGGCGGCGCGATTCTATGGGGAAGGGACTTTAATTGTACATTAAATCCTAAAATGGACGGATCAGATGGTAAATCAGACAAACCCACTCCGGCCGCAAAGGCGTTACAGGCCCTGCTGAGAGATTTTGGACTCGAAGATGTCTGGAGGCAGCTACACTCAGCAGACAGGCAGTACTCACATTACGCGGCCCCACATAACCTGCACACGATACTGGACTATATGTTCACAGCCGCTGAGTTGGTAGGAGAAATGACGGGCTTGGAGTATAAGGCCAGAGTGCTCTCGGGCCATTCCCCCTTGGCCCTGGAGTGGCGGCATCAACCCCCCAGAGCGCGAATCCCGACGCGGAAGCTCAGAGCTGAGGCCCTGAAGGACTCGGGATTCCGGGAGGACCTGAGGGAGGCAATCACTGAGTATTTTGACACTAACACCGGAAGCGTTCAATCGGTGGGAACCTTATGGGAGGCATTCAAACTAGTAGTGCGGGGTGTAGCCATATCAAAATCTAGAGGGCTGCAAGGGGGCATAGAACGGGAATTGCAAGAAATGGAGAAGGAGTTGGAAGACATAATGCGTAAGGGGGGCCCCCTCACAGGAGAATGAGGTAAGGATGAAGCAGCTACAACAAGCCAGCTGTGAGCACTGCGATAGATTATTTAAGTTGAGCTACAAGAAATATGTCGAACGGCAGCACGCGGGAGGTGATAAGCCGGGCAGACTGCTGGCCTGGTTATATAAAAATGAAACATCACAACCAGTGATCAGGGAAATCAGAGGGGATGAGGACCAGACCTGTGATACCCAGGAGTGAGTAAATGAAGAGTTCTTTAGATATTACAAACGTCTTTATGGGGACGTAGGGGAAGAAATGGATAAGGAGATTCAGGAAACATTAGAAGACATGGGCTTGCCCACATTAGACGATCAGGAACGGGCAGACCTGGACATCCCCAATCACCTCTGAAGAATTAGAGACAGTGATTCAGCACCTGCCCACATGCAAAGCCCCAGGGTCGGACGGGATCCCCAGCGAATTCTATAAAACATACAAACAAGAGTTGCTCCCCCACTGATGGCCATGTTTAATGAGGTGTTTGAGCATGGTAGGTTGCCCGAGTCCCTACGGGAGGCGGTGATCATCCCGCTCTTAAAAACAGGCAAGCCAAGCACAGACTGTGGGTCATATAGACCCCTTTCGATGCTTAATCAGGACAGCAAGATCCTTACGGCAGTGCTGGCAAACAGGCTTAAGCGAGCCATCGGTAAACTGATACACACTGACCAAACGGGCTACGTCCCTGGCAGGAACATACCGACAGTCATAGGAGACTTCACCACATTATCGACCAAACAGACAAGGACCACAGCAAACTGGTAATTGTCTCGCTGGATGCAATTAAGGCCTTCTACTCAGTGAGATGGCCTTGGTTGCTGGCCGCTCTGAGAGCATACGGGATGGGGCTGGGGTATCTGAGGTGGGTAAAAATGTTATACAGCTCCCCAATTGCAAGGGTTAAAACGGGTGCTACAATCTCAGATAAATGACAACTCAGCAGGAGCACTAGACAGGGTTGCCCCTGGTCGCCCATGCTATATATTCTTGCGTTGGAGCCATTCGCAGTTTGCCTCAGACAACAATACAGGGAGATAGGGATCCATACTGCGGGAGGTTCGCATCTCCTATCGTTGTATGCCGATGACATACTTTTATATCTGCGCTTCCCAGAGGAAAACCTACAATATGTCCTGGAGGTGATGGAACGATAAGCTACCACCTCGGGTACAGCAGTAAACCCCCAAAACATCCAGCATGTTCCCCCTGGGTAGGTACAGGCGTGCCCTACCGAGGAGCCTACCGGTGTTGCTGATACCCTGGCGAACCGAGACGTTCCGATACTTGGGCATTGATATATACCACACGACAGAAGAGGAACACAAACACAACACAGAAAAGTCAGTTGCGGGTATTAAGAATAGCATGGGATTTTGGTCCAGACTACCCCTGGCCATGATGGGTAGAGCGGCTCTGATTAAGATGGTAGTCCTGCCAAGACTGTTACACTTTTTGTAAACATCCCGTATGTGATCCCTAAACGATTTTTTTTGCTTCATATGGCATAATTCAGGCCAACACATTACTTATTCCAGAATTATTAAACGGGTGCGAGAAAGATGGCCTGAGGCAGTGCTTGCGGAACAACCCGATGCAACCATCGAGACGATGTATGATATCTCGGAGGGTGGGCATGAAATTTCTCACCTATATGAACTACTGGGGACAAAGGTGGGGAAGGAGCTGCTCCAATTGAGGTGAGAATGGGAAGAGGAGGTGGGAGAACCCATGTCGGATGGGCAATGGGACAGAGCCCAAAGGTATCATAAGAAGGTGTCCCGAAACGAGAGGCTTCAGCAGATCCAATTATACGTCACTCATAGAGCATATATGACCCCCAGTAAAATTGCCAGGTTTGGCGGCCCGGTGATACAGAAATACCCCAGATGCGGGGTGGAGGAGGCTGGGATGCTGCACATGTTTTGGGCTTGCCCGGAGGTGGGGAGGTTTTGGTCAGAGCTGAAGATACGCTTAGCGGGAAAAGGGATTATACTGGATGTGGAGTCAGCTTGGGCATGCATGCTTGGGGGGGGTTTTACCAAACCGCGCAACCTGAGGCACATCAGTAAGATGAAGGACCTGGCCTACATCCTGGCCAAACTGAGAATTGCAATGTGCTGGAAAGCAGCCCAACGGCCTAGAATTGAGATGTGGTGGGTGGACCTCATGAAGTGGGCAGAAGCAGAAACGGCTGCCTGGTATGAGGCAGTCAGCAGGGGGGGAGGAGGAGGTGGGACCCCTAATAGCATGGAGACAATTGGTAGCCTCGATGGTGGGACCCTCCCAGGCCGACCATAGTGATGATACGGAAGAGGTAATGGCAGTGGACAGGAGGATGACATGGAAGCAGGGGCTCGAGTTGAAGGGGGGACCAAAAACGTGTAATTTGTAATTTAATGTGGTGAAGCTTAAACACAGAAGTTCTCATTGTTTGTAATGTTTGGAGTGTTGTTTATAGAATAATAAAATACATTTTTTTTAAAAATCTTTACAGAAGTACCTTGATGAAAACCTTCTACATGGCCTTATCCGTCCGTCACGTTCACCAGCTGGAGCATCTTTGTTTTTCGTTCTGAAACGCGACACCCACAAACTAAGGCCATGTATAGACTGCCGTGGCCTCAACCAAGTCACGATTCGAGACAGTTACCCAATGCCTCTTATCAAGGATATTTTGGAAGCCGTACAAAGAGCTGTAGTCTTTTCCAAACTCGATTTACGCCGGGCATACCATCTTCTCCAGATCCGAGCGGGTGACGAATGGAAGACTGCTTTCCGTACGCCGTACAAACATTTTGAATACCGAGTGAGGCCTTTCGGTTTGATGAACGCACCCTCCATATTCCAAAGGTTCATGGATCGATTATTCTCGGATCTCTTATTCCATACCACCATTGTGTACCTGGATGATATTTTGGTATTTTCATCCTCTCTCCAACAGCACCAAGAACATCTAAGACAAGTGGTTCAACGACTCTGAGACAACCATCTTTTCATTAACCCAGAGAAATGCGTATTCCAAACCACCACCGTTCCTTACCTGGCATTCATCTTATACAGTGTGGGTATACAGATGGACCCACAGAAAGTGGAAGCCATTCTTAAATGGCAATCGCCCACATCGGTAAAAGAGATCCAGAGGTTTTTAGGATTAGCAAACCTTTACTGCAAGTTCATCGCAGATTTTCTCGGACACGTTTTGCCAATCTCTGCATTACTGAAGAAAACCACAGCACAGTTTACTTGGTCTCCGCAGGGAGAAGCAGCCTTTCTCCACCTCAAACAGCTCTTCTGTAACGCTCCCATCTTCCGCCAGCCTCATCAGGAGCGCCCTTTCATAGTAGAAACAGACACCTCAGCAGCCGCCCTGGGAGCCGATTTGTTACAAGAATTCCAAGGCAAAGAACATCCAGTAGCCTATATCTCAAGTGGCCTATATCTCCAAGACCCTTACACCTAGCCAGACAAACTATTCGGTAATAGAAAAGGAACTCCTCGCCATGAAAACCGCCTGCGAGGAGTGGAGACATTTACTTCAAGGTCTACGAACAGACCACAAAAACCTGAAGATCATACAACAGAGGGAATGTACTAGCTCCCGGCAAGCTAGGTGGGCACACTTCTTTGCCCAATATGAGTTCACCATCACGTACATACCCAGATCCAAAAACATACTCGCAGACGCACTCTCCTGAATTCCTATACCAGGGGTATCATTGGAGCATCCATCTGCACCGATCATTCCTTCGTCCAAGATTGTCAGCCAGGTTTCAACCTTTCTACAAAGGGTTAGGACAGCTACCAGCAGTGTGACGCTGCTTCTCACACACTAGGATATCATCAAAAGACAAGATGGGTTGCTGTTTGTTAACGATCGGTTGTTTCTTCCGGATCCAGACACCCGGCACATCGCATTCAGGTGGTGCCATGATAGTCTTTTGGTGGGCCATCAGGGTATTTCCAACACCATAGAACTTCTTAAAAGGCAGTTTTGGTGGCCTGTATTAGCCTCAGATGTGAACAAATATGTTTGTTCCTGTCCCATCTGTTGTTGGTCCAAATACAACCTTCAAAAACCTATCGGTTTGCTGAAACCAGCACCTCTTCCGTCAAAGCCTTGGAGTGTTCTATCATCTGATTCCATTGTTGACCTGCCACCCTCGGAAGGTAATACGTGTATAGTGGTTACGGTGGACTCCTTCATGAAACTGGCACATTTCTCTCCTCTTCCTGGTCTTCCTACTGCCGCAGAGATGGCCAACCTATTCACCAAAGACATCTTCCGTCTCCATGGACTACTGGATAAAATTATATCCGATTGTGGCAGTCAATACACCACCCGTTTTTGGAGGGCTCTTTGTTCCAAGTTGGGCATAGAAAGAGCGATGTCCTCAGGGTTTCACCCTCAGACTAACGGACAGAGAGGCTTAATGCCTCTTTAGAACAATACCTTTGCTGTTACACCAACTCGCAACAATACAATTAGGTTATTTTATTACCAACCGCTGAATTTTCTTATAATAACTCTAAACACAGCGCCACAACCTCGAGTCCTTTCTTAGGTTTCCATCCTCGTGCCTTGTTACCAAAAAATCTCAAAGCCTCAGCGATACTGTCTGTGGATGCTATACTCTCTGGCATTTCTGAGGCCAAGGCCATCACCAACAAGTCATTACAAGCTGCCCAACAAAGATACAAGACTCAATACGATACTCACCACCAGCCATCACTTATGTGGGAGAAGGGCACCAAGGTCTGGCTTTCAACCAAGTATCTTCCATGATGGTTGCGGGAATACAAACTATCACCAAAGTATCTAGGTCCCTTTGTAATAACCGAACAGGTCAACCCAGTGGCATATCGATAACTCCTGCCCAATCATATGAAACGCATACACCCAGTCTTTCACTCTTCGCTGCTCAAAGAATACCATACTGATCCCTAGCTACATACTTGCCCTTGAAATCAGACCAACAAGGACATTCCCTCTGAAGAATATGAGGTTTCATGTCTTATGGACTACACATATAGGAAGGAGCGCTTAGAATATCTGGTCCACTGGAAAGGATACCCCCGATCAGAAGATTCCTGGGAACCTGTTGCTCACTTGCATGCCTCTCGGTTGATTCGCAGGTTTCACCAGTGTCATCCCAACAAGCCAGGAGGTTCACCCACAAAGAGGGGGTATACTGTCACGCGCCTTCCTTCCTGCCGTCTATGGAGGGCACGGAAACTGGGACGCCATTGAATGTGCCATTGTTCCTTTTCGCTTCCTGGTGTGTGGGTCTGGTTTCTTTTCTTTAAAGAAGCTCCAGCTCTTAAACCGCGCCCTCCCTTGCAACTGCGCATTGCAACCCTTCGCTTGTCCCTGGGTCTACGCGCTGTACTTTTCAACGTAGCTCCGTGTTACTCTCCTGTCCTTCCTTTCCACCTTTTTTGCCTTCCCTGTTCTGTTATCTTCCACCGCGGCGTCTGTGTGCCTTTTAGTCACCACCTCCCGTTAGCCATGGTTGCTCTACTTTATTTACTGTTGGTTTCGGCTCACTTCCGGGGTCTGTCTCTCTTTCTTCTTTTCTCCGGTCTCATCCGTTCTGCCTTACTTACCTTCTATCGTGACCCCTGTTTTACATATCTCTGTCTATTCGTATTCTCACTTGTTTCCTCTTTCTTTTTTACTTTTTGGTATCTATTTCTTTATTCTCCTTCGCTCTCTTACCTGGGAGACCTTCGGTTCTCAGCAATCTTCCGGCTGCCTATTTGGAATCCGTGGACAGCCTGTGTTCTGCAGTTACTCCTCAAGTCTTCGCTTTCAATGACCATTCACATTCTTAACTGATTCACGTTTCGTTTTGGAACACTGCAACTTCCATTGCTTCCTGTGTTGTCATCATTTCCATCAAGTCAAGTTCTACAACTCTCCTGAGAGGTTTTTTCTGCCTTGGGGCTTTTCCCTCTCATTTGGCACTCCCGGGAGGGGGTCCACTGCTGATCTGCTCTCCAAAGAGACAGAAGGGTGGCGTCTACCCGAGGGAGAACATATCTCTACAAGAAAAATCAGTTATTCCGGAGGAAAAAAGGGAGAAAACATACAACCTTGTCAGAAGAAGATACAGGTGAGGAGGAGGGGGAGAATCTGGAATGCACAAAACTTGTTAAGATTGACAGCTTTATCCTCTAAGAGGAAGGAGAAGACTCTGATAATGAGAGACCTTTTGGTTTACAGACTACAAGAGTTCCTATTCCAGAGTAGCTAATATCTGAGGAAGTTATATTAAGAGATCTTCAAGAATCTTTACAAGATGCCAGTGGCATAGATACCTCTCCAGAGGCGGAATTTGCCAGACCAGAACCTGGAGAGCATGCAGAAATGTCTTACAGAGCGCTTATGGCAAGAATTATGGAGTTTATTGGGTGGACAAAACCTGAACCCTCTTTCCAACAAGATGATCTTACAGACATCTTAGGTAAATGGCCTCAAGAAGACCCTATAGTTCCTTTTTATGCAGCATTGCAGAGAAAAAGAACTGCAAATTGGGAAGCACCAGAGTTTATCCCTGCAGTAAATAAAAAAAACTCTCTGCGAAGTACAGATTGTCGGCCTCAGACCCTCTATATTTAAGTAAACACCCAACCCCAGAGGGTTTAGTAGTGCAGGCTGCAAAGTCGTCAAGTAGTAAATCGGCATACCCCACTATACCACAAAATAGAGACGACAAAAGATTGGATGACATGTCTGAAAAGATCTTTTCAGCATGCAGCATGGCACTTAAGTCTATTAACGCAACTTGCATGCTAGCGCGATTCAGTCACACCCTTTGGGAATGCACTTCATCAGCGGCTGACTGTCTCCCAGAAGCGGAGGAACGCGACACATTCTTCAATATCATCAAGGATGGGAAGAATGCGATGTGTGAGTCCCTTCAAACAGGTCTCGACTCTGCTGACAGCATCAGCAGAGCCATGGTGGTGAGTACCACAATCCGCAGATTTGCGTGGTTGCGGAAATCTGGTTTTGCTCCTGATGTTCAAGCCAGGCTTCTGAATATGTCCTTTGATGGTACCTCACTATTTGGCAAGAAAGCTTATGACAGTCTGGAGAAATTGCAAACTTCAAAGTGGGCAGCAAAATCCCTTGGGGCTGCAATTCATCAAACTCCAAATCGCCCCACAGGTACGTCCTGGAGGGGGAAGCCCTTTCGTTTTTACTCCGCATTCGGAAAAGCCATATACTCACCTGTGGTAGATGGGTCAAAGGTACCAAGTCCGCATCAGCAGGTGCTGCTTTACCCTCAACATCTGCGTCAGCCGCTTCTAAACTCCTCTGAGATTTCCCCACACAAAACACCAGTAGGAAGCAGGTTAACTCAACATCTGACAGAATGGCAGACTATTACACCAGATGCTTGGGCTTTGGAAACAGTTGCCCAAGGTTATTGCTTGCCTTTCCTACACACTCCTCAGAGTCATCCACCGGGGAACAACTCTTTGAAGTTTCCAGACCCGCTCCTTATGCAGGAGACTTCAGACCTGCTAGAGAAAGGTGCCATAGAACCGGTACCTGAAGCGGAGAGGAACAAGGGTTGGTATTCCCCCTACTTTCTAAAAGAAGGACAGAGGATTGAGACCCATCTTGGACTTGCGAGAATTTAACAAATTCCTCAGGAAGGACAAGTTCAATATGGTAACCCTTTCTAAGATCCTTCAGGCCCTCCAGTTTCAGGATTGGTTGGTATCTCTGGACCTTCAAGATGTTTACTTTCATGTGCCAATCCATCACAAGCACAGGAAGTACCTGAGGCTCTCCATTGGCAGCTCTCACTATCAATTCCGGGTTCTGCCATTTGGGCTGACCTCCACCCGAGGGTCTTCACCAAGCTAATGGCGGTTGTGGCAGCAAGTCTAAGGAGGGAAGGGATTCATGTCTACCTCTACGTGACGACTAGTTGATCAGAGCAGTGTCCCCGGAACAAGCTCAGGTCCTTCTAGATTATGTTTGCCATTCCCTCCAAAAACTGGGCTTCTCCCTCAACTTAAAGAAGTCACAGATGATACCATCTCAGAACTCCAGTTCATTGGAGCAGTCCCCGACACATCCCTGGGAAAAGCTTCGCCACCAGAAGTGAGAGCTCAAGATATTCTACAGATGGTCACCAAATTTCAAAATGCCCAGCGTCTACCAGCCTTTCCCTTTTTGAGGTTGCTCGACCTCATGGCATCCTGCATTTTTCTAGTGCCAGAGGATCGCCTGAGAATGAGATCTCTCCAGTGGGAACTAAGGACCCAGTGGTCACAATTCCCAGGAAGAATGTCAGATCTCCTACAAATCCCAGACAGAGTAGCACGAGACCTTCAGTGGTGGGCCTGTCGGGAGAACATCTTGAAAGGAGAACAGTTTTAGCAACAATGGCCGGCGATAACAGTACTCACAGACACTTCACTCATGGGGTGGGGAGTCCATGCCAACAACTTGATCATCAGCTGTCGTTGGTCTCCATCGGAGATCAGACTACACATCAACCTATTAGAGCTGAGAGCGATCAGGTGAGCATTGAAAGCTTTCCTGCCATCAGTATGGGGAAAAAATGTCCTAATAATGATGGTCAACACAGTGGCCATGTACTACCTCAACAAAAGAGGAGGTGTAGGGTCACTGCCACTGTGCAGAGAGGCAATGCAGCTCTGGTTCTGGCCAATTCAAGAAGGAATCTCTCTATCAGCAGTTCACCTAGCCGGGGAGAAGAACACGACGGACACGACGGAGGACGCTCTGAGCACGCAGAACACAGTCTCCCACGAGTGGGATCTAGCTCAGGAAGTCCTTCAAGAGATCTTCGCCCTTTGGGGAACCCCTCAGGTGGATCTGTTTGTCACCAGTATCAACCGGAAGTACAATCAGTATTTCTCAAGGGAATTTCCCCTGAGAGGAGTTCTAGGGGACGCGTTTGTGGTGGACTGAGAGTTTCCACTTGTGTACGTGTTTCCTCCAGTCCCCATCATTCCTCAAGTGCTCAGGAGGTTGAGGAGATTCCGGAAATCCATGATCCTAATTGCCCTGGATTGGGCCAGGAGAACGTGGGACCCGGATCTTCTAAACATGTCCATCTGTCCTCCGATTTGTCTTCCACAAAGAGAGGATCTTCTCTCGCAAGAGGGAGGTCAGATTCTCCATCCGGATATCAGGACTCTCAACCTTCAAGCTTGGTTTCTGAAAGGTTGAGATACAAGGATTGGGACCTCCCGGATGACGTAATGGAGGTGTTGCTTTCAGCCAGGAGGCCAGCAACTAAATCTTTATACTGCTGGCGTTGGAACACATTTGTCAGCTGGTGTAGAGATAAGAATATTGACCCTTTTTCATGTAGTACACCGATGGTGTTATCTTTCTTACTATATTTGGCAAATTCAGGCCTTCAAGTTGGCACAATCAATCTTTAAGCGCACGGCGGAGGAGCCTTCATATTTCAAGTTGCCCATAGTCCTTCAATTTCTGAAAGGATTGACTAATGTCTTTCCCCCAATTCCTTTTCAAGTTCCCCTGTGGGATTTAAATCTAATCTTAAAATTTCTAATGGGTACTCCATTTGAACCTCTCCATTCCTGTCCATTAGGGTTAACCTCTCTAAAAACAGTCTTCCTAGTGGCTTTAACTTCTGCTAGAAGGGTGTGCGAATTACAAGCTTTATCTTGCAAACCTCTGCATGCAATCTTTCACAAAGATAAGGTAGTTCTTCAAGTGAAGCCAAATTTCCTCCCAAAGGTGGTCTCAGAATACCATATCACACACAAAATAACTTTGCCTTCATCTTACCCTCCTCGTCATCCAGGGAAAGAGGAAGAGAGATTACACAGGCTGGATCCAAGGCATGCCATGAGTTTTTACATTAACTGACTTGCAAGGATTAGACAAGCAGATCAGTTGTTTGTGGGGTATGCAGGACATAAACTAGGTTTACCTATCACGAAACAAACCATCTCAAGATGGATAATACTAACTATCATAGAGTGCTATAAATTGGCAGGAAAAGAGCCTCAGCAACACCTCAAGGCTCATTCAACCAGGGGTATCGCAGCCTCTTCAGCTCTCCAAAGAGAAGTTCCAATTGAAGACATATGTGCGGCTGCCACATGGTCGTCTGTACATACGTTCACCAAATTCTATAGTCTAGATTCCTCCACTAGCCAGGAGACTAAATTTGGGAAAGCTGTGTACATTTTTTAAAAAATAATTACGTTTTTACTCCCGCCCCCTATACACATTACTGCTTTGGGAGTCTATCAAAGATAAGGAACACGGGGGAGGATACAATCCATTCGAAGAACAAGTTACTTGCCAACTGTAACATTCTTTCGACTGGATGTTCCTCCCACGTATTCCTTATCGCCCCTCCCATCCTTCCCTGCAGTAAAACTTCCCTTGTAGTTGCAGCCTATGCTCCATCAAGAGTATTAACCATCTCATACAAGGCAAATACAGCACCTCAAAACAGAACTGAGCAACGGACGCTGCTCGAGACTATTTATACCTATGGTGACATTGGCGCAGATACAGAGGCCTTCGAGGGACACCGACTCGAGGGACGTTGACGTGCAGCGCCCTCTACTGTGGAAAATGTTTTCCGAGGCCAGCAAGCTGGAAGTGGAGTTATAAGGAATACGTGGGAGGAACATCCCATCGAAAGAACGTTACAAGGTAAGAAGTAACTTGTTCTTCTCTGACAGTTATATTCCCCGGCACAGTTTGGTCATCCCTCTTCTTAAAAAGCCTAATTTGGGGGGCGTGGCTTGGAGCGCCATCGATATGGTCGCTCCTCTGAGGCCGCCCGTGGGATGCCCGCCGCCGCCGTCATTTCCCGGCGGTTCTCAGCGGGTTACCGTGTTGCCAATGCCATCTAAGGCGACCGGAACCGACATGGCACAACCTGGCCAAACATAACCTTCGACCGAGGAGGCGTTCTACCAGAATTCAGCGGCTGAACTTCTCCCCCGTCTCCAGCCGAAGAAACCAAGATGGCCGCCAAGCCGGAACCCAGCAACGCACTCCGAACCTGGTGGTAACGGGGCTTTAGAGCGCCAGGGAGTTGGAGGAGGGGAGCGGACTCCAGCACAGAGCCATCCGATTCATACCAAGGCTGTCTGGAATACACACGAGTGCATCCTCAGCTGCTGGGGCCTGAGACCCCGACGCACACTCCGAGGGCTCTCCTCCTCCCCTGCTACGTAGAACGAGTCGGGACCTCCTCTCAGCGACAGCCGACATCATTACGGAACCACACACGGGGGGCTCACAGAGGGTTCTGAGACCTCCATCAGTGAAGGACCACCGATAGAGACTTGAGGAGGGGCGGGGAAGCAGCGAGATAACCGCTTTCATCCAGAGAGGCCTTGAGCCCGTGGGCCTCATCGCAGTGACATACCCCCCCTCACGCAACAGTCGGCCATCCTGCACCGTTCCTGACTCACTGAGACCCCCCCACACCAACGCTTCCTGGGACGCCCCGGCCCACTTGCCCAGACCTGGACCAGGGAGGGGGTTGAGAGCGATACACACCCCGAGTGCAGCCTCCCACTGCCCTGGGCCCCGCTGCTACTCTTTCAATCAAGACCACCCAATACGAGCAGCATGTCTAGGCAAACAAAGGTGAGCAAGGGCACAGATATCTCCGCCATGTTTACTGCACCGGAGAAACCCAAGAAACAAGACCCTCCTAAACTGACCCCACAGAAGCCATAAGCGGACATGGGCGCCCTCGCTACCAAAGGAGACCTGATAGCCTTCATGGCGGATATTAAATCGGAGTTCCGCGCCTGCCTCTCGGAACTCACCACTAAAGTTGAACAGACGGACCAAAGGGTTACAGAGATCGAACAGAGGCTCGGAGAAATCGAGGACCATTCTCAGGACCACACTACCACGCTGGGGGAAATGCAAAGATCCATCGATTCCCTCCATCACAAATGCGAGATCCTGGAGTTCAAACATGAAGACCTTGAAAATAGGGCACGTCGCAACAACCTCTGCATTCGGGGCATCCCAACCTCTGTCCCCGACAACAAGTTAGCGGACTACGTGGGACGCTTCTTCGAGGCCCTACTCCCGGATCTGGACAAATCTCAGCTCCTGCTAGACCGGACCCACAGACTCCGCCCACGCTGAGGGACAGATTTGGACCCCCCCCAGATGTTATTACCAGGGTCCACTTCTTCACAACCAAAGAGGCGATATTAGCGATCAGTCGCCAAGGAGAAGAGATCACTTTTCAGAGCACTCCACTTCAAATATACCAGGACCTCTCACCACTTGCTCTTCAGAAAAGAAGAGCACTCCGACCTCTGGCAGTGTTCCTTCAGGAGCAACAGATCCGTTACAGGTGGCTGTTTCCGACGGCTCTCCAGTTTAGATATAAAGGCACCCTACGCCGGATCAGCCACCTGGAAGACACAGAAAGAATCTTACATCCAGCCTCGCCCCGAGATCCTTCCACGCCAAACCCGGAGAGGACCGAGGACTCTGGACCGCCTCCCTCCCCAAGCCCCAAACGCACGTCATGGTCGTCAACCCAGCGGAGCAACAGAAAGAGATGAACGAGGACGCTTCCACGGTCCCAGGTCCCGTCAGCAACTTAGCCTGGACGCAAGTGCCCTTACCTAAATTAAGACCCGCCACCTTTGTCTCGAACTGAGGAACCTTGAAGGCGGTGGCGGCGGGCCATACCCATGGTTCATACCCACTCCAAGGATACTTTCCAACCTTTGTTCCTTGGAAACCCACAGTACACAATACGTGATGGGACAGTTGGCCCTGTTGGCCAAGGGTACGCCCGTACTTACAATGTCGGTCTACCCTCCAGTTAAAGTTGCGGCCCCCCGTTGGGGTTCCGCGTTAAAACCTCAAGTGCAGGATGATATTAAGGGATTCCCCAACAGACATGGCAGCTGAATCACCGGTCCACGACCCCCCCCTGACCCAAGGAAAGGAGAGTGAGACTCGAGCGGACCGCCAAACGCTTCGGGTCCTCTCCCTGAATGTTAAAGGTCTGAACTCCCCTAACAAGCGAAAGGCAATTCTACTGAAACTCCGGGACAAAGACACAGCGATAGCCATGCTCCAAGAGACTCACTTGCTGCCAGTAGACGTGACCCGGCTTCGCTCCCGGTTATTCCCGCTCCAATTCTTTGCCTCTGGCACAAACAAAAAAGGAGGTACGGCGATCCTCTTCAGGAAAGACTTGAACCCACAGATTCTGGAAACGAAAATCTGCCCAGAAGGCCGATTTACAGCGGTCAAATGCCTCCTAATGGGAGATCTATATACTCTCGTTTCAGTGTACGCCCCTAACACTGGACAATCACACTTCTATGACTCCTTGGGCACATCTCTCGCTAGCTTTGTGGAAGGCCAAACAATAGTCAGTGGGGACTTCAATGGGGTGACCGACCCCACCAAAGACCGGTCACACCCCCCGACTCCAAGCAACTTCACCCAAGCACTTAGCCTCCTCCGACTCTTCAGGTCCCTGGAGATAATAAACTCATGGCGGGTGTTCCACCCTGACGAAAAAGACTTCTCTTTTTACTCATTCGTCCATCGCACCTTTTCAAGGATCGACCTGTTCCTGATCTCCCCGCAAACTTTCCCTTCAGTCAAAGAAGTCTCCATCGGCACAAGAGCGATATCCGACCACGCCCCAGTGCTCTTGGAACTCCGGGTTCAGAATCCCAACCTCAATAACCCACGTAAATGGACGTTGTACGACCCGATCCTTAACGATATGGCTACCAGAGACAAGATCGCAACAGGAATAAGAAATTTCTTTAACGAAAATCTAGCCTCGGACACCTCGTTAGCGAACAACTTGGACGCCATGAAGGCAGTAATCAGGGGCTCCCTAATCGCCCAAGGTGCGGCCTACCACCGAGACAGGCGTCAGACCCGGACGGCTCTAGAGGACGAACTAAGAGAGGCCGAGGCACTCCACAAGGAGAAAGGCTGGTCCCCCAAAACACAACGGATCATTCGTACAGCAAGGAAAAAACTGGAAGCCCACTATGCGGAACAAACCGCCCAACTAATGGCGAAGGCCAAACAGTCATACTACGCGAAGAGTAACAAGGCGAACAAGTTCCTGGTGGCCAAGCTAGCCAAGCGGAGACGCGTCAACACGATCACTGGTCTGCGTGATCCCAACAGGGTCACACTATACTCAGAACCCGAAAAGCAACGACTCGCAATAGATTATTTGACCCAAATCATGCAGGCAACCCCACGAAACTTATCACAACAGAAGCAATACCTGCAGCAGGCAGCAGTGCCCCGTCTCTCCGACACAGCGAGAGACGAACTGGAGGAGCTCATTACAGGGGAGGAAGTTGAGGAAGCCATCAAATCACTCAAAACACAGGCCCCAGGCCGAGACGGCTTTTCAACCAGGTTTTACAAACTATTCAGAGCACAACTGACCCCCCACCTGGTTACCCTATTCAATTCCTTCAGGGAAACGGGAGCAGTGACCCCATCGATGCAGGAATCAATCACCATCCTCCTGCCCAAACCGGGAAAAGATCCAAGAAGCTTAACGTCCTACAGACCGATCGCACTTTTAAACATCGATGCAAACATATACTCAAAAATTCTAGCAACCCGCTTAAATCGCATCTTGCCGAAGATCATCCACCCCGACCAGGCAGGTTTCATCCTACACCGGACAGCAGGTGACAACATCCGGAGAACCCTGAACCTGGTGGACCTTGCCTCCCGGAACTCCCATAAACTAGTCTTAGTGGCTCTCGACGCAGCTAAGGCATTTGATAGGGTGGATTGGACATTCATGAGACACACCTTAGGGGCCTTCGGCTTCGGGGCAACTTTCCAAATGATGGTTCTAGCCAACTATAATAGCCCTAAAACAAGCCTGAGAATCAACAGACACAGCTCGGCTCCAATCCCCCTATCATGCGGAACCCAGCAAGGCTGTCCACTGTCACCCTTGCTTTTCGCACTCACCATGGAGCCCTTTGCACAAAAGATCAGGCGAAATGACCAAATTAAGGGCATACAAAGTGGCCCCACGCATCACAAAATCGCCCTATACGCGGACGACATTCTGCTCACGATCTCGGAGGCCCACTCATCTCTAAAACACGCGATATGAGAAATCGCCAGCTACCTGGAGGTCTCGGGCCTCACCATAAACTTCGATAAATCATCCGCCCTGGGCATCGGGCTCACCCCAGCAGAACGGGAACCAATGACTAAGATGTGCCTGATAACATGGGCAAAAAGAGCCATCCCCTACCTAGGGGTCCACATCCCGGCTGACCCAAGAGACACATACAAAGCCAATTTCCCCCGACTCTTTAAAGCATTGGAAGGCGACTTGAAACGCTGGGAGACCCAAGAAATCTCACTGCTTGGGCGCATCACTGCATGCAAAATGAACCTCCTTCCGAGGTTCCTGTACGCATGTGCCTCCCTACCAGTAGCGATCCCCACACCAAGTCTTCGAGGGATCCAGAGAAAAATGCTGAACTTTATCTGGAAAGGTAAGAAAGCGAGAATCCCTCTTAGAACTATGCTGGGGAGTTCCAAATTGGGAGGATTGGGGGTGTCAGACTTGCAGGCCTACAGAGTGGCAGCTCAATTGGCACAGGTCCAGGCATGGCAAAATACAACACACCGCCCTAGATGGGTAGAGTTGGAACAATCACAAGTGCCCCTACCCTTACGATTCCTACCACACATCCCGCCCCCCTTCAGGACACAATGGGGAGATATCCTGCTATCAACCAAACACACCCTTAGCTCCTGGTACTGGGCGCTAAAGCGAAAGGGAGTACCAAGAGGACTGAGCCCACGCTCCCCGGTCTTCCATAATCCAACGTTCGCACCTGGAACGAATCCTCACAATTTTCGTAACTGGATTAAGGGCGGGCTGGAGACCATAGACCAGCTGTATATGGGGGGGGAGACCTCTCACATTCGCCCAATGCAAGGAGAAATTCCAACTCCAGGAAAGGGACAGATTCACCTACATTCGATTACGCCACTGGTGCTCAACACCCCCAAACTCTGCAAGCAGCGACACGCCCTCCTACTGCCCTAGAACTCACTCTGGGAGACCTTCCAACCCGCGGTAGAGTATCCAACCTATACAGGCGCTTCCTAAGTGACTTCCTGACCACAAAGACCCACTGCATGGCCCAATGGGAGGCGGACCTGGGTCATCCAATAGAGGATCAAACCTGGGTGGACATATGGACTAGAACACACACCTCATCAACCTGCATTACCAATAGGGAATGTGCATACAAGATCACGCTGCGGTGGTACTATCCGCCCCTCCAACTTCACCATATGAACCCCCAGGTGGATCATTCTTGTTGGAGAGGATGCGGCCACCCAGGCTCCTTCTTCCACATGTGGTGGGCTTGCCCAAAGATCCAACAATTCTGGAAATCATGCCTGGGGTCCATCACACAAATTACCGGAACAACGATTCCCCTGGAACCAGAACAAGTCTTGCTGGGGGCTCCAATCCCCGAGATCTACCCGCACTCCGGGACCAGATCGAAACTACTAACTCACTGCCTACTAGCAGGGAAAACGGTGGTGGCCCGAGCTTGGAAAACCCCGGAAGGCCCTCACATAGCCCAATGGTGGACTAAACTTTGGGACATTCTGGTAGCGGAGAAGGTGACGGCAGCACAAGCGGGAACTCTCCATCGTTTCCAGAATGTTTGGGCCCCAGTGCTGGAATTCGACCAGCGCTTCCCCGCCCTGACCTATAAACCTATCCGGGCCCGCTGGATCCTGAAAAATCAAGAGATCCCTGAGGAAGAGACATAGACGCTGAGGCGCAAACTGGACAGCCCAGGAGGGAAGATGCCGCCTACAATGCCTAAGGGACGGAGGGACCAAAGGGAGGGGGGAGGGAGGAAACTCAGGGGGGATAGAGGACTGGGGATCAACATGCCTAAATAATCACTGCTTATAATGTTTGTAATTGTCATCCTGCCTTGATTTAAAATAAACAAAGTTAAAAAAAAAGCCTAATTTGAACCCTTCCCTTCCTTCAAATTTCCACCCTATCTCTCTTCTTTCCTTCTCCATGAAATTGCTAGAGTATCTGGTCACTCCCCTTTTCCGCTCATTTTTAGAGTATTCCCACTTTATGGACCCCTTCCAGTCAGGGTTTAGCCTGGCCGGAGCATGTAATCCGTTCTGGTATCTGTCATTGATGATCTGGTGCAGATCGTAGATCAGTGGGCATCAGTGCTCCGATCCTCCTACACCTCTCTGATGCATTTGATACCTTCAACCATGCTATTCTGATTCAGAGACTATCATCAGTGGGGTTATCTGGTCGTGTCCTCGACTGCTTTCTTTCCTTTCTCACTGATCAATCCCAATCTCTTCTTTCTCCTTACACTTTTTCCCCCCTTCCGCTGACCTGTGGGGTTCCCCAGGGTTCTACACTTTTCTCTCTCCTCTTTAAAGGTTATAGTCAGCTCCTGATCACTCTGATTCACTATTTTGGCTTTCAGTATTATTCGTATGCTGACGACACCCAGATCCTAATGCTGCTTGATCTGCCCCCCCCCCCTTTTACGGCCGAGCGCTGTCAACTATGCCTCGCCGCAATCTCTGCCTGGATGGACCACGACTGTCTTCAGCCTAATGGCGATAAGACCCTCCTGATGCCTCACCTTAGTCCTCCCCTTTCTGATTGCTTGAGGTGACGGACGTAGGAGTATATATATTTGTAGCCGTAACACACATAAATTCTGTTTATATGACTGCTTTCTTTCTCACTGACAGGACACACTTTGTCTCCAATGCCCTGCCCCCTATAGATAAGACCACACCCCTGTCAAGTATAGGGTCCCACAGGCTCCTTCCTATCTCCAGTCCTCTTCAACTTGTATATTAAATCCCTTGGACTCAACCCTTCCAAAACAGGATACCTCCTCATCGGCCACCCAAGGCATAAACCCGACCTCACCCACTGGATCCAAGAAGTTACCACGGACAACCCACACATATACTTCTCGACATCTGTCAAATCCCTTGGCTTCACCATCAACCCCCACCTTTACTTCACACACCACATAGCCGCTGTTACCAAACATGCAATCTACAACTACATTTCCTATGCAAAATCAGACATATCCTTCCCTGACTAGTCCACACTGCAGTCCAAGCACTGGTTCTCTCTAACTTTCCACCCACATTACACCCTCCCCGCCACCACCGCCCCCCTCACCCACAGAGGCCCCACCCACCTTCTCGTTTAAAACCATCCAAGAAAAAGACATGATCAACATCATGAAAAACATAAAACCCTCCAATTGCAAAGGCGACCCCTGTCCTGCCTCCATCATCAAAGACTGAGCAGACACCCTGGCGCCTTTCCTAACAGCCTTTGTCAACGCCTCCTTCACCACAGGGAGAGGCCCGCATGCCTTAAGGAAGCATGGGTCCGACCCCTCATAAAGAAACCCTCACTTGACCCCACCTCCCCTAATAACTACCGCCCCATCACCACTATCCCTTTCCTCCTCAAGATTCTAGACAAAGCAGCCTAACTGCAGGTCCAGCACTTCCTTGAAGAACAGAACCTCCTTGGACTGAGACAATCCGGCTTTCGCCCCAGGCACGGGACAGAGACTGCCCTACTCGACCTCAAAAAACAAATGGATGACGCAAGGGACCAAGGCAAACCTGTCCTGCTCCTTCTCCTGGATCTGTCGGCAGCCTTTGATCTTGTAGACCACGACATCCTCTGCCACCACCTCTCCTCCACAGCCAACTTCTCTCAAGAAGCCACCACATGGATCACCTCCTTCCTCCAAGGCAGGACCATGCAGGTCTTCTCTGACCTAGCCACGGCATCACCCTCCATCATGCTATGTGGGGTGCCCCAAGGCTCCTGCCTCTCCCCCACCCTCTATAACATCTTCACCCGCCCCCTCTTCCTCATCCTTGAAGCCATGGGCATCTCTTACACCAACTACGCCGATGATACACAGATCCTTCTCACTCTGACATGCGACTATGACACGGACTCTGCTCCCTCAACAACATTTACAACACAATCCAAATGTGGATGGCTATCAACGGCCTCTGCCTTAACTCCGACAAAACTGAGCTCCTACTCGTAGGCTCCCCTGACACCATCAAGAAACTTGACGCACAGTTTAGTCACTTCACTATTGACTCAATCAGGATCCCAGTACTAGACACAGTAAAAACACTAGGCGTCTACTTAGACTCCAACCTATCCATGACCAGACAAGTAAACGCCATCGCCTCCTCTGCTGCTTACCATGCAAAACTCCTTAACGCAATCAGACCTTATCTGTCAAAAGAAACATGCACTAACATAACCAGGGCCATAACTGGCTTGCGGCTTGATAACTGCAATATTCTCTTCCTAGGGACCTCCAACAAAAACCTTGAGAAGCTCCAAGTAATACAGAACAGTGCCCTGCGTGCTGCACAAGGCATTGCCAAGAGAGAGCACATCACCGCTGCCAGAAAACCATCCCACTGGCTCCCCATAAAGGAAAGGATCTTATTCAAAGCGCTAAGCATCACCCACAAATGTGTCCATCTTGCCGCCCCAATGTACCTTTCCCAGAGGATCCACCCGGTCTCCTCCGCAAGACCCACTAGGTCACTCTATGCCAGCATGCTCTCAGTACCCAGGGTAAAAAGAGCCAGAGCAGGGGGCTCCAGCTTCCCGTACCTCGCTGCCGTACACTGGAACACCCTCCCTAGCTCCCTGCGCTCTGAACCCTCACTGGCCGCCTTTCGGAAAGCCTTGAAAACGACCCTGTTCATCTAACAAACATATGGCCTAGCCCTCATGAATGTCATGTATGATGCATAATGTGGTATGACACCACCTATATCTGATCACAGGTCACTGCCTCACTGTAACCCAAGGCACAACCTGTACCCATTGTAACTAAGTTTTCCTTACAAGTAACAGTGCCACAATGCCCCTGGGCTGTCTGCGCGCTATATAAATCTAATAAATAAATAAATAAATAATCTGGGCTGTGAATACTCTTGTCACTGGACCTCCCAACAACACCCATGCCCCCCTGCAAGCCATGTAAAACACAGCAGCCAGACGCAACCTCCACCTACCCAAACATTCACACATCCCCCCTTTTCTTGCCCAGCTCTACTGGTTCCCATACCTCATAGGTACCTGCCTTCAAGAGACTGCATTGTATTTAAAGCCATCCTCCTCAAAACTCCAACTTAACTTCATGCCAAAACAAACCTATCACCCACAAAAATACGTATGAGGAGGTTGAAGAGGACATGTCAAACTCTGCAAAAGGCATTTCATAACAGCATGGCTGGTGTGGCAGAATTTGTAGTGGTACCTGTACCTCCCCAGGAGCAGCAAGAGGCAGTGGTTTTGTTGGAGATCGTATCTCTCTGTCACACAAACCATTTGAGCATTCTTTTAGAAAAGGATGTTTTAACAGCAGCAAAGAAGCTGTGGCTTAAGCCCCACTCCACCTTGGCTTCTAACACACATTTGGACACCAGGTTCAGGCAATTGGAAGGTGAAACTGTGCTGGTGGCCTCGCACATCTAACCATATTCTTTGGTGGCAGCTGTCGCCTCCTTGTATTCAAAGCCATCAGCAGGGTCTTCTTCCTCAGAAACCTCAGCTACAGCCTGCTTATCCAGAGAGGATACCATTCTGGAATCTTTTGATAAAAAGATTTATTTAAATGCAGGTCTGCACTTCAGGCAAGCCAATGAGGACGCATTGGTTGCTGCGGCCAACCATAAGCTATGGTAGGTAATAGGAGACTTCCTCACTGATCTGCCAGTAGACAAAAGCAGGTCTATCTGTGGTGAAGGTGATTGCCCAGGATATCCTCGAGGCATCAGTATCACACATCGATACAGCTAACAGGGCCAAGTGTCTGGCTACAGATATGAGAAAGTCGACATGGATGGCTGCCACAAAATTCACCACTGATGTGCAGGTCAGGATTCGCTTTTGACAGAATGGACCTGTTCCCTTCCTCAACAGATGAGGAAATGACTATGAAAAAATCAAGCTGCCGGGCAGCAAAATCATTTGCGATATTATCACAACCAGCGCCAAAACAATGTTCACGTTCCCAACAAAGCCTGAGCATAGGGTGGGTTTGGAGGATTCCGAGGTTTCCTGGACAAAGAGCAAGGCAACCAGACCGATCGCCCATTACACACTGTATGAAACAGCAATATACGTTGACCAAGCGATTTTTCTCGTCCCCCTCCGCATCACAAGCCTCAGATGCTAAAAAGCAATGAGGCCAGCATCCGGGTCCACGACACCCCTGTGGGGGGAAGATTAGCCTGGCATGCGTTAGTTTCGTAAAGCAAAAACAAAGAGGTGATGGCTGGAAGGTTTAGAATGAATCTTAACCACTGGCATTGCTTTGGCCAACATTCCAGACCATCATTCTTTGCCTGCCAAGCCATTACAGAAGGGGAAAGACGCAAATCAGGCTGGGCCCCACCCCAAAAGAGGCAGTCCAGCCCGAACTGCTAGGTCACATCCCTTCTCCACGAGACCACAAGCATCCCCAAACATGTTTCAGACTTGTTGGGCCTCATCAGTGAGGAGTAGCTTGGGTCTCTAGACGCAGCAGGCACGGGACCCACGTCTGGGCATACCCGTCCCACTCCCATCCCACCCCGTTTAACTTCTAAGGATGCCCAGTGCACATTCCCTATACTTACACCCTTTGTTTTTGATTTCTTTAACCTTTCTTTATTGGCATGGTGAGAGAACCGACACTCAACACAATATACAGTATAACAAGGGTATCAGATACATCAATGGTAATGCAATATATGGGAAATGCCAGCAAAGGACAGATGCACAATAGTTCGGATTTATGTGGCGCAACAATGGGTTAGTTTACTTCACCAGGAGGGGGTGAGGATAGTAGTTCTAAGTCATCTTTGTTATTCAGATAGGTGCAAAATTCCGTCCATACATTCTTGGATCGAGAGGTCAGCGGGAGGGTATTGATATAGTCCTTCTCACACGCTTGAGTCCAGGTGAGGGCCCCCAACCACATCTCAAACTAAGGGGGGGATCGGCGCTTCCAACATTGTAATATGCATTTTCTGGCTACTATGGTGGCAACATTCAGAAACCTAGACACCTTCCTCAATTCGGGGATATCCCACAAGCTGAACAGTATAGCTAGGGGTTCCGGAGGGATATGGGACGCTGTGATGTCCGAGAGAGCGTCAATTATAGCTTTCCAGAATGGGCCCAGCGCATCACAAGACCAGAACATATGAGTGTGATCTGCAGCAGGAGACTTACATTTAGAGCAGGTGCGAGCCTGGGTGTGTGCAAACCTATCCAGTCTTTGCGGTGTGTAGTATAATCTATTCAGGAGCTTGTATTGTATACACCCATGTCTGCCATTCAGAGAGGTGGTTCGGGTGTGTATGCACATTTTATCCCACACTGCATCAGTGATGGGGAGGCCCAGCTCCTCACTCCACGTATCACGTGCCTTGAGTGGCACGTCCGTAGGGTCGGCCATCAGCAATTTGTACTGCGAGGACACTATCCCTCTAGCTCCAGCCGAGTTGGATATGTAGTGAATCTCAGGCGAGTCTGGGGGCTCATCAGGGTATGAGGGCCACCAGGCGCGGAACACTGCCCTCAACCTATAGTATTGTAGTAGTTCAACGCAGTACCCAGGTGTCCGGGGCGCCAGGTCTGCGGAGTGATAAACTTCCCATTGGGGTAGCCCAAGTCGTGCCAGTGTTTCATGAAGAATTTATCATGTGTAGGGCTGATGCCAGGGAACTGCCAAATGGGCATCCATTTGTAGTATGGGTGGTGGCTGGGTTGTGTCTGCAGGATATATTTCCAGGCCCTGATAGTGGTTGCTACAGGGTCGGCCGGGGCGTCGGCATGAAATGTATGATGGAGTATGAGAGAGAGGGTGTTGACACACTTGCTTGCTAGTTTCTCGAGCTTCACATGCGGGGGGGTCGGAGAACGCGTACCAGTATGTGGCGTGTTGGGCCTGCGCGGCTGTCCAGTATTTAGCGAAGTCGGGGGCGGTGAAACCCCCGTTTCCATAGGGAAGAGTCATGTGCTGCCATTTCTTACGAACCGCGCCATAAAAATTGGGCACATGCAGTGTGCAGGTTCCTGAAATATCGCTTTCCGTGCCAGATCGGCACATTAGTGAAGACGTAGAGTAATTTAGGGACCATAATCATTTTGATTAGAGATAGTCTACCCGAGAGGCAGAGTGGAAGACTGCGCCATTTCAACATTTGAGCCTCAGCAAGCTGCGCCGCAGCCACGTAGTTGTCAGCCAACAGTGAAGCTTTAGTGAGGGACACATGCACTCCAAGTTATCTGATGCCCCTCGGTGACCATCGGAGGGGGAATTCGCAGGGCGGTTGTGTAGTGGACGGGGTGAGCGGGAAGATTTCAGATTTGGTGTAGTTTATGGTAAAGCCCAAGAAAGTGCCAATTTTGGTTATGTCTCTCAATATCGGGTCCAGGTGGGCAGCCGGGTCTCTAATATATGGAAGCACGTCGTCAGCATATAGTGAAATGATCTCGGGAGTATCACGAAGACGTATACCTTTGCGCGTGTGTTTGTCCCTAACTTTGTCAGCCATGGGTTCTATAGCGAGCGCAAAGAGTATTGGGGAGAAACGGGCAGCCCTGACGGGTACCTCTGGGGAGAGCAAAGGGGACCGAGGCCCTGGAGTTGACTAGGACTCTGGCTGCGGGTCTTGTGTAGAGAAGTTTGATGTACGATCTCATGCGTGGACCAATACCCATTTTGTGGAGCACCGCCCACATATATTGCCATGACACCATATCAAACGCCTTCTGGGCATCAAAGAGTGACCGCCACGGCATGTGTGTTGGGGTCAATTCTAGCCAAAACATTGAACAGGCGTCGGATATTGAGGGCGGTGGATCTGCCGGGTAAAAAGCCACTCTGGTCGGGATGAACTAAGTGAGGCATAATGGGGAGAAACCTATTGGCAATAATCTTGGCAAATATTTTCGTGTCAGGGTTAATCAGGGAAAGGGGTCTATAGGAGCCACATTCGTCCAACGGTTTACCCGGCTTGGGTAGTACAGTTATAAGCGCCTCGAGCATGGATTGGGGTAGGATGTTAAACTCTATGGATTTGTTCCACACCTCCAGGAGTCTGGGTGCCAGAATGGCTACATGTTCCCGATAAAACTCCGAGGTTAGGCCATCCGAGCCTGGTGCGTTGCCCCTAGGGCAGTTTGAGATGACCGTGGTTATCTCATCGAGGGTGATAGGAGCTTCAAGTAGGTCGCTAGTCGCGCGGGAGAGGAGGGTCAGATTCATGTCCCCGCCCCATATGATGGGAATACCAATATATTTCAGAAGCGTGGTGGTGATGGCATCAAAGAAATCAGGGGCGTCAAAGTTAGGGGCATATGTGTTCACTAGGAGGCATTGCATATTAGCGAGTGAGCAATGAAGGATCACGTATCTGCCCTCGGGGTCAATGTGGCTGGAACGCAGGGAAAACTGGACTGACTTATGGATTAAAGTTAGGACCCCCCTGGACTGGGTGGAGTACTTCGTATAGTATCTATTGTTGCCCCACGTGGGGGCGAGCCATGTTGCTAGGCGCCCAAGGGCATGGGTTTCTTGGAGAAAGAGGATTTTGGTGCCATGCCGCTGGGCATAGGCAGTTATCCTGCGGGCCTTAGTGAAATTGCTCAGACCACGGATGTTCCATGTCATAATGTTTAGAGCCATAGTGCCACATTATGGAACATCCCAGTGGTAGTATTCATTAGCTTTCCACCTTTTGCATTTGCCGTGTGCACAGTTATGTTGAGTCGAAGTCATGTATCTCTCAGCCATGTTTTTAACTGTTAACCCAGCTCCAACTTCGCGACCCCCCACCCTCACTGCCCAACCCCAACATGCAGTGCAGATCTCCCACCCCAGAACACACAAGTCGCCCTTTGGGCTTGCTCCAAACGGGAAGCAAAGGTCATAGGACCAGATCCAACGTGGATAGGGCCACATCCCAGCCCAACAGGGGCCAGTCATTAAAAGGAACAAAATGAAATTGAAAGCAAACATTGCAACTGCAACGGGGGGCGCTGGTGCCGTGCGTCCGGCATCTGGAACTTGGTGCGGGGCAGCGTATGCTGTCCCGAATGTGTTGCTACGGTAAACGGGTATCACAGACAGCCTCTGAGACCAGAGAGTGCCCTCTGGTTGGTTGACATCACAGGAAAGAGTAGGACACAGGGATAGCTCCGAGAACCAAGTGAGGGCGAAGGCAAAGTAAACAGTTTAGGAGCTAGCCTGTGGCCCGCATACCTATGATAAGAGGCCGCATTTGCTGAGTGGACACGGTGAGGTTGTCATCAACACATCATAAGGCAAGGATCAGTGGACACATTATAACATCGTGGGCTGTGCCGCCTATGGCGCGTGGTCGCCTCGCGGTGCAGGAAGAGGTATATGTAGCTCAATGGACTTCGTCTGGGACAGTGAAGAAAAAGATCTTGCCATCGTGAGTGATCTTTAGCCATGCCGGGAACAAGATGGCATAGGGGACGTTGCGCTCCCTGATCAGCTTCTTGACGCCTATGAATTGGCGCCTCTCCTGCTGCACTGCCAGCGAGAAGTCCGGGAAGATTCTGATGGTATGGGCCTCCAATCGCAGGTCTCCCTTTTCCCGTGACAGGCGGAGGATGAGATCTCTGTAGCGGTAGTTGAGTATCTTGGCGATAATGGGTCTGGGGATGTCACCGGGTCTGAGGCGCGGCGATAGAGCCCGGTGAGCCCGCTCGACTGTGAAATATGGTGAGAGGGCAGGGTTATCCAGCAGGTATTTAAGTAGTTTCTCCACTGCGTCTTCCATCCGCCCCTTGAGGGCATTCTCGGGGATCCCGATGATGCGCAGGTTGTCCCTACGAGAGCGAGATTCCAAATAGTCACATTTCGCCTTGATACTTTTCATGTCACGCGTTAGGGAGGCCAGAGTGTCTTGGAGCGCGTGAATACCATCTTCGTTTACCGAAGGCAGGGACCGACAGGAACAACCATAGTGTCTCTTGTGCCGGCAGGCGCCACAAGGCGGCTGGGGGGCCACCGCAGATAGCAGAGAGTTACTGGCAGAGCAGCAAAGCTGTGAAGGCTGGTGTGCCCGGCTTCCACATATGTTCAGGTTGCATGGGGGGCCAGCGGGATCTGTCTCGGGGGGCCTGTGCGGAGGCGACGACAATGCCAGCGGGAAAGTGGGGTTGTTGGCACCCTCAGGCGGGAGAAGTCCAGGCGTAGCGCAGGCTCATAGGAAGGATGCGTGGAAATGGAGCAATCACAGGGCATGGCCTGGTTTAGGGATGTCAATTCGATGCCCCAATGTCAGCGGCCCGCTCAGGCCCCCCAGGGCCGGCAGCAGCACGGTACTGATGGAGTGTGCAATGCAAGGCACGCCGTAGCAGCTGGGGGGGGCAGTCGAATAGTTTGTCAGGTAGGCGGGCAGGCCGCAAACAGTACGGTAACCATGCGGGGGGTCCGAGGCACAAGGGCCCCTCACTGACGCTCGCAAGGGCCAGGCGCCGAGGGCCACAGGTGGGATACTGTCAGGTGCAGCAGGGGGATCTCGGATCCGTTCGGGAGTCCTCAGGGACCCGGTCGATGTAAAGGGAACGGTCACGGCCCAGAGAGAGGCTCGGGTGCAGGTGGGACACCTCCTTCCGGCAGTTCTGGCGCCCAGCAGGGGCCCGCAAAGATGCCCGCAGCGGGCACAGGCTTCGCCGCCCATGCACTCCAGCCCCCGCTCACCTGGTCCGCCGCGGCCACGGGGCGAATAAATCCTCTGTGTTGTCGGCGCCAGGGGAGGCCGCGAAGATCGATGACGCAGCAGGAAACATTCACAGCACCGCCTGCCAACGGGGGGCCTGGCCGACGACTCTCCGCGTGTCGCGCCATCTGCAGCGGGTCTCCCCAGGGCAGAGGGGGGGATTCGGGAGTCAGGCAGGCCAGGCGGAGGTGCCGGATGTTAGGCAACCGCCGGGGATGGGTGGAATGCGAGGCCCAACTCCAACAAAGGTGCCAGCCGGGTCCCGGGAGGACCGATCGAGTCCAAAATTGCACAAAATGTCCAGTGCAGTGGCAAAAGCAGCACGGCAAGCCGATGGTCCTTCACAATGTCAGGGACCGCAGATGTGAGCAGATGAACGCTGAGGGCGCAAGGAGCTGAAAAGCTAGGCAGCCATCTTGGGCTGCTCCACAGCGCCACCCCATCACTTACACCCTTTGTTGACCTCTGATCCCCTGATTTTAGTTTAGTTTCTTGCAGAAAACAATACATCCTTCCCTGCACTCCTAAGCTCCTGGGATGACTAAGGAGCCTCTGACCTCACATCCCCCATGTGTGCTGACTGACACTGCATAATGTTGTGCTTTTGTACCCCGTCTCCCTTTACTCCCTTATCCCCAACATGCAACAAACAAATCAATAACATTAAACACAGTTGTCTTACAACCCCTGAGATTTGTGAGACTCCCTCTCCCCTTTACAGGGTCACTTGGGAATGGATCCCACAGCACCATGCTGGCATTCAGAGACAATCTTGCTGTGTCCAATACCAGCTGCCCTGATGTTGCCGCCTGTCTTCCAAGGTAAAGCTATCCGACGCATTTTGAGCAGGTTGGTGTTCAGTTGGTTGAATTCAATGCTCTCTATTTTGTCTTTAATAGTGACCACCCTCTCCCTCGGGTCTGTGAGGGAGGTCCGAATGTTGTTTCGTAGTGCTCTGACGTCAGCCAGATTGCCTCCCACATCCTCCTTTGAGGAGAACCGCGATATGTTCACCTCCATTGGGAAGCTTGCCATCTTGTCCCTGCCATTAGGAATGCACACAAATTATTTGAGGAGAGTGAGTGGTTGCTCCCATATTCCTAGAGCTGTCAAGCTTGTTTACATTACATAAGGTTACTGCTTAATTGAATCCTTTTTAGAACATATTGTATGTATTTTCTTTTTGTTGCATTTCTTTTTGTACTCGTGAAAGGTTTGTAATGAACCCTATACAATACATTTAAAAAATGTAATTGAAAAACGAACCTTCAGATAGTAACACGTCCCTCTGGAGCTAGTCACATTGTTGCAGCTGGCTTCCACACTTGCAGGCAGAGCCCTGGGTGCTGCAGTCCCAGGGAGATTTGTTTTGAAGGTAGGACCCCCAGATGGTGTTAGGGACCTCTGGCAAAGCAGGATGTGGCCAAGGGGGGAAAACGTGTTATTGAAAAACAAACCTCCCGACAGTCATGTCCCTCTGGGAGCCAATCACAGAGTTCCAGGTAGCTGCCACACCTGAAGACCGAGTCCTGGGTGTTGTAGGCCCAGGGAGATTTCATTTTGTTTGCAGGACCCTCAGATGGTGCGCATGGTCAGCTCTATTCCTTCCCACCGCCGCCCTATCTTACTCGTATCACCCCACGTTTGCCCTCACCCATCCTTTCTCAAACCTCTCTGTCCCCACCCATCCTGTCTTCACCACTCTATCCCCACTCACCCAGCCCTCTTTATCCCACTACTCCACCCACCCTTTTTTACCCCTCTGCCTCCCAACCATCTACCCTTCATTAGCAGTCTACCTCAACCACCCATCCTACTTTACCCATCTACCCCCACCCACATACCATTCTTTACCCCTCACCCAACCTCCTTTGCTCTTCTACTCGTACCCACACAACCTTCTTTACCCCACTGCCCCCACCCACCCTTCCTCACCCACTACCCCTCACCCACCCACCCTGACATACACAGTAGGTGTCTGAGGATAGAGGAAATGTGGGTGGGTGGATGGGATATATCCCTACCTCTACCCCAGCGACCCACCCTTCCCTCCTCTCTCTACACCCAATGACCCTTCATCACCCCTCCATGCCACCCTTCCTCTTCTCCCTCCTGCCACACTCCCTTCCCTTCACCCCACCAACCCTTCCTCACCTTTCTCAGCGAACACCCACCCACCCAACCTCACCTCATTCCACACCACCCACCCTTCCTCTGCTCGCTCTACCCCCCACCCTTCCTCACCTTGCTCCACACCACCCACCCTTCCTCACCTCGCTCCACCTCACCCACCACCCCCTTCCTCACCTCCCTCCACCACACCTACTATTGCTCACCTCCATCCACCCCACTCACCCTTGCTCACTTCCCTCCAGCCCACGCACTAACCCCTCCACACCCCTCGCTATCTCCACCCATTCTTTGACACACCTATCATCACCCACTCTTCGCCATCCCTCTCTATCTCACCACCCACCTTTCACCACCCCTCTCTGTCCCACCCACTACTCCATAGCCTTCTCTATAACTCTCACACACCCACTCTTCCGCACCCCTTTCTACCCCTTCCTACCCTTCCTCATCCAGCCCTAACCCTACACTTCCTCACCCCTTTCTACTCACTCGCCTTTGCTCACCCCTCTCTGCTCCCACCCTACCTCACTCCTCTCCCCATACTTCTCTCCCCATTCTACCCCAACCTTACCCCAATCTGCACCACACAACCAACACGAAACTACCCATACCTCCCCTATCCCACCGACCCTACCTCACCTCTCCTTATTCCAAACAGCCTAGCCACGCTATCTCACCACTACCTACCCCCACTTATACTAGCTCATCCATGCCAACCATGCTCACATGCCTAACCCCTTTGACCTTAGCTCACCACTACCCCCCACACCCTAGCTCCCCCTAAAACCACCATGCTTACCTTAACATTTGAACTGCCATGTAACATTAGTAATACTCATAGTGAAATGACATTGGACAATACAGTGAAGTCTTTACACTTTGTCTATTAGTACTCTTATGTCCCATCCCCTTTCCTCCATACTGTATGGGTGTCCCTCGCTAGGGACGGGAGACAGGACCTTTTTCACCAGAAAAAAACCTTCTTCCCCTTTAAATTTAGAGGCGCGCTGGGGGGCATTCCAGGGAACATGCGCTCCCCTGACTCCGCCCACCGGTGCCACTCCTCAGTTCCCTTTTCTGAGTCAACGGGAACGGGCCGATTTCACCAGTGCTCCTGAGTTTGGATTCGGCCATGTAATACCACCCGGTCTTCCACGGATACTTCTTTGATCTTTTTGTCAATCCGGCGCAACACTCCTCGCATGTCGACTTCAGTGGGCTTCAGCAGGTGTCCAGCCTGCGAGGGGCTCTTCCCTACATCTGATCCCCACGCTCTTTGCCTTCTCTGCCTTGGCCCCAACGAAAGCTGTGGAGGTTGTACCGCGTGCAACACACTTACTCCACGCGCATTGAAGAACAGGCTAGCTCATTGGAGGAAGCCCTTCAAAAGGTCGCCTCCAGAGGACTTGAAGGACTTCGTCAGACATAGATCAAGGCCTAAGGGAGGTTGGCTGTATTCCATTGCACCCCAGTAAGGGCGACTCCTTCTCAAGGAAACGCCCGAGTGGGAGGAACCTTTCAAGTTCTCGCACCAGCACACGTACCAAGGCTAGTCCATTTACCGGCCGTATGGCTGAGGGGTGATCAGATCCTTCTGGGGTCAGTGCGGAGGGACCGCAAGGTTCTTTTACTGGCTGTACACCCGAGGGGCGACACCCTAATACCGGACTAATGTCCAAATGGGCGCCTGCACGCAGCACTACCGGCTACACTGCCGAGGGCAACACGCTTTCCAAGCCCCGGCCTGAGGTGAAGGGTAGGTTTCATGCTCCACCGCCAAGAGTCTTGGAAGAGGCCGGGCCCAGTGAGCTAGGCACCACGACTTTGACACATGGCACGCAGCTCGAAAAAATGGCCGCCGCGCCAGATAAAATGGCCGCTCGTCCAATGCCGCTCCTAGGAACGGAGCAGGTGGGAGAAAGAGTTAAAAGGTGGGACTGGTGTCAACCAGGTACGTGGCCTACAGTTTATCCATCAGCAGCGCAGGGCAGGTTTCCCCTGCAACCGAGACCTGCCACTCCACCTCCTGCTGCCCCTGCCGGCTCCTCCGATTCCGGCTCCCCTACCTCCCACAGTGCAGGCGGTTCCACACCAGCCTCCACAGCAGCCACGGCTCCGGTTTCTACACCACAGCCTATGGTGCCCAGTACTCCTCCACCCGCCCGGACCAGCCGGACACCCTGGAGGACACAGACGAGGAGGAGGACCCTGACACGCTGTCCTCAGTCAAGGCCTTCCAGGAATGGCTTGCCGGTTTGGCAGAATACTTGGGGCTTCCTCAACCCGAGGTCAAACAACCGGAGGAAGGGGTTTTGGCTGACGTCCTCACTCTATGCCCAAGGCTAGAACGGTGATCCTGATGCAGAAGGATGTTGCTGCCTTGGCCAAGAAGGGGTGGCTCAAGCCACACTCAGCCCAGCCTGTCAATCGTGCCTCAACACCAATTATAGGCAAATGGAGGGGGATCCACTCTTGCTGTCGGCTCACCCTCAACCACACTCTTTGGTGATCGCTGCGGCATCACTCTACTCGAAGCCTCAGTCGTCCTCGGCCACCTCATCCTCTGTGCTGCAAAATTTTGGAGGCGTAAAGTAAGAAGCTGTACTGCAACGCCTCTCTACATCTGCGTCAATCCAACACGAATGGCATGCTAGCAGCCTTTAACCAGAGACTTTAGCGGGAAATAGCTGATTTCTTTCCAGAGCTCCTGGTGCATGCTTCAAGGCAGGGCGAGCAAAGGCCAATCCGGTGGCGCAGGACATCATGGAGTCTACCGTGGCCCACATCGATACCTCTGGCCGGGCCATATGCATCGCCACGGACAAGAGAAGGACTGCCTGGCTTCGTGCTACTAAGTTTACCCCAGATGTCCAGGAACGTATATTGGACCTTCCATTCGAGGGTAGTGAGCTCTTTCACTCCACCACCGATGAGGAATTAGATAAAAAGAAGAAGTCTTTATCCTTACGAACGCCATGCCTAAGGCGTACACCCAATCGCATCAACGCACCGATAAGGGGCGGGCATTCGGCGGGTTCTGGGGCTTCCAAGAACACAGGTCGAGACAACCTTACCGCTCTCCGAGTCAGCACCAGCGCAAACAACAAAAGGGGGGGCAAGGGCTTTTTCTAGTCCCCCTCCTCCGCAACGGCCTCAGAGGGAAAGAAGCCATGACGGGTCTCTTCGGGTCCACGTGTCTCTGGTGGGGGGCAGGCTTGGCTTTCACGTACAGTTTTGGTGCCAGTACTTTGCGGACCCCTGGATCCTCTCTGTAGTATCCACGGGGTTCCGCTTACCGGTCCCTCCCTCTCCTCTCTCCTCCCCTACACTCCCACAGATTGTGACAGCAACTGTGTTGGCAGAAATTTGGTCGCTCGTCGAGAGCCAGCCAGTGGAGGAAGTCCCAGCCTCCCAGCGGGGATTGGGCTTCTAATCCAGGATTTACACCATACAGAAGAAGAACCAGGCTGGCCTGAGAGTTGTGTTGGACCTCTCCACCCTCACCCTTTCCCTCCCTCTTCAGAAATTCAAGATGGTTATGCCAGCACTCATTGCGGAGACACTGGACAAGGGAGACTGGATGTGCTCCCTGGATCTGAAGGACGCTTATCTACACGCCCCGATTTGGCAGCCGTATCGCTGCTTTCTACACTTCAGGATCATGGGATGCCATTTCCAATACAAGGTGCTACCCTTTGGCCTCAACTCAGCCCCCAGGGTATTTACCAGGCTCATGAATACAGTGGCAGCCCTCCTCAGGGCCCAGGACCACCACTTCTACCCGTACCTGGGTGACTGGCTTGTCAGGGCGGGATCTCCGAAGGCAGTTCACCAGTCTTCCTCTGCGCTTATGACCACACTCCAAGACTTGGGGTTTATGATCAACCTCAAGAAGTCTCAGTTGCAACCTACGCAGAGCCTGACCTTCCTGGGCCTCATCTGGGACACGAGCTGCAAGAGAGTCTTTCCCTCTGAGGACAAGATCACAGCCATCAAGAGGGCCACTACTCACTTCCTTACCCAAGCAGGGACCACGGCCTGGTGGTACCAACGCTTATTGGGTATCATGGCAACGGCCCGTCTGGCCGTACCCCACACGAGACTAAAGATGAGGAGAGTACTGCTGCACTTTGCAGCCTCATGGAATCAAGAGAAGGTCTCCCAAGCAGAGCCGGTCATCATTCCTCCTTCTCTCCATTCGGACCTCACATGGTGGTCCAGGGACTGCAACCTGCGCAGGGGCAAGCCACAGTGTCTGGAGTCTGAATCCGGCAGGAGCTGAAAGCCATCTGGCTAGCTCTCAAAGCTTTCCTTCTGCTTATTAGTGGCAAGATCATCCTCATACAGACCGACAATTTCACCAGCATGTACTATACAAAAAAGCAGGGGGTACCAGGTCCTCTCCACTATGCAGCCTAGCCATCAGCATGTGGGAATGGGCCCTGGAGAACAACATCTCCCTCACGGCTGTCCTCCTTCTGGGGGAGTCCAACCTGGAGGCGGACAGGCTCTGCAGACTGGGAGCGGACAATTACGAGTGACAATTGAATGACCAGGTCCTGCTGGAGATCTTCAACAAATGGGGGCATCCTCAAGTGGATATCTTTGCCTTCTGGGACAACAAGAAGTGCTAACAGTTTGCATCCTGGCAGGGGCAGGGCCCCGGCTCCCTGGCCAACGCATTCCAGATACAGTGGATCGGCATGTCAGCGTACGCCTTCCCTCCCACATCCCTGGTCCACAGGGTGATATGCAAGATAAAGGAATCTTACCACCTCAGCATCATTCTGATAGCTCCATGGTGGCCAGCGAGACCGTGGTTCTCCGAGCTTCTCAGCCTATCAGACAAGCCACCCATTCAACTACCAATGGGCCAGCTCATCTTATGGTGCAGCAGGGGGGCAGGGTCATGCACCCAGCTCCACACAAATTAGCCCTTGCTGCGTGTTTCCTGAGCAGGTCACGCTGAAGCACCTGCGCCTTTCTCAGGCTAACCTACAAATCATTCAGGGTGTCCGGAGCAAGGCTACTAGGAGCCAGTACAAGAGTAAATGGACTAGGTTCTGTCATTGGGCAGACTCTAAAGAGATCGACCCCTTTACATGCACTGTGGATGATGTACTCTCATTTTCGGCACACCTTGCTCACTCAGGCATGCAGGTGGACACATGCCGCACCTATTTGACAGCCATAGGGGCCTACAGAAATTCGGAAGAGGAGGTCTTCTCTTCCAACCCTGTGGTCATGCTACATTTGGCAGGGCTCGCCCGGTTCTACCCGCCCATCAAAAAACCACACCCCGTGTGGGACCTCAATGTTGTGTTGGGCGCCTTGGCTTACAAACCGTTCGAGCCAATGGCGTCTGCTGACATCAGGCTAGTCACCATTAAAACAGCTCTGTTGGTGGGCCTCCCTTCTGCTCACTGGGTCAGCGAGATCCAGACACTAGTGGTCCTGAGAACGCACTTCACGTTCCTACCCAACGTAGCCAACGCTTTCCATCTAAATGAGGAGATAGTCTTGCCTACGTTTTTGGCCGACCCTAAGGATGAGGCTCAGAGGATATTGCACTGTCTGGATGTCAGACACTCTCTGAAATTCTATCTGGACAGGACCAAGGACTTCCGCAAGTCGGACTCCCTGTTTGTCACCTTTGGAGGGTCAAGGCCCGGTTATCAGGCTTCCAAGGCCACTATAGCAAGGTGAATGGTTTCACCCATCAAGGAGGCCTATGAGGGGCAGCACAAGCCACTTCCAGCTAACATGCAAGCCCACGCTGTCAGAGCCAAGGCCACGGCCATTGCATTACAGTGGCATGTCCCGTGGCAAGTCATCAGCAGGGCGGCCACCTAGGCATCCCCTTCAGCTTTCTGTAAGCACTACTGTTTGGACGCCGCCTCTAGGTTAGACCTAGCTTTTGGACAGGCGATTCTAAGGGATCTGTTTGCTTAAGGAGGGTCTCCTCTCCACCCTGGGGCTACCTTCAGTTGTAATTGCCCATACAGTATGGGGGAAAGGGGATGGGATGTAAGAGTAATTAATAGTTACTCAGCATGGTGACTGACATACTCTTAGTCCATAGTCTCCTTTCCTCCATACGTCCCACCATCCTCCCCCCTAATAATACTGATGTCATTAGGCAATGTTAAAGATTGCCGATGGGTCAATGGGGACTGAGGAGTGGTGCCAGTGGGTGGAGTCAGGGGAGCACATGCTCCCAGGACCGCTCCCCCACGTGCCTCTAAATTTAAAGGGGAAGAAGGTTTTTTCTGGTGAGAAAGGTTCCGTCTCCCGTCCCTAGTGAGGGAAACCCATACAGTATGGTGGAAAGGGGACTATGGACTAAGAGTACGTTAGTCACTACGGTAACTATTAATTAATTTTGTATGTCTGCAAGCACTAATTTGCTGTTTGGCAATGCTGGCAATGCTGGCTAAGCATAACACACAAGCATTTACTGTTTCTTACCTATATATGTAACATGCAATAAACAACTGCAAACGCCAAACTTATCAGCTTTGCCAATGCTTGTTTTAAACTGCAAAGTTTGGTAACTTCGATTCACATTCACGTAGTCTTCCTAAATGTTACACTTGCGGCCGTGCTCTCATTCATATGTGGCAGTACAACAGATACCAGACTTATGCTTTCGAATGAAGAGGCCCACATGGATTCCAACCAGTCTAAACTCTTCTTTATTTCAAACTAAACTTCCCCTTATCTTCCCGTCACTTCCCTCTGCTCTCAGGTCCCACCCCCACCCTAACGCCGCCTTCCATACAACAATGTGGATTTAATTGCAGTTTGAACTAGACAACCTTCCCCCTTTTTAAACACTTAGGGCCTCATTACACGGTAGGCGGTAGGGGTTTACCGGTACCGGTAAGGGCACCGGTACCGGTAAACCCCTATCGCCTTACTACGAGTTCCCTTTGCGGGACACGACTTTAATGGCTGGATTTACCAGCCGTTAAAGTAGGGTGCCGCAAAGGGACCTCGTAGCTAATTACGGTACCGCAATTTGCGGTACCGTAATTAGCACCTTCCCCATTCCCATTATGCCCTATGGGGGCAAAAATGGGAATGGGGAAGAGCCTTGGTGAGCCCGCTCACCTTGGAGTAGGGCGGTAATTCCGCCATCCACCAAGGCGGGCACGGTAAAATACCGGCTGCAACCATGGCGCTAATAGCGCCATGGTTACCGCCTACCGTGTAATGAGGCCCTTAGTCTGGTGTTAGCCCATCTCCTCAATTAGTTTTATGGGTTTAGTCTTTGCCCGCAGAGGGCGGTTTACCCTTGTCAGTTCTGTGCTTTGGAGAGGGGATCCATTTGTCGTCCACTCACCCTCATCATCGGCGACCTCCTCGCCTGAGACTTCCTCATCTCCCCATTAGGGGTCATCAGAATCTTCTCTGACTCACGTGTCTTCCAGGTCTTCTGGTTCCTCCTCTGAGGCTTTCCAGGGTGTTGCTTTACCGTAGCATTCTGTGAAGTGTAACATGTTTCTTGTGATATTTCAACCCTTCCTCATCCACTGCCATAATCATGGTGCCTTTCACCTTTTTGACTTGGAGGATTAGGTGCAAAGCGATAGTCTTCCTTTCTCTTCTGAGTTTACCGTAGCAGTACTCTGTCACCTTCTTCAAAGCTATGTGCACCCTCTCCTCTCCTCTCACCAGCCATAACTTTAATTTTGTATATCTCTCCTGCGTCCCTGGTCCTGATCTCTTCCTTTTCTGGTGTGATGTTGCCCTCCGGGCAGTCGTGTCCGTAGCTTACAGCCAAACAAGAGGTCTGCCAGGCATTTGTCCATGGTGCTGTGGGGAGTGTGGTGGTAGTCGCGCAGGAGCTGGTACAGGTTCTGTTCAAACGGCTTGTGAGACAGCTGCACCACTTGCAGAGCCCTCTTGAGGTTCCACATGAAGCGCTCGGCCATGCCATTGGCTTGGGGCCAGAGAGGTGTAATTTTCCCCTGCTTGAAACCCATGTACTGGGAAAGGTTTGCGAAGTCTAAGCTGGTAAATCGTGGACTGTTGACAGATTTGATTGTCTGAGGAATGCTGTATGCTGTGACTATGCGGTCCAGTGCTGGGATGACCACTGTTGCTGCTGTAGATGGCCCCATCTGCACTTACGGGTATCTTGAGTACTCACCGATCACAAAGAGGGCATACGTGCCGTCTCGGAGGGGTCCAAAGAAATCGACCACCAGATCTTCCCATACCCCACCGGCGGCTGAAGACAATCAGTGGGTTGGGGCATGGGGCAGAGGCTATTGCGCAGCAGATGGTACAGTTATTTAGGGTGTCCTCCACTTGTTTGTCTAATCCTGGGAACCAAATCTTCTGCCTCAACAGTTTCTTTGTCGAGACCATGCCTCGGTGTCCCTCATGGTCTAGGTCAACCACTTGTTGGCGTAGTGACTTTGGCAGATGATTCAGCAGCCCTTCATAATTATTTGGTCCTTGTGGTGGTAAGTGCCTCCCGAACTAGCAGCATTGCCTTCATATCACGCTGCAATGTGTCCTCCAGACATTTTGCTCTGCCCTGTGCATGTCTCAATTTGCCTTGCCCGATGTACTGGACGAGGATGGCTAGCACTGGGTCACTTGCAGACTGTGTAGAAGCCATGCCATCAGGAAGGGTTTTAGCTGGTGAATGATGTACTGGAGGTAGGCATCCGCAATTGAATTTGCTGGGAGTGGGGGTCAAACAGGGTAGCGCGATAGATAGCACGATTCTTGTCCTTGCCTTGTCTGTGGCGGATAGAAAACTTGTAGTCCTGAAGATGAAGTACCCATCTTTCTATCCTTGGTGGCATCCGAGCGTGAGGGTTGGCTTAAAGGGTGACCATAAATGGTGAGAAGGGACTGATGGTCGGTGACCACTGTAAATGCTTTCCCGAACAGAAATAGGTGAAAGTGCTTGCAGGCCCAGACAATTTCTAGGCTTTCCATTTCTGCCTGCAAATAATTCTGCTCAGTGGTGGACAGGCTGCGGCTTGCATACGACAAAACTTTTTTGATGTGGGGTCTTCGGGGGTCGTATTATGCCAGTATCGCGCCTAGTACCAAATGACTGGCATCCACTGTCATCTCTGTGTCCTTGGCGGAACTGAAATATTCCATGTCTAACGCCGAGGTGATGTGGGCACAGATTTCTGCAAAAGCGAAATCACACCCTAATGTCCACATGAAGTCCAGATTGTTCTTGGTCATTTCTCTGTGCGGGGCGCTCACCGTTGCAAAGTTTTCCATGTAGTGCGAACAATAGCTTGCAAGCCTGAGGAAAGATCAGAGATCCAACACGTCCATTGGGCGGGGGGAATCTTGTAGTGCCTTGACTTTTTCTGGGTCCGGACGCATGCCCTGGTCTGAGAATATGTTTGTCAAACTCACACTTGTCCTTGTTAAGTGTGACGTTGGCTGCTTCTAGGGCCGCGCAGAGCTTGTGCAGATTGACGTTGTGTTCCAGGAGTGATTTCCGAATACAAAGATGTCTTTGCTGTAGTTCAGGCATCCAGTGATGCGTTTGATTAGCTGGTAGATCTCCTCCTGGAAAATCTCAGCTGGCGAGGATGTGCCAGAGTTCAAGCACTTTTAGCGATATAGCCCCATATGAGTCACAAAGGTGGTAATGTACCTGGACTCCCGGGGCTAGTTCCAACTGGTGGTAGCCCTTATTGAGGTTGAGTTTTGAGAACACAGTTGCATATTGAGGAGGTGGATCATGTCTGTTATTCTCAGGGCTTGATGTCGCCCTCGCTGTATGGCATTGTTGGGGCGGCGCATATTGACATAGGGATGGATGGCACCTTCTGCCGACTTCTTGGGGACCTATAACACAGGGATTGTCCTACCCTCTATGAATCAAAGGAGTGCACAAAATACATCAACTGCACACTGGTTTTTAAACCCTTTTGGGTGCCCATGCAACTGGGGCAACCGTTGTTGAAAACAACATGCTTGCTGCTGACAAACACATATCTCAAACCTGTAAGAAAGTATCAGCTTTTATTAGTTTTCGCTGATACTTTTTTTTTGTTGCAAAGTATTTAGTTTTTTGTATATACATAACAGTACATAATGATCGTTGTGGTAAACAAATGCATAATTATGTGTGAAATTCAGTATAACATATTTACAGATGATATAAGGTGTAAAACATCCACTTATACATTTTAATAGTCAACTTGCTTGTAAATAGAATATCCCATGTGATTAGGTACAGGAAACACAGGATGAAAGTGTAAATGGAGGAGATGTTGATAGTGGATCTCCTATGCCTGGCTAAAGTCTGACCTCATATTTGGACTACGTCTGGATAAGATGTTAGGAGTAAGAGTGCAGCACTAAATACAGCCCATGAAGATTATGGGTCTATGTGCTGCTGACGTTTCGGCAGAAATAGATGGAAGCCTTCTTCTGGGGCCAAAAAAGTCAGGAACTCTGTGTTTAGAAAAACAAAAAATGGTAGAATAAGAGAACAGTGTTAAAACAGCAGCAAGGTGCTGGAGCGGGTCAAAAAAGGGGTGCATCTTCTACATGAAGAACATGTCCTAGATGGTTCCAGATAAACACTCCACTCACCACTGGTCGTGCTTCGAGTGGGAGCAGATGAACACAAGAGGTTTCATAGTAGGGCAGAAGAAACGCCAATGTAGGCGTTGGTTATGAGGGCATCCGGAGTTTGGTTGGGCGGCCCGTGCAAGGGACCCCTGGTAAACAGTGGAAGGTCCGGCTGGGTTCAGATAGGGATGAACCTGGAGCGCATAAAGAGAGGGGGAGAGAGAACACTCTAGTCATATGGTGACCATGTGGGCAGGATGAAACAGGCAAAGTGTGCAAGAACAGTACCCATTGTGGGGGTATCGAAAGTACCTGAAGATAACTGGAGAGATGGGCCCAGCACTGGAGGAGGGCTGGAGCAAAGAGATCCAGAAGTGAAGTCATCTAAATTGGGTGGCTCGTAAATATTTTCAGTCTGGTTCGCCCTGGGTGGAAAATATAGAGACAAGACAGGGGTGGGAGAGATTAGTTTACATGGGTGAGGAACCTGACAGCCAGCAGGAGCGTTGTGGAAAGGTATAAAAAATGTGGATGCCATCCGGCATTCAGTGGACGGTACGAGGCATACCTGCAGAAGTCGGGGCAAACTGGAGCAGGACCGGCGTCTGGAAATGGGGCCTGTGCTGACTCCGTGGAAACGAGCTGCTTATGTGTGCTGCCGTCCGGGACACTACTGCGCATGTGCACGGAGGTAGTGTTTCGTCGACGTCGGATCGGAATAAGTGTCTCGCAGTAAAACTGCGCGTGCTCAGGAGAGTAGTGTCTCGCTGCTGAGGCAACTCCACGGGACCGTAGGGAGAGGTCGTGGGAGCAAGACTGTATGGGTAGATCGTGGGACCTGCCGTGCAGTGTGGCCTTGGGGAGCACGCAAGGTCAGTGCGTCTGGAAAGAGGGTCGGCAGGGGAGATGTCATTGCCTGGGTGAGCAGCCAAAAGTGGCTGATAGATAGAAAATGGAATCTGCAGTGGCCCGTGGAAAGTAAAGTGGGCCACAAGTAAACGAAGCATGACAGTGCTGGTGATTGGGAGTACGAGATAAGGGGGGAAGAGGGGATTGGGGGGGGGGAGGTCAGCCTCAGTAGATAAAAAGTCCGCGTATACAATAGATGCTCGAGGACCTGAGAAGGGGGGCAAGGTTAAAAAGTGCCATGCACCCATGTCAAACACTCTATGTGATACAAAGTGATCAGCAATTACATCATTGCAAATACATGAGTCGAGCACAAGTTTTAAAAAAATTGTATCAATACAAAGCGATCTGTGTGAAACAGTGGGATCAGCAATTGCATCATTGCTAAATGCAGTCAGGACACAAACTGGCGTGCATATATACTGAAAACATAATGATTAGTGACCCCTTGTAAACTGTGAATGCATTGAGATTGGAATGGTAGACAAATTATATGAATGCAAATGCATGAGTCAGAAGCAACTTAGGATACATACAAGCATGTGTCTATAGAAAACAGCATTGCGATTATTATACCGTCTGGTGTGCAATTACGTTGTTACTGGGATACTAGCCTACACACGTGCAAGCTTGGCAATTGTGCATAAGTGAACCTGATATTATAAGGTGGTCTAAGTTGCAGACTTCTTGGGGACCAGCACAATCGGGGAGATCCATGGGGTGGGGCCCGCCGTTTGCATGATGATGTGGAGGTCCAGTAGGTGTTTTAGCTCTTCCTCCAACAGTTTTTGAATGTTATCGGGATGCCCCTGTAGTGTTGGGCAACAGGTTTGACTTCCGTATCGATGTGAAGCCGCACTTTCCAGTTGCGCAGTTTGCCCAGGCCCTTGAAGAGGTTCGGATATGCTTTGGTGACATCCCCTTCTGGGGCCAAGTATTTGTAAGCCATCATGCGGTACAGGATATGGACTAGTCCCATGTACACTGCTGTCTTGAAGCTTAGGATACAACTGCTATTGGCTTCCGTGGAGAGGACATGTAACTGGACTTGGGCTGTGAGCTACTTTTGCTCCCAGATCGTGGTGAAAGTACCCTTGCACAGCAGAGGTGTGTTAGAACCATAGGGAAAAACATAAACCTGTGAGGGTCGCAGTTTCGGCGGGTCTGGGAGTCGATTGTATGCCTTTTCACTCAGGACATTCACTGTTGCTCCAGTATCGATAAGGAATTCTGTTGGTACATTGTGGACCTGGAGAGTTCAGATGGGGCTGTGTTCCTTCACTGTCTCGTTCCCTTGTGCCCACACGTATCCTCTCCTCCTTTGGCTGTCATGCGAGGATGAGGACTCGCTCCCTGAGGGTGAGCGTACTTCCACGTATCGGACACTTCGTCTGGGTCCATGAGAGATCCTCCTGTCAGGGGACCGTGGCGAACGTCTGGGCTATTGCCAGTTGCCTTTGCCTTTTGTGGGGCGGTATCTTTTATATTGACGGCTCGAACTCTGGTCATCTGCCCTTCGATCAGTATGGCGTCTGCTGTGTCTCGGGGAAGTGACCTGGATGCTTGGCGCTGGGTAGTTCCTGCAGACTGCTCCGAAGTGGTTATCTCCCCTGCAAGCTGCACACTTCTGACTAATTGCTGGGCATGTGCCTTCATGGAGGAACTCATAGCCACACCTGTAACACAATTTTCTCCACTAGTTGTCCTTGTCGGGTGTTAGGGAGAATTCTCAAGAATGTGCTAATTTCCCTTATCTTTTGAGACCCCCAGCAACTTTGCTGGATTTCTAGAATTTAAATTTTTACCTGGACAGAGTGTGAGCCTTTTTTTCCCACTCTTTCATGTATTTTGATGTGTGTTTTACTTTTGTGTTCTTTGCATATGGAGTTTTAAACAACTCCATAGGCATTATCTTTTTCTTGTGTGTCACACAGCACCTTCAGTGCAGTGGCCCAGGGGTGTCTTTCAGACTCCACAAGGTTTAAATGCCTTCTCTGGGACTGGCTACCATCTCCCAGAGCATGTCAAGTTAAATTGACTGTGCTAGTCTTTTTAAATTCATAGCTAAAAATCGGGTCAGCCATGTTATTCAATATGGCACCCATGAGCCCTATGTAAAAACAGACTCAGGTCATCTTTTTTCGCTGTTTCTTTTAGTTAAGGCCCTACTTGTGTTTAACTCTGCGCGCCATACCAGGTTTGGTCCCTTTGTTCGATACCCTTTGGCGGGCTTCAGTGCTGAAGCCCTCCTCTGGCGCCTAAATATCTGGAGTGGACAGAATGTGAGGGAGGTGCCTGGAACTCCCTGTGCTTAGTCTCCTAGGAGACCTGAATGCACTCTGGCGTGATTGGCTGGCTGACTGTCCGGCAAGGACAGTCACCCTGCTAGGTGAGTGGCAGCTAGGCTGGGATGAATGGGAGAAAACTATTTAAAAGCAGGTCTCTGGGACTTGGAAGGCAGAGTCGACCACCGGAACGAAAGAACCGAAGACGAGCTGAAGGAAGACGACTGCTGCAACTCCTGGACCGTTGGTTTGCCCGGTGAAGCCCTGCTGCAGGTCCGAATTTCCTGAAACTCCATCGACAGAGAAGCCCCTTGAAGGACGACTTCTCACCTTGAGCTGGTGGGAACAACCAACTCGTAAGCCACCTGGACACCGTCTCCATACTGGTCGGATTTTCATCAGAGTGCTGTTTAAAACCGATAGCCAGTGAGAAGGATACCAGTTTGTGGACTTTAAGGCACTCACACCGTAGAAACCGACGCTTAGCCAAGCTTGGGGCCTCTTCCCTGGGCAGTGCAGGAACCTTCCGACATCTTCCTTCTTGTCCCCACGACTGAAGCTCAGGAACAGCGAGATCTGCAGGAACTGCCAGGAACAACTGCCTCAGCTACAGCTTTTCTTCATACCTAAGGTACTGTGCAAACACGTGTGGAAATCTTTTCTGCCGCAGTGAAAGTTTGTGAAACTTTCCCAACTTTGGAGTCTTGTTCACTCCTAATCCGACATATAACTATTTTTCTGGCAATCTACTTCTTTGAACATTGTCAAAGACTTAACCGTTTACTACCAGAACTGTGCTATCCTATCCAAGACACTGAACCATTGACTTTGGCCCGGGCCTATTGAATTTAATTGCCTGTTGTAGTGAACTGAAACTATTTGCCCTGCCTAGGAAAGTAATCGTGCTTTAATTCTGTTTAACCTTTGTCTTTCTACCCCTTTTGAAAGTTACTGAAATGCCATTTTGTTCACACTTCAGTGGAGCCTACATTGTTCAGAAACATATTGGTTGTGTATTATAGTGTGATATTGAGCTGCTTCTTACTAGTGGATTGTTTTCCAACTGACTATGTAAATAAATGCAGATTCTTTTACCAAGCAACCTTGAATAGTGTTTGTTTGAACTACTTGATTGCAAGTCCTTTGTGTAACATATTGTACTGCTCTTATCCCTCTTGATACATGTCTGGCTGCTCAGCCACTGCTACCACATAACTGTGTAGTCCAGGCTTGTACCAAAGGTGAGATTGTGCCTACACCTGTAGTCTTAATTGTGTGTAGTGTTCCCAAAGGGTACAGCATGTAATTCTGGCTAACATTGGGTATTGTCAGCGTCAACTTCTTGATGACTGTAAAGAAACCACCGGTGGGGGGCGTCTGTACTTCCACTCTCTATATGGTAGAGGAGAGGCACAAGGACCCCTGCCAAGATTCTCTATGCGGTAGCTGTGGATGAGCAATCAAGGCCTAGCTTCTCGGGAGGTGATGCGGGCTGGCTCTTAAGTACAGTGTAGTCCCCAAGCACCCACAAAGGAATGTCCACACACTGTATCGGTTACAAAACAGTCTTTATATAATTAACATTCAAAGGTATATACAATATCACGATAACTCACTTTGTACTCCGAAAAACAGCAATGGTAAATATATACAGTTCTAAAGTAGTACCACTAACGTTATCAGATCTCATTAAAGTGCATACGGTCAGAATGACACGCAGATCAAAATAAACAGGAAACCAGCAGTAGAGAGAGGAAGGAAAGCAAGATGGTTGAGCAGTTGGCAGAATACTGGCCCTGTTTACCTAGACACAGTTCTGTGTGGAAATCCCCCCACCTGGGCAACCTGTAAAGCAAACATGTATCACAAGCCCATTGTCATAATGCCTACCCCCGGAGCACCAGGCCAGGCCCAGCACCCCCGGAAGCAGGCATCATGCCCTCGGGTAAAAGCCCAGCGGCCCCTTATATGGTCTCTTTGGACTCAGCCCTGGCGCCTTTGGTGCCAGGCTCATGTTGGACATCAGTCCTGGCGCCATAGGCGGCAGGCTCATAAAGGGAGGTGTTTTGTGCACTTACCTGATGCAGACCATGCTGCACGCTTCAGGCCTCCCTGAGACCTGAAAGGGACTATTTTTTCATAGGGACTATTTTTTCACTCGGGCGTGGCCAGGGAAGGATACATACGTAGTTGGGTAAGGATACATACCTGGGACTTCTTTGGAGGCTATTTAAGCCACGCCCAGACAGCAGCTCATGCTTCGCGTTGTTCTGCTTCCTGCAGCTTAACGCTCACCGTGTCTGCTCCTGCTCCTGGACTCCAGCCACGCCCGCCTCGAACCTGGAAGACCTGCAAGGAAGGAAGAGAAGAGAAAGGTGAAAACCAAGGACTCTTTCAAACTTCTTACCTGCATCCGGAATCTTCTCGCCAGCATCCCTGAAGAAAGACTTCCATTTAAAAGCATCGCGTTGCTTGCTGCAGCGCCACGCTTCACTCACCTGTCCTCGAGACATCTCCCGGCTCCATTGCGGCTGTCAGCATCGGACGCCACCTCTCTGCACCTAGGGGAGAGAGGAAGAAACAAAAGGTGAGCAGAAGGAACACAGAAGGAAAGCCTGATTAACAGCCATAATACTTACCGGCTTTTCTTCCACATTTCGGGTCGGCGCCGCCCTGTTGGCAGGTACCGTACCCCGGCCCCTATGGGGAAAGGACAAGAGACATTTTTGGGGAATGATAAGGACATTTAGAGGGATCACCCTCATCACTACTCACCTCGGCAGTTTAACCCCTCGACGCATCGCCTTCATTCTGCACCTGAAATAAAGGACAGATCACAGGTTAGAAAGACAACATAAAGGGGCCTCACTTGAACTTTAAACTTTCATACTTACGGCGCATCGCTCAGGAAAGTCAAGTGGATTTTGCCAACGCCATTCTGAAAACCAGTGAAGTAACGGGACGAAAGTGCGCCCCTGCACCAGAAGCAGGATGGAGAGTTCATCCTTACAAACCATAAGGTGAGCTTAAACCGGGGTTTGGAGGAAGTTAGAGAGGAACGAAGGGGGAAGGGGGGAGCTAGCACACTATTCTGCAGACTGTTAATCCCCTTTCTCATCTGCAGAAGGATATTTCTACGGGCCAGGCAAGCACGATTTGGAGGTCCTGTCCAATCGGTGTTCCGGGTCCTGCGCATCACGCAAGAAGAGGCCACAGCAATCCAGACTAGACCAGCGCCCCCGCGGGAACCAGGTGAGCGTTACAGAACGCGAAGCCTTCCTACAAATTCCCACCCAGGCGCTATGGAAACTTCCGAAACTGACCAGTTGGCCCAATTACTGGGGGAATTACGGGCTGAAGTACAGGCCGCTCGTCAAGAGACTAGTGCCCTCAGGAGGGAAGTGATTGTAATAAAGGATAGAGTTGATGACCTGGCTTTTGCAAGGTCAAGCTGGACAAACTCCTTTACCCGGTTCCGGGGGGAACCCCGCTCCTGTGGTTTCCAGTAACCCGGTGCAGATTAATCTACCTGGAAACATGCCGCTGGCCCCACCTGAACGCTTTGCTGGGGACCCCAAACGATTCGCCGTATTCATGAATCAGTGTTGTTTGCACTTCCTATGCAGACCTGGGGCCTTCCCTAATGATCAGACCACGGTAGCCTTTGTGTTGTCATATCTCAGCGGCTGTGCTGCCGATTGGTCAGTCCCACTGGTAACTCAAGATGACCCGATTCTTCGTGATTTTCAAGGATTTCAAACAAGCATGGAAAGGTTATTTGCTCGACACTCCCAGGGACAGGCTCTGGATGACGAACTTCTATCTCTGCGACAGGGCAATCAAGACCTCCTATCCTACATTGCAACCTTCAATAGACTAATTGTGGAAACTGGTTGGCCAGAGGATAAAAGAATCACGTTATTCTATCGAGGTCTACGCGGAGAACTCAAAGATGTCCTGGCACAAGTTGTAAATACGCCCCAAGAATGCACTGAATATATAGACTTAGTGGTCCAATTGGATCACAGGCTGCAAAACAGAAAAGCAGATCGGTCCAAGTTTGAAACCCGGGTGTTGGCCAAGACCCACGCTAACCCCAAGGGGGCTGATGGCTCGGAGCCTATGCAAATCGGAGGGGTTAAAGGACCCCTAACTCAAAAAGAACAGGAAAGAAGACGACAGATGCAATTATGCCTTTATTGTGGGTCCTCTGGACACTTTCTACGAGATTGCCCAGTTAAGCCGCCCAAGAAGGTGGTAGGAGCTGCTGATAAAATCCATGGAAACTCTGTATCGGGAAACGACCACGCCCGGCAAGCGTAGGGGTCCGCTTGCCGAGCTTGAAAACGAACTCTCAGACCTCGCATTTCATTGTGCCAATGGTCCTCGTAGATCCGGAACAGCCTATATGGTTGCATGCTATAAAGGCATACATCGATAGCGGGGCTATAGGAAACTATGTGGATCGAGAATAGGTCTCTAGGATAAACCTTCCTCTGCATCCTAAAACCAACAAAGATGTCATCACCACAGTAGATGGAACCGAAATTGCCTCTGGACCGGTAACACATTCCACAGCTGAGGTGACACTTGTAGGTCCGGATGGCCATCGGGAGGCAGTTGTGTTTGATGTAATCAAGGCTCCACAGTTTCAGCTTATTCTCGGAATCCCTTGGTTAGAGACACATAATCCTCGAATTGATTGGCGAGCGAAGAGAATAACCTTCCCGGATTGTGCACAAACCTGCTACCCAGAAAATCCAAAGATTAATCTAGCATCAGTAACCTCTGTCCCCGTGCAACGACCTCCAGAGTACCAAGACTTTCAGGACGTCTTCCAAAAGGAACAGGCCAACACGTTACCTCCCCACAGATCGTACGATTGCCAAATCGATCTGGTGCCCGGTGCACAACCCCCTTGTAGCAGGATTTACGCCCTTACTGAACCAGAGAATCTGCATTTGAGACAATATTTAGATCAATACCTCGCCAATGGTTTCATTCGCCCGTCAAAGTCCCCGGCATCTTCAGCTTTGTTCTTCGTGCCTAAAAAAGAAGGCGACCTTAGAACTTGTATCGATTACCGCACATTGAACCAGATAACTGTTAAAAATCGTTACCCTCTGCCTCTGATCCCTGAACTCCTTGACCAGGTGAAGGACGCTTGCGTATACACCAAGTTAGATCTCCGGGGGGCTTATCATCTGGTACGAGTAAAAGAAGGCGACTAATGGAAAACGGCCTTCCGTACAAAATATGGACTATTCGAATACCAGGTGATGCCTTTCGGGTTGTGCAACGCGCCTGCAGCCTTCCAATTCTTCATGAACGATGTCCTTCGGGAACTTATCGATGTCTGTGTTGTCGTGTATATCGATGACATTCTTGTGTACTCCTCTTCGGAATCTGATCACAGAAAGCATGTCAGGGCCGTCCTAGAGAAACTGTGCCAGCACAAACTGTTTGCCAAGCTGGAAAAATGTGTTTTCCATACCACCGAGGTTGAGTTTCTCGGATTCATCCTGACACCTAAAGGGGTCCGAATGGATTCACGGAAAGTGGATGCCATCCTCAAATGGCCATCACCTAGTTCGGTGAAAGGTGTCCAAAGCATGCTTGGTTTTGCCAACTTTTATCGCAGGTTTATCCCGGAGTTTTCACGTATGGTGCAACCCATCACTGCAAAAAATAAATGTTTTGAATGGACCGAGGAAGCCGAACAGGCCTTTCAGGAGTTGAAAGCTAAGTTCACGTCCGCACCTATTTTGAAGCACCCGCGTCCCGATCTCCCATATATAGTCGAAACCGACGCGTCCAGCTTAGCCATGGGAGCTGTCCTGTCTCAGAGAGACCCTGAAACCAACCAACTGCACCCCGTAGCATTTTGGTCAAGAAAGTTCTCGCCGCCGGAGATAAATTATGTGATCACCGATAAGGAACTATTAGCCATTAAGTCCGCCTTTAAGGCTTGGCGGCATTATCTCCTCGGCGCCCGGCATACCATCACCGTGATCACTGATCACCGAAATTTACAATATTTAAAAACTGCCAAGGCTCAATCGTCTCGACAGCTCCGATGGGCTTTGTTCTTTGCTGAGTTCGATTTTGTAATCACCTACCGCCCCGGCTATAAGAATGGTAAGGCGGACGCTCTATCCCGAATTGGAATGGAAGAAATAGAAACAAACTCAGAACCTGTGCCGATAATTCCCGAACAAAGAATTTTTGGGATAACCACTTTACAAATCCTTGAAGACATTCAAGCACGAGTGAAACAATTCCTGGACTGTTCAGCCTTGCAGGATTGGATCAAAAGGGGGTCTAAATTTTCAGTCAAGGATGGCTTACCTTACTTCCAAGGACGCTTATTTTTGCCAGAAAAGGAATTGCAAGAACTGGTTATTTCCCGTCATCATGATACCCTGATGGAAGGACATCCTGGCATTGCCAAAACAGAGGAAAAGGTTAAACGACAATTCTGGTGGCCTTCCTGGCGAAAGGATATTAAATCTTTCGTGATGTCCTGTGGAGTTTGTGCCCAAAACAAAGGTCAAAAGACAAGACCCGCCGTTCTTCTTCAGCCCTTAGACATTCCACCAGCACCTTGGCACACCCTGTCACTAGATTTTATCACGGACCTGCCCTCTTGTAATGGCTACAATACTATTCTGATCGTGGTGGATTTATTTTCCAAAATGGCCCACTTTATGCCGTTGAAAGGATTACCTTCAGCCTTTGTTCTTGCCAAGGAATTCCTCGAAAATATCATCCGTTTGCATGGATTCCCGTCCATACTAGTCTCCGATCGGGGAAGCCAGTTTATTTCTCATTTCTGGAAAAAGTGTTGTCAACTGGCACAAATTGACGTAAGACTCTCGACCAGCCACCACCCACAGACCGATGGTCAGATGGAGAGAACGAACCAGACCCTTGAACAATATCTACGATGTATGTTGCACCAATCGGAGGGTAATTGGAAGGACATTTTATGCTTGGCTGAATATGCATACAATAACTCGATACACTCTGGAACTGGTCAGAGCCCCTTTTATACCCTATATGGACATCACCCTCGTACTTCAGACTTGGACTCACCTCTGAGCCTTGAAATGCCCGCAGTGGACCATTTGCATTCTACGATTACTCAAGCCTTCAAGGATGCAACTGCACATTTGCAACATGCGAAAGGGAAATACAAAAAGAATGCAGATCTGCATCGAAGAGAAGCGCCTCCATACCAAAGAGGGGATCAAGTATGGTTGGCTACCAAACACCTATCACTCAAGGGGCCTCAAACTTTTAATCCAAGGTATTTAGGCCCTTACTCGATCAAAGCTATAATCAACCCACTGGCAGTCAGGCTCGATCTACCAGCTAACATGCGGATTCACCCCGTTTTTCATGTGTCACTTTTGAAACCAGTGCACCCAGGAACCAGATTAACAAAGCCACCAGAACCGATTCAGATAGATGGGGAGCCTGAATTCGAGGTGAAGAACATTTTGGATTCTAAGATCTCAAAATCAAAACTTTTTTATCTAATTGATTGGAAAGGGTACGGGCCTCAGGAAAGGTCTTGGGAACCCAGTGATCACGTACATGCACCTCGGCTGGTAAAAAGGTTCCATCGGAATTTCCCAAACAAACCGAAACCTCCAGAAGGAACGACCTTGGGAGGGGCCTTGGGGGGGGGGAGTGCTGTCATGATACCTACACCCGGAGCACCAGGCCAGGCCCAGCACCCCCGGAAGCAGGCATCATGCCCTCGGGTAAAAGCCCAGCGGCCCCTTATAGGGGCTCTTTGGACTCAGTCCTGGCACCTTTGGTGCCAGGCTCATGTTGGGCATCAGTACTGGCGCCATAGGCGCCAGGCTCATAAAGGGAGGTGTTTTGTGCACTTACCTGATGCAGACCATGCTGCACGCTTCAGGCCTCCCTGAGACCTGAAAGGGACTATTTTTTCATAGGGACTATTTTTTCACTCGGGCGTGGCCAGGGAAGGATACATACCTAGTTGGGGAAGGATACATACCTGGGACTTCTTTGGAGGCTATTTAAGCCATGCCCAGACAGCAGCTCATGCTTCGCGTTGTTCTGCTTCCTGCAGCTTAACGCTCACCGTGTCTGCTCCTGCTCCTGGACTCCAGCCACGCCCGCCTCGAACCTGGAAGACCTGCAAGGAAGGAAGAGAAGAGAAAGGTGAAAACCAAGGACTCTTTCAAACTTCTTACCTGCATCCGGAATCTTCTCGCCAGCATCCCTGAAGAAAGACTTCCATTTAAAAGCATTGCGTTGCTCGCTGCAGCGCCACGCTTCACTCACCTGTCCTCGAGATATCTCCCGGCTCCATCGCGGCTGTCAGCATTGGACGCCACATCTCTGCACCTAGGGGAGAGAGGAAGAAACAAAAGGTGAGCAGAAGGAACACAGAAGGAAAGCCTGATTAACAGCCATAATACTTACCGGCTTTTCTTCCACATTTCGGGTCGGCGCCGCCCTGTTGGCAGGTACCGTACCCCGGCCCCTAAGGGGAAAGGACAAGAGACATTTCTGGGGAATGATAAGGACATTTAGAGGGATAGACCTCATCACTACTCACCTCGGCAGTTTAACCCCTCGACGCATCGCCTTCATTCTGCACCTGAAATAAAGGACAGATCACAGGTTAGAAAGACAACATAAAGGGGGCCTCACTTGAACTTTGAACTTTCATACTTACGGCGCATCGCTCAGGAAAGTCAAGTGGATTTTGCCAGCACCATTCTGAAAACCAGTGAAGTAACTGGACGAACGTGCGCCCCTGCACCAGAAGCAGGATGGAGAGTTCATTCTTCCAAACCATAAGGTGAGCTTAAACCGGGGTTTGGAGGAAGTTAGAGAGGAGCGAAGGGGGAAAGGGGGGAGCTAGCACACTATTCTGCAGACTGTTAATCCCCTTTCTCATCTGCAGAAGGATATTCCTACGGGCCAGGCAAGCACGATTTGGAGGTCCTGTCCAATAGGTGTTCCGGGTCCTGCGCATCACGCAAGAAGAGGCCACAGCAATCCAGACTAGACCAGCGCCCCCGTGGGAACCAGATGAGCGTTACACCCAGTCCATATATTGTTCACATTAGACTTTCCAATAGTTTGCAACCCCACAGTACCTTGGCGTTGTAGCGTTCCTCGCTGGGGAATTGACGGCCCTTCTTGAGTGTCCTCCCTTTCAGGCAGGAGTCACGGGTCGTTGAAGTCGCCGCGTCGTTCCTAGCAGTGCTCGTTGACAGGGAAGCGTAAACGTCCTGCAAGGAAGAGGCGTGCGGGGCACCTCGGTGTCGATAGTTCTGGACCGCAAATTTTGAAGAACTGTGGCCCAGCAACGGTGTTGAGTCGTCAGCGTCTCTGTGGTTTTAGGGTGGCGGGAAACCCACCGGTGGATGCTCCTGGCCGCGTCGACGGTCAGGCCTTCTCCAGCGAGATACAGCAGCGACGAGGCGGACGAGAGCGTCCTTGGATCAATGAAGTTCTTAGACAAAAACAATAGAGTCCACACTGCTATAAAATTTATTTGAAAATAGTTTTGGTGGTAATTTAGTTAATAAGTGTATCAACCTAATATCACTAAACAGGTAGACCTGTCAATTAAACTAACAAGGAAAACTTTGTTAACTGAAAAATTAGAAAATTCATCAACCCAACAATTAGAGTATTGACTGAATTTAAGTCAATACCTGGAGTTGACATTTATTCATTTAATGTTAATTTTTCTGTTTGTTACTTCATTGTGATGAGCAAAGTGACTGTTCAAAGTTATTGTTTTCCGATTTTCTGTTTTATTGTTTTACTTCAGACTTGTTTAATTATTTACAAGACTGTTTTATTCATTCATCATTATGTTCTTTGAAATACAAGTATTACATTTCTTCCTTTTTCTTAACATGAGATTATCGTGATTGCTTTCAGAGTTTGCTACAGCCACTAATTTGTTAACCTCCCAGTCATTGCTCCACTGAAAGAGTGCCTCTGTACTGTTGAATACCTCTGTAAAGTGCTCTGTTATGTATCTGTATGTTTTACACCTCTGTAAAGCGCTCTGTTGCTTCTTGAAGCCAGGTCCGTGCTCAATAAATACCATAATAATAATTAGCACCCTGGTGGGGGGAGCCAGGTTGCTAGGAACGCAGGCTTGAACCTCCTGTGAAAGCCTGCGTTCCATCCCAGCTGCCGGCCGGCTCCCCTGCCCCATTTCCCCCCTCCTTTCTGTTTATTTTTGTTTTTCTAACACTCCCACCCCCCACTTACCGTATTTCTGCAGCAGCGGAACTCCCCGGCGCTGCCACTCCTTCCTCTCCGCTCCTGCAGCCCGCCCTAGAAAGGGAAAAGAGGCTCTGTACGGATCTCAGAATAGTATTTTCCTTTGTACAACAGGATGCTGTGTGCGTCCCGTTGTACGAAGGAAAATACTTCTTTTTTTAGCGTCCCGGGTTACCGCTTTGGCAACCCAGAGTGCTAATAGCCTTAATCCCCTGTCCCAGGGGCTGGAACAGGGGTAACGGCCCACCCTAGGAGGCCTAAAAACCAAATGTCAGTCGAGATTTAAAGTCCTGTTTATCAGAGCATTCGCAAATAAATTCGATCTTAATTTCGATTGTTTTTTGTTTTAAATACATATTCTAAAAAGCATTGAAAGAAAAAATGTAAAGTAATAATTTCACAGGGCCCTGTGTGGTGAAGGGTAAACATTCTAAGGTTATGAATTGAGAGAGGGCACTCTTCTAGGGATTTATATTTCTATATACAATAAACCAAATGTAATATACCTATCTTATTGCGTATTATCACCAAACAATAATCAAGTTGACCAAGACAATGTGTACTTTGAAAATGGAACCAATTATGTGGCAGACACAGGGTGATTTGGTGGCAGGGGCTGCACAGTATGTCGTTTAACCAGGCGCAGCTTCCCATGGATTGTATATATAAAAGCCTGGAAGGAAAAGCCTACAACAGCTGTTTGTTGCTGTTTTGTGCAATTTGGCGACCGTGGAGAATCTATGCACTAGCTGCCCGAAACCTGAGACATGCACTGCTGCAGACAGTGGCAACGTCTGGTATTTTGGTGACGGCACGCTGTAATTGGAAAGGAGGTACTGACGTGTTTTCTTGTGACACATTACTTGCTACATCCAGCCCAATGGTGTTAAATCTACTAGTGCCTGTGTAATTGTATTGTTTTTTCTTGTGTTTTCAACGCAGTCTCCATCCAGGATAAACCGGCGTGTGGGGGGGAGGGTTGTACTTTGGGTGCACCTCGAACCAGTCGGGTGTGCCCCACTCAGCTTCAACTCGGCTGTGGTGACTCTGGTGAACTAATTTGAATACAGTGTGGACGCTTTTTGCACTTGACATTATTATTAAAAAAAAAATGAAAGAAATTCTTTTAGATTGGCATCACATGCTTGATACATTTATCTGCAGCATTGTGTATAGAGGTGGCGGTGAGAGTGGCAGGAAGTGGTTACTGTGGGCACTGGTAGAATCAGCTGACTAATTAAAAGCAGGTTGGTTAAATTCGAAAATTCTGGACTCCCGTAATTGAAACATCCCCTTCGAGGAGTACTGCATCTCTGAGCTAGGAGGTGACTGCGGGTCCTTTGACCTTTGAGCCTCTGTAAATTATTCCTTCTGCAGCCTGAAATTTCGAAGTGGGAAAGCATTGTTGCAAATATACTGCCCGGAAAATGCCAGCAATTACCAGAAATCAACCTTTATGCTTCTCTGACTTCGCAGTATGTACTGACACTATAAACGCTGCCCGTAATTTTAAAAAACAAGCAACAAAGAGACTATTACAACATGCAAAATCTACAATGGCCGGCATCACTAATTCCATCTGTGGCATTGATGAAAGTGAGAGAGGAAATAAACCTAAAAGCTTGGCTTGCTGCCCCCTCCTGTGAATATTGCTTCCTCAGGTACTACTCCAACTCAATCTGTGATTACTTTACCTGACATTTTGGTGATGGACTTAGCGATGAGCCTAGAGGCCGAATCAAATTTGGAGCCCCTTACAACTTTAACATCAGGAATTTCCTGACAAACCTCTGATTTGAACTGACCTATAGCTGTTGACTTATCCAGCTCTCCTAATTTAACTGCAATTGCTATGAATGCTTATGCATTCCCGCCACAAAACGATGAAAGCCTTTCTTCCTCGGTTTCCTCCTTAATGGGAAATATTAGAACGGATTCTGAACTTCTAACTATTTTAAATATGTTATTTGAACTCTCTAAAAACATCAACAGATTTTAAAAACTGATGTTGCCCAGGTAATAAAGGTAATACATTTAATCTCCAAACAACACAGTACTGTAACACAAAAATCTGCTTAGGGGAGGGTAGCTTGCTCAACTATAATTTTTCAGGACTCGCAAGCGTGAACAAGAACCACTACTGAGACTATTGATAAAATAAGTCAGCCAGTGGTAAATGAAGATGGAGGATTTAACAGACATGCCTTGGGGGGGGGGGGAAATGAGCCATCAAAGAATGTTGCCAAAGCTATCCTCGCACCTACTGGTAGGAAAAACATATGTAAGATCAAATATTGTGCACCCCTCAGCACTACCAGTATTAAGGGAAACACAAAAAACCGGACTGCAACTCAGGCCTTGGCCTCAGGCTTTCCTAGGGATATGATCTGTCAAGAATCCCCTGAGGGATTTGAAATAGTGAAAACCCAAAATTAATAAAACAGCAGGGGTATATCCCGGGCCTTAAAATAATAACCAATAAAGCCCTCTAATGTTGAGTCCATGGGTGGGAATGCACTCATCCGAGAGAATTTCTTTAAATCCCTTAATGATGAGGATGGTTGCCCTAGTGGAATTTTTCCACCATGGCATTTCTTGAAGCCCTTAGAGACAAATGATGGATCTTCGTGGACAGAGTAAGTAAAAAAATTGTATATCCCTGAACAACCAGTACAACCAAAAAATACTATAGTTTACCATGACACTATCTTGACCAATACAAGCTCTGACGAAATCAAGATTATAGATCAAGATGCTACATCTGCCAGCCCTTTTTTAAATCGATCAAATGCTCTAGAATTACTCCACCAATTTCAAATATTAAGTAAGATTAATACACACAAAGTAAAGAGAGTTGAAATTCCTCGAACACAATGGGGTCCCAATTGGGCTGTCTTACATTTTGTATCCCCTATTATTGTGGAATCTATTACTTATTTTTCTTGATTTTGGATATGAACTTGTGAAAGTGATCAAACCCAAAATAGTGACACAAAAATGTAATCAACACCGAAGCTTAGGCTCTTAACCCTCAGACATTCTGATAAAAGACATAAAAAGACATAGGGCCTCATTACGAGTTTGGAGGTAGCCATGCCGTTTTTATCGGCATGGCTACCCCCAAACTCAGGTGCGGGTCCAGAAAAATGGGAATTACTATGCCATTCCAACTTTTGCGGGCTCAATAATTCCCATTCACGGGACCCGGTGCGTCCCCATTCCCACTTAAGCCCCCATAGGGCTCTGTCAGGGATGCTCAGGTCCAAGGCGCATGAGCGAAGCAGTACCAACCACCCCCTCAATGGTCTCAGTGTCTGCAAGTCAAGGCTTACACAGACCTCTGTAACCAGAGCGGGGAAGGAGGGTTAGGAGCTCGATGAGTGGATAGGTAGCGGGATTTTTAGGTTAACTGGATTGAGGGGTAGGAAGAGGTTATGGATGGGACTGGGGATTTTAGGATAAACGATGACTGCACACTTTTCCTGAACTGGTTGCTGCAAGTGTTTTTAACACCCTTACATGTAAAGGTGTTTCCCTTCACACTGCATGCCCTTCAACATATCATGTACATTCTCCTCTGAACACGAAGTTAAAACAAACATGGATTGATAAACAAGATGTGAGTCCTGTTACATTTTCATGAACAAAAGTCTCATGCACAAGCACACTTAGCTTATACTTCTGTCCTTAAGTCCTGTCCTGCAAAGGCTGTCGAGTCCTGTGCCACGTCCTTGCGGTCAGGTGATGAGATGCACACTAAAAGGAAAAAACAAAGGACAAGCATTAGCGTGTGCCTTCTGATTCTGTCAGTCTCTCACTCTCCCAAACACACTCTACACGCATTCAGCATTCCGTGCATTCAAGGATTTTCAGGTTCCTTTGGGGTGCGCTGCCGCACGTGGCCTTCAACCCCCCAGGATCTATATTTTGCCAATATTCGGTCTTCCTTCAGACCGACTGTCTTTTGCACTGTAATGCGCTCCCGCCTCGTGCGCCTTTCCGGCTTATGTTCCACGAGACAAAACACGTGAAAACATCCACAAATAGTATCGTCTTTCGCCTGCACACAATCACAGAGCAGAACTCTTTCCCCCAAAGCCCGCCCACTTAGCTCCTATGTGCCGGCGCAGGGGGCTCTGGAGGGGTTGGGATATGCCCCCCTGCGCTTCCCCCGCAGGTCCCAGACACTCCGTAGGCTGAGCGGTACTTATCTGTATGAAGCGAGGGGCCGGATGGTTCCTCCGGAGGCTCTGGGCCCCTCGCGTGTGAATTCCGAGGAGCTGCTGGGCACACGTCCACTCTCCTCGATGTCTCGAGCACAAGCCCCGTGCCTTGGGGCTTGCGCATGCGCACTCGCGCGCCACACCCAGCGTGGCTTCCCATTGGCTTGGGAGTCCGCAGAGCATGCTGGGAAATGTAGTCCTGGCGTGCCAAATGCTGGGATTTGTAGTTTTGGGCGGCAATACATCTACAGAAAGGGCATAACAGCCTTTTTAAGTATAGTAGCTTTCTGGGTCTAGGTGTCTTCATGGTCCCTGGCCCTACAGTTCCAACAGTACATGGTCTATGGCTAGTCCTGCCCCTGACAGGCTCAATGGGAAAGGGGAGGATGGTAACAACGCTCCCGTTAATAATGGGACCATTGCTACCATCCTGTTCTGCTAGCGAGTGACGCTATGCACGTCTGGTCTGACCAGGCATCCAGAGCAGCACCCGCGAGCAAACTGGGCGAGGTAACAACGGCGCCGGTAGCACTACTGGCACTGTTTTTGCCTTAACCCAACACTTAAAATGAGGCCCATAGTCACTAGATTATGCCATGCTCTCCAAACAAAGAACTTGGACGAAGTGGACTGATTTTCAGCCCCCACAATTAATCAAATTAAAATCAGGTCTTCGAATACTAGGGACTATCACTCCTTTATATTTAACCCACAAGGTATGCACTTATTGTTAGCTGCTGATATTATTATACTGCAAGATACATGGTTGAGGGAAATTCTCTTCATAGATGGTTATACAACCTACCAAGTACCTGCCCGAATAAATAAAAGTGGTAGGCCATACAGGCCTTACCACTGCTGTATCATCCCATATGAAGGCCTCTGAATACCTTCCAGATAGTAGGTCTGGCCATGTATTGGCCACAATAGTAGAAATCATGCAGAAAGGGCTGAGGTTGAACTCGGAGGCGGCCTCTGTTGCTGTTTGCTGTTGTTGATGAGCTGAGAGTTGCGGCTTGAGTTCTGCGTGCGTTCACTGAACGTTTTCAGGTCCTTTTTACGAAAACTACCGAGTCTCGAGACTCGAGTGTCGAGTTCCAAGTTCCGTGTCCCACACTTTTCAACTTTGTCGTCCCTGGGAGCACCACGACCACGGCTGTGGTCCCCACCCCCACCAAGGCCCGCCCCTCCCATTAACGGAGCTCTATAGGAGATCCAGACCTGATCTGGGGGAGAGCCGCATTGAGCAGGTGGGCGGGCAGCTGTGGGCAGCTGTGGAGACAAACAAAACGAGGACCACGGTAAGGAGCCCTAGATGCAGCCCTTGATGCTGTATTAGCGCTGATTTTACTACAGCTTTACAGCTTTACAAAGCTCCTCGCACCAATATCAATATTAACACTATACTGCACTATTGTTAAGGACAGAGCACAGACACATGTCTGAGGAGGAGTGATTGTAGAGTGATTGTAAATTACACATCCTTGAGCTCCCCTGCCTCACATTGTTGTTCGAGGAGGAGTGACTGCAGACTATATGCCCTTGAGCTCCCCTAGCCATATTGAGTGCTCCCTCCACTTCCACCTATTTGTTCACTTACATTGCGGCTACTCCATTACGCCCTAAAATAAAGTTGCTCTTGATCCCGCCTTTGACTGTCTATTGTAAAAAAAAACAGGATAAAGAAGCTAGGAAAGATCCCTGCACTTTTACAGTGCTCTTTCCATAGCCTATAGCTGCTGTTGGCATAGTTGCAGGTGACAACTGACACACTATAGCCATCCCCAGCCTAGCATGAGTGGCTGTGAATCTCGTTTGCCTGACCAAATCATTGGTGGAATGACAGCTGTAGGCCCACTTATTTTAGACAAAACCACAGGCGGAGGGTTAGTCGCTAGCCTCGACCTAGAGCCAACCACAAATCATCCAGTAAAGGCTCTAGTTGTAGTGGGGCGGAAAAAAGAGTCTGCCAAAAATACCATGGATCTTGAAAACACCCTCAGCGATGGGGCTAGTGCGGCAACACTACAAAACCAGCTAAATGATTCCTGCGTCTATGTGGAACCTGACCTAGAGGCGACTACAACAGAGTCACAGGAGATTAAGGCAAATTGTCCAACAACTGACAAGGACATCACCACAGGTTCAATTCAACCTTATAAGGAGACCGTGGTCAGCATAGATGATGAGGTCTACCTACCTATAGCCCCTATATCCTGCGATACGGCTACACCCACCGGTCCACCCAAATACTTGGAGCCCAAACCCCATAAGACCTCCAATAGAGGGGCTCCTAAGCGACAGGCATGGAAACCTAGTGGCCTAAGATTTGGCTCCAATTTTGGGAACCTATGTTACTCACAGAGTGATTCCTCTTCAAGACCCCCATCCATCCTGCTGCCTACTGCTGAGACTCTCCGCCTAAGTAAAAAGGTGGGGATGCCTCCCGCCCCATGGAAAAACCAAGAGGACTGCCCCGGAACAACTAGGTAAACCTCAATTATTCATCACATAACCACAATCGACTCAGAGAAAAATCACGGCAACCTTGGCTTGGAAATCGCTTGTGAGAAGGAAGTAGCTCCTTCGAGGGAAAACTCCAGGGCGCTTAACTCTCCTTCTCGAACAGGTAAGAGAGCGAATAATAGTGAAGAAGATGAAATTGAGCACAGTGGGAGAACGAAGAACACAACTATAGCCAAGTCTGCAAGGCCCATAGATCCTTCGACCTCACTAGGTGCAAGTTGCCCTAGGAAACGGCGCAGGCTTTCTTCATCAGTGGAGATCGACCCTAGGAACAATGATTCAATATCTGATGAAGATGTATTATTGGACATGATTGCAGCTCAGGTGGAGGAAAAGTCTTCATCGAGTGCACTCCTAGATGCCAATATGATTGCAGCATTTTCTGTCACCATGAGTCCTTTCATGAAATTGTACGAGAGCACCGCGGACCAACTAAAGACCAATCCACCCTGATCGCAATGCTACACACCAAAATGATCTTCGTGGAAGGATTCATATCGGCTTTATCCAAAAATAAACACAAGCATGAGGAGCACATTACAAGCTTTTTGAAAACTATCCTGGAACCTCTAATTAGAGACAAGGAAAAAAGAAGGCAATCCTTGTCAAGCACTAACCAAAATGGTCCCATCTTCGATGTTGATTTAAACACTACACTGACAAACTCTGGGGGAAATGCTATGAATTTGGGTGTTACACCAATTTTATCGACTACCAGCACGGTCAACACTAGCGGCCCTGCTGCATCCTCTCTGGATGGAACCAAGAAGCCTGCAACACAACCCATCAATTGATTGTGCAAGGAATCATATCCAGACGATCCAATGCTCCATTCAGGGGAATGGAAGTTTGTGGGAGTTGAAGACAATCAGATCCCGGGGACTCGAAGCAGCCTCCCCCTGAGACATACCAGGACCATAGTAACACCGTGGGGAGAAACCCCAAAAAACCAAAGGAGATTAGGTCTGCCTTGTCCAATCCCTTGCCACTTAGATCTACAATGGCACCTGGGCTTCCTGCATCTGCGCCTCTGACTGTGACGATTTAAAAAAAATGCCCCAGCCCTCTACTACAAAACCTCAACCCAGAACGAGAATTGTATCCAGAGTTCACATGAACAGATCCTCCAGCGAGGATTCACCGCTTCCGTTGGCAGGAGATTTATGACGCAGGATCAAAACAGTAGGGCCAAAGTTAAGCAACCAAAGGGGCTGACTAAGAACTATAACGCGGACAACAGTCAATGTGAGAACAGCCCTGGCAAGGAGACTATTTCAGATTCCTACTGCATGGAACTATGTAGAATCCTTTGTATTAAAGACAATCTAGTTCTAAATAGAGCGAACATCTTTAGGCTCTTCCGCAGTATTGATGCACTCTCTGGACTCAACACAAAGGATTTATCATTAGTAGAGTTTCCGGATAAATCGAATTATGATAAAACCATGATACATCTTGCTTCCATGGGTGTGAAAACTCTACTACAGCAAATCTCTGAACTACTGAAGAACATGGGGTTTTCACTAACCGCTAGATCAACCTAGAACCTAGGAAGAAGAGATGAGGCCAAATTCTATGACCAGATGTCCACTAAATCTCATCATCCTAACAGCTCCAATTTTGATGTGGGGAATGGGAAGACAGACAACATGGACAGCGACTGTTCCTTGAGCACAAACCAATTTAGATGTGATGAAGGATCGAGTAAAATAAATAAGGGCACATTCAGAATCACAATCAATAACAATACTGCCTCAAAGAGCACTTCCGGTGTACCACGAGGGACCAGGGGTGATAGGCCTGGGGACAACTGGGACTGGCTGGCCGGCTCATTGGCCAGAAGATCATAATGCCAGGGCCCAGGTGACAATTACCCCCCGCCCCACATCCACTTGGGTTGTTGGAACACGCATGGTTTTAAACATCTACTGGGTGATGGTAGTATTCGACTGGAAGATTTTTAGGTCATTTGTTTGCAGGAGACGTGGCTGTATGTTCAACCTGTCATCAAGGACTTTGTCGTCCTCATGAACCCAGCAATAAAAGGCATGAAGGGTAGACCAATGGCAGGCCTATTGACCGCCATCAACGAAAGCTGAGGCCTGCGGGTGGCCTGGTCAAAGAACATTTCACCATTTATTCAGATCACCCTACTGGTATATCAAACTGGTGAAGAGGAGGCTATGAGGCGGATCCTTTTGTGTAACTTATATTGGAACTGCAACAACCCTGCAGCCAAGAACTTCATGGACCAGTTAAGGGAGGAGGTCAACGCTGCAATGATTGACTACTCCAACTTGAATGTGATCTTATGTGGGGACCTAAATATTCACTGTTTCAATAACTGTGGGGCTCTCATAAATCTCTATGTGAGTAATCTACAAGAAGCTGAAAAACGAGGCCTGTCGTTTAGTACCTAAATGCCATTACATCGGGGAACATCCCACCAAATCCAACCTGAAAGAGAGGGCACGTTTCTCACATTTTAGACTACTTTCTTGCCTCCAACAGCCTCCACTGTAGAGTAGTGGCCTCGACAATCATCGAAACTCCACAGAGTGACCACATTATGTTGAAATTAACACTTGAACTGGGCAGGACATCAAAGTCTCCGCCAGATGGGGATGCCTTGGAAGTACAGCCTGGAAGAAACAGAGCAAGATTACTGAGGGAAAATGTATCAACATTATCTAAAAATCCAAGAGACAATGGCAGGCCGGAAGACATAGATTATACGCTGTCCTTGGCCATCTTTAGCGAAAGATTTGGCCCAGGAAGATCAAAGGGCTTCTGCCACAAATATACTTTCAACCATGAGGTTGCCACAGGAAAAAGGAAGCTAAAAAAGTTGCAAAGAGCGCTGAAGAAAAATCCTTCCCCGGCATCACTTGTGGCTGTCAAGAAAATGAGGATTGCATACAATAATTGGTTAAGACAGCATAGGCAATCTCTATTGCGATCAAATGCCGAACATATGCTGGAATTAGTTGCATCTAAAAACTCTAGTGAAATGTTGCAAATCTTTAACATGCTAGACGCACCTCAACAGAGTCTCATTTCCAACCCTATTCCGGTAAAGGACTGGATGGACCATTTCTCCAAGCTCTTCTCAAAGCCCACCATGCAAGCCTCAAAGGCTGCAGAAAACTCCTGCTCACACTGGGAGTTTGAAACTGAAAGGGAAGATATCCTCGCCCTAATTAAATCGTCCAACAATTCCAGAGCGGCGGGTCCCTATGGCCTCACAAATCCGTCACTAAAACAATATCCTGAGGAATGGGCAACTTTCTTACACCAACTGTTTCTACTGGTGAAAATAAAATGCTGTATCCCGGCCACCTGGACGAAATTCATCATTGTACTGATCTTCAAGAAGGGTGAGAGGTCTGTGGCCGCAAATTACAGACCTATCGCCCTCTTGGACATTATTGGTAAGCTTTTTGCGGCCCTGATCTTGAATCACCTTACGAGCTGGGTATCAAAACATCGGGATGGCTGGCAAGCAGGGTTTGAAGAGGGAATCGGAACATCGTTAAACCTCTTTCTGATAAATTACCTGAAACTGAGAATGGTAAAAAAGAACAGTAAAAACGTATATCTCGCATCAGTGGACTTGTCTCAAGCCTTTGATTCAGTAAATCGAGAGAAACTTTGGCAGAAGCTAAAAGTCTGGGGGTGCCCCACTGACATACGCGAGGCTATGGAGGCCCTTCATAACATTCATAACAACACAAGCATTCAAATCAAGTTGAACCAAAAGGGAGACCTGTCAAACTACATCAAAACAGGAGTGGGCCTCAAGCAAGGGTGTCGGCTAGCCCCAGCCATCTTTAAATTATACATGTCAGACATGGGTGATGCCTTTACGGAAATCAGATGCTTCCCCCCTTGTATTGTGGGCTCCCCAATGAATCGTTTATTGTACCCAGATGATGTCATTCTTCTAGATGAAACTCCAATCGGGCTCCAGCGGCAATTGAATGCCCTAGCACTCTTTTTATCTTCCAATGATCTAAGAGTAAACGCCACCAAATCAATGGTGCTTACCTTGGGGAAGACAAGACGCAACCTCATGAAGTTTAAGGGTTGGCACATAAATGGTGACCAGATCCGAGAGACATCAGAATTGCTCTATTTAGGTATCCTAATCAATGCAAGCTATAGTGAAGCTCCAAGAGAAATAGCGCTAAGGCGCAAATTGATGATGCTGACAGTCCAGGCAAGACTGATCAAACGCCGATATTGTAAATTTACCTTGACACCTTTACTCCGTTTTTACACCATGAAGGTATTCCCCATTGTGACCTATAGGGCTCAGTGCTCTCTCCAGATGAGCTGGAAGATATGGCAAATCTTGGCCTATTTTGGAGAGCCGTACTTGACCTCCCCAACTGTATACCTGTGGCTGTAATAAGGAAAGAGTTTGGACTAACTTCTCTCATTACTTATGTCAGCTGGAAAACTCTATCTTTCTATCGCAAATGCTTTCTGCCTCCACCAGATAGCGGTTTTGGACTGTTGGGCCAAGCACTAAAGTCAGAAAGAGAGCCTTTACGTGTTGAATGGAGCACCAAATGTTTGAGCCTGTTGGACTCAATAGACTGTACTGCGAAACTACCTATTGAAAATCCAGATCTTGTAAAGAAACAGCTGTATGAGCATGATTGGATCGAGTCCTTAGTGCTGGCGCAGTCATCCAAACTCTATGGCAAATACTGCGTTGCTTTGAACAAGCGAGGCCTAACTCCGCTGTATCTGAGTACGTTTCCTTCGGCGGAGTTGCAACAGCAATTTCTCAGACTTCGCTTTAACATCTTTCTGACCAAAGACATTTTTGTAGCAAGAAAACAGAAAAGCATGAGAGACTATAAATGTCAACTCTGTGGTCACCCAATGGAAACACTTTGCCATCTCATCATGAGTTGTGAGGGCATCATGGACATTCGTTGCAATCGACTGGGGAGATTTTTTGTAAACAATCGAACCTCGGCAAAGAAAGACGTTTGGTTACAGCTGCTACAGGGCTCAAGGTTATCTATAACTTTTCCCCTGCTAGAGATGGTATCAATCATTTTTAAAAAAACTTGATGGAGAAAAGTGAGAAAGTAAGTTTATTTCTGCATAACAAGACTGAAAGAAGCTGCCAACTGTGGCTGAACTGGTCCTTCCCTCTTCTCCTTTTTACCTGTTCTTTTCTCCTTCCTTTTATTTTTCTCCCCTTTTTCCTTTTCACAGCAATTGTATTATATGTTTTCAGAGTCATGGAATGTTTTCAGAGTTATGGAATTTTCGTTTACATCATTTTTTTTCTTTTTCCTTTTCTTTTTCTTTAATTTTTTCTTCTCATTTTTTTTTCTTTTCATGCTGAATTTGAACTGTAACTGGTAAAAAGCTTCTTTTGAAGCTAACACTAATAATAAAAAAAAATAATCATGCAGATGGGACAGCAAGATAAAATTCTTTTGATAAATGTATACAATCCTACAGGAAATGGTAACACCACAACAGTAAAAAATCATATCAAACTGTTGCTAGAGTCCTGGATAGTTGATCACCCAAAGGGGTACTGTTATACCATAGGAGACTTAAACTATCAGCGCCCGCAGTTTCCAGATAACTTTGTTTCAGTCCTACAGGACTAGTCGTATATTTGAAATCAACTTGGTGTGTTGGCCATTGGAACAGGAGAAGAGGATTCTATTGTGGGTAGCCATCCCTGGCTATCTCTAATCAGGAACTGTCAGCTTTACCAATGAATTGATGTTGATAGTTATGAACTGTATTATACCTGGACAAATGCTCTTCAATCCTCCTGGGTTGATTTCATATTATCTAAACTCTCTGGGTTTGCGTTTATAAATGACTTCAGACTCACTGCTACGAAACTCAGTGACCATTTTGTAGTAGAATTTTCTTTAAAAATAGATCCTGAGAATATAAGTAATAAATTGGAGGGTGTTTACTGTATTAACAATAATGAAAACCTTATAAAATGGATGGAAAAGAAGCTTTGTAAAATCACTGAAATGCTGTTGGCCGCATTAATTGATAACTCCCTCCCTATCTTTGCTCACAATGAGAATTACTACATTATTGTGCAAGATTCTGTAAATGAAATTGTGAAATATCAATACAAAACTACCTTCCAAAGTTGTCCACACAGAATGGCATATGATCAGTTTTTGGCTGTTAAGAAAAAGGAGCTAAAAATAAATCTTTGTTGGACAAAAATAAATATACAAGATGGTGAAATTAGATTAGTACGAGAGAAAAAAATGAAAATGCAATGCACAAATGGGCATAGAATGCACTGAGGGTTTATGGCCTCAGTCCAATGGCGATCTATGTTCTTGGCTCTGAAGGATAATGAAATGCAAAGATTTTGGCACATCTACAAAAAATATAATTCAGATATGCTGGGCATTAGGAAGATTAACACGATCTCTAATACTGTACGGAGCACACATATATTGTCTCTCTATTACCGAGAACAAATTATCGAAAGAAATAGCCAATATCTGAATGTAAGAGATAAGGAATATTTCAAATTTACTGAGGCTGTAATCGAAAAAATTATAGGAGATATGAATGCCTCTAGAGCACCTGGCTCTGATGGCCTCCCTAATTTGCTATATAAGAAAAATGGAAAAGTATGGGGCACTATATTACACTTTATTTTTACTGAAATAGCACATACGGGTGTTAAGACGGATTTCTGAACTCTGACCTGGTGGGCAGATGTTCAGAAGGCCAGCCTAGTTTCTTGGAACAGGGTAACCTCTGGACAAGCCAGACCAATCAAGGTAGCTATGGCAGGCGGTCAAGACTAAGTCTCAGGAGGGGTGAGGGTGACTGAAAGACCTCAATGAGCACACAGAGCAAGGACCCTTATAAATTACTCCCAGACAGGTGTATATATCAAAAATATAAACACATTTATTACAAGGCCTTTGTAACTCAGCACACAGTAAAAGAATCACAGCAATCCAACTAAGCCAACACAACACAATCAATACAAGATATATACAAGACCATTGGGGTCTAAAGGGTTAAAAGCACGAAATATGTTCACAACCTAGAGGGGAAGTAAAATAGGCAGTGCAGGTAGTCTTTAGTCCCCTTCAACATCAAACACACACCTAACTAAGAGGCAGTCCAAACCCTAAGAAGAGAGGAGCCTTATGCTCAAAAGTACATGTAGTGCAGGCACACGCGGTTGTTCCAGTGGGCAAAACAGGGTCTCTTCAGGGGTTTCTAGCAGCTCAGGAAGGTGGGTGAGGTGATGAAGAATATATTCCCACTATTCTAGGAGGGCCTCCACATGAAGGCAGAGGTGATTACAAGGTTTGGGAATAATTTGCTAGTTCGCACTAGCAGTGGAAAGGAGTGGGACCCCCAGGGGCCACTTGTGCATAATAATGGATGGTGGCGCTAGGGACCACTAGTTAGGGTTAGGTTTACTCACCGACCACAGTCGCACTCCAGACCAAACTTCGCCAGTCGAGTCCACTTGGGTTGCTGGTTATACTGCAGCAATATGACGGCTCTGCGGCTTTCAGTTCCGAAGATACAGTGAGGATTCCCAAATGGGACAGTGGCGATTTATCCTCTCATGGTGGATGGATCAGGCCAGTGTCACTGCAGCAGGCTTCAGGGGCAAGAGGGTCACACATGCAGTGCACCTGCAAAGATCGTTGCCGCGGCTGGGCCACACGGTAACCGCGTTTACTCCGGTCCTGGCGCACTCGTCTCACTTCAGACCTGGTAATCCCAAGTGTTCGAAATTCGGTGTGAGGGTGCCTGAGACACAGAACTAGCAGTATACCAAGTTTCGAGGGCCTCCTCGAAACGACGGCGGAGACAGAGCAAAGGTTCTGTGTAAACTGGTCAGCCCACTGGTTGCCCAGGGACACTTACAAGAAGGCTTACTTGCAGGTTTTGTCGAAGGTGCCGAGAATAGTGGTCCCACTATTCTAATGGTTCGGAGCATCTTTGCAGACATTCTAGGATGACCAGATGCAGAGGGGTCCCATCGAACGACAGTGGGCTCAGGGTGCCAAACCTACCAGCGGTTCACCAGCAGTTGCTCGACTCGGCTCCTAGTTTCAGGATACTTGGATCCTATCCTTTGTTTAGTGAGAACACCAGAGATCAACATGGTATGGGTGTTTTCAGCCTCCTCTTATCCAAATTTCCCTTCATGCCAAAACGGAGAGGACCCAATGAGAGATCTGCTCACAAACACACACTCCATACATGGACCAATCATGGACCACGGTGGTCCCAGTCATTCACAGCAATCCAATCTCTCTGGCTCCCAGGATGTGTATTGGGGACAGACACCCCAGCCCACATCCCGGAGCCACACACACAAGGCATGCAGAAGCCTGTGAAAGCTTGGCATTTCGCGGGAAACTGCATGTCCAAATAAGGACTGATCTGGTTCGACTCGACCTGGGGAAGGCAAAGGGGCAAGATGGCCAAAGGACAGAACAATGAACCATGTGGCATGGCCATTTTGGAGCCAGGCCACCTATTCATGCCAAACGTGGTCAACGTGGTTTAAATGGCAAGAAAGGGTTAAAATTATATGAAAAGATAAGCTGCCACCAGCCCTGTCCATGACACATCTACACATCTCCAAAAAAGTCCTACGAGAGTATCTAGGGTCTTTGTAATTGACTAGGAGACCCCAGTGTACTGTACTGTAATGTACATTGTGCACTTGTTACATGTTGCAGAAAAGTTGTAACATTGGAAAAGGACTAAGGGAAACAAATCTCCCAGCACTGACTGTCTTAAGGGCATGTCAGCTTCCCCATAAAAAGTGAGCGAAAGCCGAGAGGAGTGCTGCAGAAGGCTGTGCTCCCCTGGCAACGTCAGACTAAGGTGTATAAACAGCAGCAAAAAGTTTGGGGGTGTACAACTGGAGGGAAAATTACATATAAAATGAAATCCTTCCCAACAACGGGCCATTGATTTTTGTAAGGCTTTTGATATGGTGGACCGACAGATCCTCTGGAAAAAAATTGAGAAAGGCAGTCTACATTCTCAAATCTTATTTTTTGCAAAATCCTTACATGCCGTCAATACTGTGCAGATTAGAGTGGACCAAGAAGGTACAGTCAGTGAGCAGATACCAGTAAACTTTGGTCTAAAACAAGGCTGCACATTGCCCCGATATCTTTTAATATATATATCTTGGATCTTGAAGGGGCTCTTAAGAACGGAAATAACCATCCCCCGCGCATTGGAAACCACCCTTTTGCCTGGCTCTCCTACGCAGATGTCATTGAAATTCTTGATCAGACTGCGTTAGGATTACAACGCAGCTTGAATGCATTGGAAAGATACTCCAAACAACATGGACGATCAAACTAAATCATAAAACTAAAAAAAGATATAGATGCTCTATTCAAAATGTTATCCTGGAAAACGTCTCACGCTATCTATATCTTGGAATGCTAATTACTAATAACTTAGATAAGGAGGCACTCTCTAAAGCTGTAGTTGGTAAAACCACTGCTAAATTCAAGGCAATTGGATCCTTTATATCTAAATCTGGTGGATTCTCGGTAGAGGCATTATTGAAGGTATACAATATCTGCTTGATCCCAGGCGCACTTTATGGCCTTGAAGTATTCTCAGACAAGGGAAACTGCTTGGCTAAAACTACTCGAGGAGAAGCTATGGAGATGGCCTTAGGCCTCCCTCAATGTGTGCCAGTCGAGTCAATATATTTTGAATTGGGAATGGTCTCCCTCCCTGCTTGCAAAATGATAGCAGCCTGTAATTTCTATCTAATTTCTATCTTAAACTGATGCTAAACCAAATAAATCCCAATACTGTCTATTCACATTTCCTAGACTAAGATGGCATACTGATTATACATCCAGCTCTGAAGACATTGCATAGTGAGGTTGAAGTCTTCTTTAAAGCAATAGGATGCACATGTCTGCCAGATGATAATCTGGCTACTAAATTTGTGGAAATTAAACAAAAGGCAATGATTTGGGATTGTGACACACAGGCTACAGGTAAATCAAATTACGTAGCATACTGTATGCAGGCATTTCCTACAGATTCTGCATGTATTTATATTGTTAACTTGCAAAATGCTAAAGTAAGAAGATTCATTCTGCTATTAAGGCTGAACCAGCTACCAACGCTGGCTAATAGGGGTGCGTGGCTTAAAATCCCAATCAAAGATTGCCTATGCAGACTAGGTGGAAATGAATTGGAGACTGCTAGACATCTTTTGACTGATTGTAATGGCCTAACATCTTTCCCCGTACCCTCTATGGTGCTCTCTGTTTCACCTATCTTCTCTAACTGCTATTCTGCCACCTCCTCAGCCGCCTCTGCTTCTTCTCTCATACCGGACTGTCTGGCCACAATTCAGGAATGGTGTGCCGCCAATGATTTCTGCCTTAATGCAAGTAAGACTGAGATCCTCCTCATTGGGACACCCGCTCCCTCCTTTCCGCTCTCTCTCTGGCCGCCCACTCTGGGCCCACTTCCTGCTCCTTCCTGTGAGGCTAAGAACCATGCTGTCATCTTCGACTCCTCCCTCTCCTCTCTCCTCACATCTCTGACATCTCTAAGAAGTCAAACTATCAACTGGGCCTCCTCAGAGGTATTCCTCTTTTTCTCACTTTCCCCCAGAAGCTCACTGTCTCCAGAGCTCTGGTCCTCTCTATGCTGGACTATTGCAAAAGCTTCCGGCCTCTACTCTTGGATCATTGGAACTTTTCCAGAACAGGACTGCAAGACTTGTCCTTGGCCTCAGGCCCAGGGATCATATGTCTCCAGCTCTGAAATCTCTTCACTGGCTCCCCGCAAAGCGTCAAAGATCAACTTCAAGACCCTCTGCATTGTCCACAAGACTTTCTGAGGCCTGGGACCTCTCTACATCCAACTTTCTCTTCCAAAACATCTTCCTTCTCGAGCTCTCCACTCATCCACCTCCAACTCTCTGAGGGTCAGACGCTTCACCAAGCAGAGAGTTGGTTCAGATCTATCTCCTCAGCTGGAGCCTCCCTCTGGAACAGCCTCCCTGCCTCTCTCAAACTTTAGCAGAACCACCTCCGGTTCTGGAAGCAACTCAAGACCTTCCTTTTTGCTTCCCCTTTCTCTCTTCCTCTCCCCACCTGGTCACCCTCTGAATTCGAGCCCAGGCTCCTGCATGTCCAGTTGCCCTCGCACTGCTTCCGGGCTCCCCAGCACTTAAGAGTCTTGATCTGCAACCCTAAAGTCCCTTCTCTTTGCACTTATGAACCACCCCCTGGCTACACTTGTGAGTTAACTGCACTTCCCCCTTCTCCTCCCCCTGGCACTTCTGCCCTTCCCTCTTCTCCTCACTTGCTCAATCTGAATCCCACAAGGCCTAGTAAGATCGTTATTTTGTCCTCCCTTGTTTCCTCCTCCTTGTCTCATCGCGCCTTGAAACACTTGTGTACAGGAGCGTTATAAATGCCACATCATATATCATATCATATATGAAAAAAGCTCAATGAAATTGGTACATGATATACATTGTATACACATGGACCAATTCTGGTCCCCAATATACAAAGTAAGAAATACAGTTATGAACTTCACTGTTTATTATATATGGGAAGAAACTTGGAGTAAGTAAGTTAAAACATATACTTGAAGGAACTCGTCTATGTTTTAACTTACTTTATTCTCTCAATGAGCAGGTTGATCCAATGGGCAGTGTTATGAAATGCAAGTTCTTATCCTCAGTCTGTATCATGTTACTTGTTAGCCTATTTATTGACTACTTGTTATTGTTGACCTAAAAAGTATACATGTAATGTCCTTTTAATATACGTGTGTATTGAATGTTTATTTTACTTAATGTTAAAGGTTATAATTAACCATGTGACACTTTAATAAAAGCGTATTGATTACAGATTTCTTACTGGTGTCTCTTGCTTTTTTTGATCTGCAGGAAGGCGTTTATGTGTATGGACTGTACTTGGACGGCGCCAGCTGGGACAAACGAAATGGTAAACTTTCCGAGTCCAGCCCGAAGGTGCTCTTTGTCATGGTCCCGGTGGTGCACATATATGCCATCAACTCCACGAGCCCCAAAGATCCCAAACTGTACACGTGCCCGGTGTACAAGAAACCACGCCGGACGGACTTAACCTACATCACGCCTCTCTGGCTCCGGACCGTGCAGACGCCAGACCACTGGATCCTGCGGGGAGTGGCCCTTCTCTGCGACATCAAGTGAATGGCAGTCATGCTCAGAGCAACAGCCTGCTTCCTAATCGGACCCTTGTAAAGGGTGACTGTCTTTGTTTTGAAGATCTCTATGGTTTAAACAAGTCTCTTCTCATGTAGTTCCTTGAGCTGCTCTGCTATGCGGCCTTTCATGTGTAATGTCAGAAGTAAATGATTTACGTTATGTATTTTCTTTTCACTAAACATGCAATTTGTTGCCCTTTTGCACGCGCTCAATGGTGCACAGTCTGTGTGACACTGTCTAAATTGTAAAAAGGCAAGACCGTCAATAAAAAATATTTATCCACTGAAAAAGTCTCGTTTGTAAAAAAGAAATGTGCAAACTACGTATACAAAGTCACGGAATGCCATCAATGTTCTCCTTGTAGAGCACAAACATCACTCAGCCCAACCACTTAGATTTACATTGAAAATGTCAAGTTTCAAAATGTAGTGTGTTCTTCTCGGATGAATATTAAAACGGCCTGTTTTTATCTTCAACCCACCATTCTCCCCCCCATTGTGCTGCTCCAAGCTGTGCGCTGTCTTTCAAAGCCGTGCCTAGAAAGGCCACTGGTTCAGATAAGAGCAGGCCAAACTGGCCTCATCCGCGAGCCGAGGGGCCGCCTCAGATAACACACGTATTGCAAAGACACACGGTTTGTCTTCTGCTTAGGGAACAACTCCACTGTTAGTGGCACAGAAAAGAATATGTGCGGTATGAAAGGGCAAAGCAAAAGAAACATGGAGAAGGTACATGTGCATGAGCACAGAAGGGATGGAGCACAGGGAATGGGCACAGGCGATAGGGCTTGTGTGAGAGAAGTCTCCCAGAAAGGAATGGGCACAGGCGATAGGGCTTGTGTGAGAGAAGTCTCCCAGAAAGGAATGGGCACAGGCGATAGGGCTTGTGTGAGAGAAGTCTCCCAGAAAGGAATGGGCACAGGCGATAGGGCTTGTGTGAGAGAAGGCTCCTAGAAAGGAATGGGCACAGGCGATAGGGCTTGTGTGAGAGAAGTCTCGATAGGGCTTGTGTGAGAGAAGGCTCCCAGAAAGGAATGGGCACAGACGATAGGGCTTGTGTGAGAGAAGTCTCCCAGAAAGGAATGGGCACAGGCGATAGGGCTTGTGTGAGAGAAGTCTCCCTTAAAGGAATGGGCACAGGCGATAGGGCTTGTGTGAGAGAAGTCTCCCAGAAAGGAATGGGCACAGGCGATAGGGCTTGTGTGAGAGAAGTCTCCCAGAAAGGAATGGGCACAGGCGATAGGGCTAGTGTGAGAGAAGTCTCCCAGAAAGGAATGGGCACAGGCGATAGGGCTAGTGTGAGAGAAGTCTCCCAGAAAGGAATGGGCACAGGCGATAGGGCTTGTGTGAGAGAAGTCTCCCAGAAAGGAATGGGCACAGGCGATAGGGCTTGTGTGGGAGAAGTCTCCCAGAAAGGAATGGGCACAGGCGATAGGGCTTGTGTGAGAGATGGCGCCCAGAAAGGAATGGGCACAGGCGATAGGGCGTGTAGAAGTCAAGGCACAAAGAAGAGAATGGGTACATGTGATAGGGCTTGCAAGAGACAAGGCACACCGAAGGGGATGGGCGCTGGCGATATGTCTTGTGTGAGAGAAGTATCCCAGAAAGGAATGGGCACAGGCGATAGGGCTTGTGTGAGAGAAGTCTCCCAGAAAGGAATGGGCACAGGCGATAGGGCTTGTGTGAGAGAAGTCTCGATAGGGCTTGTGTGAGAGAAGGCTCCCAGAAAGGAATGGGCACAGGCGATAAGGCTTGTGTGAGAGAAGTCTCCCAGAAAGGAATGGGCACAGGCGATAGGGCTTATATGAGAGAAGTCTCCCTTAAAGGAATGGGCACAGGCGATAGGGCTTGTGTGAGAGAAGTCTCCCAGAAAGGAATGGGCACAGGCGATAGGGCTTGTGTGAGAGAAGTCTCCCAGAAAGGAATGGGCACAGGCGATAGGGCTAGTGTGAGAGAAGTCTCCCAGAAAGGAATGGGCACAGGCGATAGGGCTAGTGTGAGAGAAGTCTCCCAGAAAGGAATGGGCACAGGCGATAGGGCTTGTGTGAGAGAAGTCTCCCAGAAAGGAATGGGCACAGGCGATAGGGCTTGTGTGAGAGAAGTCTCCCAGAAAGGAATGGGCACAGGTGATAGGGCTTGTGTGAGAGAAGTCTCCCAGAAAGGAATGGGCACAGGCGATAGGGCTTGTGTGAGAGATGGCGCCCAGAAAGGAATGGGCACAGGCGATAGGGCGTGTAGAAGACAAGGCACACAGAAGAGAATGGGTACATGCGATAGGGCTTGCAAGAGACAAGGCACACCGAAGGGGATGGGCACTGGCGATATGTCTTGTGTGAGAGAAGTATCCCAGAAAGGAATGGGCACAGGCGATAGGGCTTGTGTGAGAGAAGTCTCCCAGAAAGGAATGGGTACATGCGATAGGGCTTGCAAGAGACAAGGCACACCGAAGGGGATGAGCACTGGCGATATGTCTTGTGTGAGAGAAGTATCCCAGAAAGGAATGGGCACAGGCGATAGGGCTTGTGTGAGAGAAGTCTCCCAGAAAAGAATGGGCACAGGTGATAGGGCTTGTGTGAGAGAAGTCTCCCAGAAAGGAATGGGCACAGGTGATAAGGCTTGTGTGAGAGAAGTCTCCCAGAAAGGAATGGGCACAGGTGATCGGGCTTGTGTGAGAGAAGTCTCCCAGAAAAGAATGGGCACAGGTGATAGGGCTTGTGTGAGAGAAGTCTCCCAGAAAGGAATGGGCACAGGTGATAGGGCTTGTGTGAGAGAAGGCTCCCAGAAAGGAATGGGCACAGGTGATAGGGCTTGTAGGAGACAAGGCACACAGAAGAGAATGGGCACAGGCGATATGGCTTGTGTGAGAGAAGTCTCCCAGAAAGGAATGGGCACAGGTGATATGGCTTGTGTGAGAGAAGGCTCCCAGAAAGGAATGGGCACAGGTGATAGGGCTTGTGTGAGAGAAGTCTCCCAGAAAGGAATGGGAACAGGTGATAGGGCTTGTGTGAGAGAAGGCTCCCAGAAAGGAATGGGCACAGGTGATAGGGCTTGTGTAAGAGAAGGCTCCTAGAAAGGAATGGGAACAGGTGATAGGGCGTGTAGGAGACAAGGTACACAGAAGAGAATGGGTACAGGCGATATGGCTTGTGTGAGAGATGGCGCCCAGAAAGGAATGGGCACAGGCGATAGGGCTTGTAGAAGACAAGGCACACAGAAGAGAATGGGCACAGGCGATATGGCTTGTGTGAGAGAAGGCTCCCAGAAAGGAATGGGCACAGGTGATAGGGCTTGTAGGAGACAAGGCACACAGAAGAGAATGGGCACAGGTGATATGGCTTGTGTGAGAGAAGGCTCCCAGAAAGGAATGGGCACAGGTGATAGGGCTTGTGTGAGAGAAGTCTCCCAGAAAGGAATGGGCACAGGCGATAGGGCTTGTGTGAGAGAAGGCTCCTAGAAAGGAATGGGAACAGGTGATAGGGCGTGTAGGAGACAAGGTACACAGAAGAGAATGGGTACAGGCGATATGGCTTGTGTGAGCGATGGCGCCCAGAAAGGAATGGGCACAGGCGATAGGGCTTGTAGAAGACAAGGCACACAGAAGAGAATGGGAACAGGCGATAGGGCGTGTAGAAGACAAGGCACACAGAAGAGAATGGGTACAGGCGATATGGCTTGTGTGAGAGAAGGCTCCCAGAAAGGAATGGGCACAGGTGATATGGCTTGTTTGAGAGAAGTCTCCCAGAAAGGAATGGGCACAGGCGATAGGGCTTGTAAGAGAGAAGGCTCCTAGAAAGGAATGGGAACAGGTGATAGGGCGAGTAGGAGACAAGGTACACAGAAGAGAATGGGTACAGGCGATATGGCTTGTGTGAGCGATGGCACCCAGGCAATAGGGCTTGTGTGAGAGAAGTCTCCCAGAAAGGAATGGGAACAGGTGATAGGGCGTGTAGGAGACAAGGTACACAGAAGAGAATGGGTACAGGCGATATGGCTTGTGTGAGAGATGGCGCCCAGAAAGGAATGGGCACAGGCGATAGGGCTTGTAGAAGACAAGGCACACAGAAGAGAATGGGTACAGGCGATAGGGCGTGTAGAAGTCAAGGCACACAGAAGAGAATGGGTACATGCGATAGGGCTTGCAAGAGACAAGGCACACCGAAGGGGATGGGCACTGGCGATATCGCTTGTGTGAGAGAAGGCACCCAGAAAGGAATGGGCACAGGCGATAGGGCTTGTCGGAGACAGGGCACACAGAAGAGAATGGGTACAGGTGATAGGGCTTGTAGGAGACAAGGCACACAGAAGGGAATGGGTACGTGCGATAGGGCTTGCAAGAGTCAAGGCATGGTCTGGTCACACTAGGAACTCAGTTTTTTTTAGTGAAGTGGGTAGGGATGGATAAGTACACTCTATCATGCTAAAAAACACATAAAGCCGATCCCGACTATATGTGTGTCTGCCATTTTCCGGATAAAATTCTAAAATCTTTAATGAGCTTTCTCTGTTAGGCAGGTGCAGGAATGTCTATTAAAAAGACTGGAGAGCGTGCATTATATTCTCCAGTGGGTTCCTCTTTTGCATCTGAGCATTGAAGAATCTTGTAGGGTCCTTGATATTTGTTTTTCAGGATCCTAATAGGGAAGACCCTGCCTGTGCTGTTTACTGGAGCACTAGGTCAGGTCTCCCAATAGCCCAATAGAGACAAGGCATACCAAAGGGGATGGGCACAGGCGATATGGCTTGTGTGAGAGAAGGCGCCCAGAAAGGAATGGGCACAGGCGATAGGGCTTGTAGGAGACAAGGCACACAGAAAGGATGGGCCGATGTGATAGGGCTTGTGTGAGAGACACTGTGTAACAGATTTATGCCACAACACACTCCGGCCAGGGACCTCTTCTCCTGACACTGGATCCCCATCGTCCTCCGCTTCTGATGCAGTCTCTTGCTGTAGAATAGTGTCTAGTAGACAAGAGTCAAAAGCACAATAAAAATGCTTTATTTTTATTTTATTTGATTCCTGGATCCTTGGTTTGAGCAGGCCTGTCTCACACCCACCTTGACAAATACCCCGTGTCGCAATGGACCATGAACCAGGCCAGTGTGTAACAATGAAATATTTATTTATTTTTATAATTCAAAAGAAAAATCAGAGCAAAACAAAATTTAGGGCAGCAGCGCCCACAGTGTGGCAATACAAATGCAAAGTCTTATAATACAGTTCATTCACCTTCTAACACTAACTAGAGACACATTTAATAGGAATGGATACAAAATCACTTTCCTTCACAATCATAGATGGCACATCGGTTAAGCACTCCCCCTGCAACACGTCCCCCAAACACCTGCTGGCTAAATTCTGTGTGGATGGAAAGCAGTGGCAAGGAGTCAGAAAGAAGAGGGAAGATTAGTTTCTTAAAATTCAACGCACCACCCCAGAATGGGAGGCCAAAAAGAAAAATGAAAACCCTCAGAATGAGAGAAATGGCATACTCTGATGTACTGGTTACTTATAGATCAGTTTACACTAGTGGTAGGATAGCTCGGACTGAAATTTGTGTGGCTGTAATAGAGGCAAGGAAGCTTACAGGCTACAGAGCAGGGCACTAAAGCAACGTGAACACAGTTGAGAAAATCGACTTTGGGAAGGAAAACACTGCAGCAAAATCACACGCAGCAGAATTGCAATTTCTTATTTCACACAGGCTGTAACCTGGCAAACAGCTAAGAAATTGGGCTTAGCAGTCAAAATCGGAAATCGGTTTTTGGTATGGGAAACAAAGGCACATAACAGATAGTATACTGAGTGGAAGAGATGACTCTTTATTGGATGATAGTGTGGGTTTTTCTATAGGAAATGCAAATCAGATTTTAAAGAAAAGCAAAATAAATGGGCAAATTCGGTTTTGGTTGCACCATGGCTAATTCTACTGAGACTTTATTTGAAGGACTATAATTATTAAAGAAAAATACTTGACAAAATTGTTGGTTTCGAGTGGCAACAATAATGAACATGAATTTTTAATCAGGAAATTAATTAATTTACTCCAAATGATACTAGGGACTTACACAGATAACAGAATTAGACAAGGAATATACTAGCGGATATGGTCTCACACAATTTCCTCTAGGTAAAAGGTAAACGGAGGATACTGACAATTTGGGAAATGACTAGGGTTTTCATGGGATTTTTATAGGATTTAAACAGAATGCAAGGTAACAGAGCGGGATATGCAGTTTTTGGGTACTGGGTGATTGTCACGATCCATGCCCCTGACCCCCTGAGGTATAACAGTGCCCTGGCAGCAGTGGGGCTAAAGCCCTTCACACTGGCCCCAAGGACCTTAAAACTCCATCAGAAACATACTTGGAGTCGGTCCTGGCGCCTTTGGCGCCAGGCTCATTATCAGGAATAAAACAATACCAGTTTTGGACCTTAGTGCAACATGGAGGCCTATTACACAGCTCAGTTCTTATGAACCAAGCCATGCGGTCTAGTGTTTTGGGTGTGGCTGGGCCTGGAACTACTTGGCCTGGAACTACTTTACCTGGGCTATTTAAACAACACCCAAACAGCAGAACACGCTTTACGTTATTCTGCACTCCTGCAGCGTAACGCTCACTGTGTCCAGCTCCTGCTCATCTGCTTCTCCGGCGGCCCGATCCCGAAGCCCTAGATCCAGATTCCATCAATAACCTGGAAGAATAAGAACAGCATTAGCGAGCAAGAACACTTACCTGTGAAGTAACTGGTCTTGAATCCATCCTGCGCTTCGCTTACCTTGCCCATCTCCGGAGTTCGACGCAACCTGCAAAGGTAAAGAAACGAGGACAGCATTAATAACAATTCTTACCTGGGCAAGCAGCGAGTCCTGGCAGCACCCTGCGCTTCTCTTACCTCGCCCATCTCTGGGTTTCGCCGCAACCTGCAAGGGAGAAGGAACAAGGTCAGCATTAACAAAGCACTTACCTGGGCAAGCAGCGCTTCGATCGCTCATCACTCCGGAACATCAGCGCAACCTGTACAAAGAAGAGAAGAGAACACAGGTTAGCAATTAACACCAATAAACAGTGCAGCGCTCCACGCATCAATAACTCACTGTGGTCTTCGCCATCGGCAGGGCAACTCCGAGATCGCAACCATCCCTGTGAAAACAAAAAGAGACATTGCTAGGGAACAGCGTAGTGGAGCAAGACGCTGAGAAGACAGAGACAATGGAGGGAAAGAGACAGAATAAAGACGGAAAAGACATTATAACTCACCTGGAAGACAGCAAGCAGAGTCAGAGTCACAGCCGGTCTTGACCCGACAAAAGGGCACACGGACCAGTGAAGCAACTAGGTCCATGGAACGCCTTGCACCAACCATGCGCCCCTGCACAGAGACGCAGTACAGAGAGTTCAACACACAAAAACCTAAGGTGAGTAATAACCCCAAGGGAGGGGATTTGGACCAGAGGGAGGTGGGAGTCCACCCATCACAGAACCGGTATCTTAACCCTCCATTCTCCTGTTATAGGCCCTACCCAACATCTGGCACATAACCAAGCAGAGAGGGGTCCGGGATAGCGCTTAGACCTCCATCCAGTATCGTGTGGCGCCCCCGTGGGTACCAGGTGAGCATAACAGTGATGTGATACTTACAAGGGACACGTGAGTTTGGTAATTTGGACAGCCAGCCGGGTCTCTGGACAGCAGGGCCAAGGATCTGGTCACTGGATAGCGGCTGGGCTCTCCTTGATGGGAACAGCTGGCCAAAGGGTTTGGTCCCTGGGTTCTCCTAAAGGGGATCAGCAGCCTCTCCTCTTTTCTCTCTTTATTAGTGGTTATGCCTGGATCTAGATGGGTGGCTCTGCCTGGATCTGGATCAGTGGTTTGTCTCTGGATCTGGTTTTGGGTCTGAGTCAGCAGGTCAGGAAATCAGTCAGTCAGTCTGTCAGGAAGCAAGTAAGCAAGTCAGTAAGTTCAGGAAATTCAGTCCCTTGTGTTTCTCTGTCTCCTGCCTATATAGGTTAAGTGACATCAGAGAGTTTTACAATATGGGCGGAAGTACCCTGGACTTACCCCCTAAATGGGATAGGCCAGGCTATTGGTGTCACCTCCTCCCTCCGGGTTGATTGGTTCAAAGGAAGTTACTGCGGTTTGTGTGCGATGATTTATAGCAAATGAAAACACAGGCCGTGTTTAAATGGAAATCCAAATTCTTTGCCTTTAAAGTGATTTCCCAGTACATCAGCTGTCTGTAAATGTATTTGCCTAATTTCTTGATGCTCAGGAGAAATAAAGCATTCCATGGTGGGTTTCCATGAAGGCACGACTTTGTGATGTTTTTAAAATGAAATCAAGAGCAAAGTCTTGAATGCTGGTCATTTTCTTGTGCAGCCTGGAGCTTTTAAATGACAGAACAGCAATGCAGAGCCATTTGGACTTTAAGGCATTTTCTCTGGATTCACGTGAAGGAAAACAAAATGCAGCCATTCTTGGGGTGTCTGTGTCTAAATTTCACCCCACATGTGCCGAGCAGACAGAGCACAGCCATTTTTGGATGAATGTTGAAATGCAGTTTTGTGATGCAGGGAATTTCTGTTGGGATGGTCAATGTACCCCACATAGTCCCCCCTTCTCTCCCGTGACTTTTTGTTGAGGGAGAGTAGGCCACAGTGGGGTTCATATGATGGAGTTCTCTTTCATCAGGGAGCGAAACACCAGGATTTTCTTGCATCTTTCAGTTTGACGGTATGGAGCAGCACCACCTTTCCTTCCTTCCCTTTCCAGGTCCCCGGGGAGGTCCTCACCAGGCTAGGAGGTAATGGAGTTCATGATCTAATAGGAGATCGATAAAAACAGGTTTTAGGATATTTAATTGACAGCATTCCTGGAAGATTTACAACAGCAGAACAATGCTCACAGTTACAATTTTCGGTGGGTTTTTCCTTACATTTGGACAATAACATCAAGCGAATAACAAGAACACAATTTCATTTTTACACCTTGGTTTCATTTTTACAATACACCAAGCAACTTACTCCCCAGAACAAGAACACAATTTGATTTTTACACCTTGGTTTTATTTTTACAATGACAATAAGAAAAATGACTCCCTGTTATATAAAGATACCTCTGTACCTACACACTTCCTTCTGCTTTTTCTTTTTCTTTCTTCTCATTCTTCTGATGGTTCCGCTGATTGATTTTTCTTTGGTGCATCAATCAGCTCCAAAGTGTGTCTGGGCTGACAACCTTTTCACTGATTGATAAGGGCCCATTTCTCTTCTGACAGCTCTCCTTTAGGGATGCGGATCCTGTAGGCGACAGGTGACATTTTCTCTACAATTTCAAAGGGACCGCGCCAGGAGGGGAGGAATTTTCTCCAGCATTGGATCTTACATGGATTCACATGCTGTGAAGATTCCCCGTCGTCAGGCTGGGAACCTCGGTCATTTTTTACTTAGCGTTTTCTTATGGAAAACTTCAACACTTCAGTGTCCTATCAATGTCCTTTTTGGGCGCTTTAACCACCACCAATAGGACGTAGGGTATAAATAGCCCTGCCCCCTCGTCTTCCCTTCATATTTCAACCGTTTCCAAAGTGTTGGGATTACCTTGTGCTCGTTGTCATTTCTGCACGTTTTGGTGCGATTGGTGATGATTTCTTCAGTAAAATCGTTGTTCTGGCCCTGTGCGACTTGCGGGCTGCGGAAAGTGTATGAGGGGGATGGGAATATAGACTGCCTTTATTGCCTCTACCCCCATCATTTGGCCGTTTTTGTCAGATCTGTAAGTGGTTCTCACAAAAGACGCTTAAGGACTGCAATCGGCGGTTGGTGTGGTGGCTGAACGAAGGTACCTACCCTTCCGCGGAGGTGGGTTGGTGTGTAGCTTGGCCTCGGAGAGTACAGCCCAAGCGGCAGATCATCTCCGGTCAGCATCGGCAGAGCCTCTGGCTAAAAAGTCCCAGCCTGTCCCAGTGGTCGGTGAGAGTGGTCGCCCCTCTTCAAGTAAACATCTGTCAAAGGGAAATCTTTGTCCAAGCATGGTCAATTGGACCAGTCACGAGGGTCTGGAAGTAGGCCTGAGAAGGAGTCTCAGGTGAAGGCCAAGAAAGACTCTTCGTCGAGACGCTCCTCTTCAGAGGACCATCACAAGTCCTGCTCCAGTAGAGAGCCGTCAAAACATCGGTCCAGTGGGGCCAAGCAGGCGGGATCGCCTGAAATATCTACGCCGCAGGCTGCGGTTCCTACTACGTCATCGTTGACGGGAGTCCTGTTGCCAACAATCCTGTTGTCAACTATGATACCATCGTCGACGGTGATGTCTACTGCTCCGGTAGGAGATAGAGACCTGATACTGTTGTCGTCGAGCAACATGCTACCGACAAGGGAGGTGTGGCAGGCTTCTGCTTTTGACTCTTGTCTACTAGACACTATTCTACAGCAAGAGACTGCATCAGAAGCGGAGGACGATGGGGATCCAGTGGCGAATCCATTGGCCCTGGGTCTGGAGTGTGTTGGTCCGGTGACATCAATGGGTGTGGGGGCTGGTCTGACCAGTTACCCTTTGGTGAACCCGCAGGCGATGCTATCACTCTAGGTGCAGTCCACATTACAATCTCTAATGGGCCAACTGGATTCCAGATTACCTCCTCTAAACGTAGCTCCGGTGGGGCCTACCGTCGACGCTGCAGGTGTTCCTCCACGTTTGACGGCTTCGGCCAAATTGCCGTCACCCCTACAGGTGCCCAAAGATCGCCCACATTCCCACCCTGAGGAGGGTGAGCTGCCGGATTCTAAATCGGACAGTGTGCCTAGGGAGACCATGTCCGCTGGCTCGATGTCACTGTCGAGAGACCTGGCGTGGGATTCAGACGTTGAAATGGAACCACCTCGTAGTCCGGCACAGCCGCCCCCCCGATGATGCGGGGCCGTTTCATGCAATAATGGCTAAAGCATGTGCAGAGTTTAGGTTGGCTCCTGAGGAGGAGCGGAAGGAGTGCTTCCTGTTTGATCACATGGGCAAGAGACGAAGAACAGTGTTCTCCGTGCCTATCCTGGACCACGTGTGGCAGGAGGGCCTTCGCACGATGCAACACCCCATCTCGGAACTAGCTATCCAAGGGAGGCTGGAGAACAAGTTTAAGGCCCCGGACTCGGCACCGAAGTGCTTGGTTTCACAGCCAACTCCTGAGTCGGTGGTTTCAGCAGCGGCTAGCCGAAAAGCCAGGAGTCAGCATAAATGTACCACCCCTCCCGATAACGATGCCAGGAGAGAGGATGCCTTCGGTAAGAAGGTTTTGACTGTGGGAGCGTTGACGGTGAAGGCGGCCAATTCTCCAGCGATCATGGCTCGCTACGATCCTGAGATGTGGCATCGGTTGGCTCCTCTGCTGGAACATCTACCGGAGGAACATCGTAAAGCTCCTATGTTGGTACGCAAAGAGGAGGAGGCGTTCAATCATAGTATTAACATTGCTGTGGACTTGGCAGAATCTGGTTTTAAACAGATCAACAACGGCGTAGTACTGCGTCGACAGGCTTGGCTTAAGTGCACAGACTTTCGCCCGGAGGTGCATTATAAAGTTCTGGACATGCCATGCGAGGGGCAGCAGTTGTTTGGGGAGAAAATCGACAAGATCCTTAAGGGTATGAAAGAGGACTCTGAGACTGCCAAGTCGTTAGGAGCCTTGCAGAGTGGGCACTCATTTCGTCCCTTCCGTTCCTTCCATGGGGCTTCGGGAAATGCCCGATTTGCTTCCCCAAGGGACAGCAGCTACAGACGATCAGGTTACTCCTCTCAGGGGTATGGAAGGTCAGCACAGTCGACGCAAAAAAGTTGAGATTTTCAGGCATCCAGGAAAAGAGCGGGGCAGGCCTCTTCCTCCAAAGGGAGGCAGGCTAAACCGCAGCAATGACTATGATGGGGAAAGTCTGCTGGGGGCCAGGGTGGCACTACACGTGGACGAGTGGTGCAAGATCATGACAGACCATTGGGTATTGGACATGGTGCGCATGGGCCACTCCCTGGAGTTCAGGTGTTCCCCTACCCCCATTCCTCTAGTGTATGCCATACAACCCCACCTTCACATTCTACGACGAGAGGTGGTATTTATGCTGCAGAAAGGAGCTATATAATTGGTTCCTGTAGTGTAGAAAGGCCAGGGGGTTTATTCCCTGAACTTTGTGGTGAAGAAGCCCATTGGCAAGTGGCGGACCATACTGGATCTTTGGCCGTTAAAAAAGACTCTGCAACGCCTGAAGTTCATGATACTCACGCTTCAGGAGGTCGTTCGGTCTGTGCCACCGGGTGAGTATCTGGCCTCGTTGGATCTACAGGATGCATATTTCCATATGCCTATGCGTCGACGGCACCGCAAATTCCTGCGGTTTTTGTGGGAGAAGATCACGACCAGTTTCGAGTGCTTATGTTCGGATTAAAGTCGTCCCCCATGACTTTTACAAAATGTTTGGCGCTGGTGGCGGCATGGCTCTGAAAGGAAGGTCATCATGTTTACCTATACCTGGATTACTGGCTGGTACACGGTTCATCTCCAGGGGAGGCGCAGGAAAGTCTTGACGCTACCATGAAGCTGGTGCAATGGCTAGGTGTTAGGGAGAATTCTCTGTTTAGGCTGAATTTCCTAACCTAGTGAGTCCCCCAGCAGCTTTGCTGGATTCCTGGAGTTTGTTTTTTCCATCCTGCCAAGAGTGAGACTCTTTTTCTCCCACTCTTGGACATGAATGTGGTTAATTCCTTTGAATGTCAATGTGTTCTATGGGCTATGGGGTCTTTTACTCCATAGGGTCTCATATGTTTTACTATGTGTGTTACACCGCACCCTCCGTGACGTAACACTGGGGCGTCCTAGAGGATCCCCACCATAGACTCCATACCCTGGGACTGACTACTGTCTCCCAGGGCATGTAAAGTCACCATTGGCTTTACTAGACCTAAATTTGCTAACAGAACTAGTACAAACCATCCTATTGTGGACGTGCTAATAGGGGTAATTCGATTACCCCTGGGTCTGTTATTCGAGGGGGCACTGTCCCGTCCCCCCTAGTCGAGTTTTGGCTGGTGGCAGTGGAAACTACTCGTTATATTCGACCCCGAATATAACCCTATGCGATTCTTCCCATTGTTGGAGGTTAATACTTCTTCCCGTTAATCTCTAACATACCACCGGTTTATTTATCTTAAATAAATCTATTGGTTGGTATTTTCTGCCAGAACTCGGTTTTTTAAATGGCGTCTGTGTTCGTCTCTGTGACTCCTAAACCAAAGGTTGAGCCCTTTGTTCCTCTTTTGGCGGGCTTCTGCACAGAGGCCCTCCAAAGTTGTGCCATTCGGTCTGGGTACCACAGGGGGTGTGGGAGGGGGTTTAGGCACCCTGGACTGAGTTGCCTTGCCAACTCAAGTCGCACTCTGGTGTGATTGGCCCAAGTGGTCAGCCACCCCGCTCACCACTTAGCGTGTTTTGATTGACAGCTAGGCTGAATGAATGGGGGTTTTCTGCATAAAAGCAGGGCTTTTGGGACTGGATCTTCAGAAGTCGCCACAGTACCTAAGAATCTGACGAGGGTAACGCTGAGCTGACCTGCAACGACGACACCTCCGGTGGAGCCCTGCTGAACCGACTCACCACTTCCCAACGACAGAGGAGATCTCCCGGCTGGAGAGTCTTCTTCCCCTGACTGGTGGGAACAACCAGTCCCCTTTGCTTTTTCTTCGCTTCCAGGGCGTAGTGGCCGAATTGCCCGTGCTGAGCACCCCGGCAACCGGATAGCCACTAACCCGTACCGCGACCAAAAGGTGGTGCCTTGTGACAGAGCACTCCACGGCTGGTCTCTTCCCTGGTGGTGCAACGATCTTCAACTTTCCTTCGACAATGAGATCATCTCTTCTCTTGGCAAAGCCCCGACTTGCATCCACCACCAGGAACAACTGCCCCCGCCGGAGCTGTCTCTCCACATACAAGGTACCGTGTCCGCTTGGCTTCCCTTGTGTCGGTTAGCATGAGGTGTCTTAATCCTCGCCTCTCCATTGGGTCGCCTCCAAGCCTTATTAACTTTCTGTTCTGAACTGGTCCAATCTTTCTGTGACAATTTGCGCCAAAGACTCGAAAGGCATTTCCACTGTGATACTTTTTGGGACATATCGCCTTGCCTCTCTCCGAGTGGGCCTGGCCTCTTAACTTTGCGATCTACAGTAGACCCTGCCTTACTTGCCTTGCATTTATTCGTAAAAGTGTTGGTGCTGAGTTGATTTCATACAAGGTACCGTGTCCGCTTGGCTTCCCTTGTGTCGGTTAGCGTGAGGTGTCTTAATCCTCGCCTCTCCATTGGGTCGCCTCCAAGCCTTATTAACTTTCTGTTCTGAACTGGTCCAATCTTTCTGTGACAATTTGCGCCAAAGACTCGAAAGGCATTTCCACTGTGATACTTTTTGGGACATATCGCCTTGCCTCTCTCCGAGTGGGCCTGGCCTCTGAACTTTGCGATCTACAGTAGACCCTGCCTTACTTGCCTTGCATTTATTCGTAAAAGTGTTGGTGCTGAGTTGATTTCATACCCTGCCTTTTCTCTCCCGTCCTAACGAATACTAGAGTGCCATCTAGGTTAAAGCATTCACCTCTGTCTGCAAATAAGTGGTGCCGTTGAACCTAGACTTGTCGAACTATTGTTAGGGGGATTGATTTACTTATAGTAATTGTGATTGAAGTTGTTTGCCGTATTAGTGCCAGTGTGTTTTCCATAGATGTGTTTTTATAAATAAATAACTATATATCTTTACACCGAAGCTCTGTTCCGTGTTTGCTTGTTCTACTGTGTAAATTGCCCTATTTTGTATACTCCACATACTGCCTAACTCTTCTTGAGGGAAGTCTGACTGCTCAGCCACAGCTGCCAAGTGAATCTGTGTGATACAGACTGCTACCAAGTGGGTTTACTGCCAAATACCTGTAGTCCTAAATCTTTTGCAGTGGTCCCAGAGGGAACTGCACAGGTTTCCGCCTAACACTAGGCTTCTCAGTGAACTTCGAGAAGTCCTTTCTGTCGCCTTCAAGTACTTGGTTTTTCTGGGGGCAGAGTTTCAGACTCATCTGGGGCTTGTGAGGCCCTCAGGCGAGAGAGTTTGGAAGCTCAAGCAAAAAGCAGCAGAGTGGAAGATCGGTACAAGGGTGTCAGTCCAAATCTACATGTCACTGCTGGGGGCCATGGCGTCCTGCATCCCTCTGGTGAGAAACTGTCGTCTCTTCATGAGGCCAGTACAGGAATTACTCGCCGACCGATGGACTCAGAGTCGTGGATTGTGGTCCGACAAGGTGATGATCGACGGCGAACTGGTGGAAGCGCTTCGATGGTGGCAGTGCTCAGACAACTTGGTTCGGGGCATGCCGTTGCTGGAACTGGAATTCCACTTCACAATAGTTACTCATGCCTCTCAGACAGGATGGGGGGCACATCTCGGGAGTCTCGCAGTTCCAGGGCCTGTGGTCTCAAGTGGAATCACGTTTTCATATCAATGTGCTCGAACTAAGGGTGGTGCATTGGGCCCTGAAATCGTTTCTGCCGCACATACGCGGGTCGGTGGTGAGGGTGTTGATGGACAATACCACCACAATGTTTTACCTCAGGAAACAGGGGGGGCACGAATTCCAGAATACTGTCGAAAGAATGCAGGGAGGTGAGCCAACTATACGAGTGGCAGCTGAAGAAACAGCAGGTGTCCATGCTCTTCCGAAGCTGGGGCGGTCCTTCGTTGGACCTCTTCGCAATGAAGAACAAGCAGTGCAAGGAGTTTGCCAGCAGGTGGCCTTTTCCCGAGTCTCTAGGGGATGCGTTCTCATTCCTGTGGACGGACCGGTTCGCTTACTCTTTTCCTCCATTTCCGCTCATTCGACGGGCAATCCAGCGGATTCGGAGATACCATGTTGTGTGATTCTGGTGACCCCGTTCTGGGCCAGACAACCCTGGTTCTCGGATCTCCTTCATCTATCCGTGGCGGAGCCGATTCGGTTGGCAGTGATGCCAGACCTGTTGTCTCAGAGCAAAGGCACAGTCTGACACCACGATCCGGGATCTCTCAGCCTGATGGCTTGGCTCCTGACTTCTCTGAGTTTGGACTCCTAAAGCTTCCTGGTGACTGTCAGCACATTCTGGAGGCAGCAAGAGCTCCTTCCACGAATGCCTCTTATGCGTGTAAATGGAAAAGTTTTTGTGTGAGGTGTAAAGACCAACCTGGAGTGGACCCTTTGAACATTTCGCCGGGGCAGATTGTGCCATATTTATTGCAGTTGGCGAAAAAGGGCATGGCATTTTCCTCTATAAAGGTACAGTTGTCAGCAATCTCTAGACTCACTCGGAAGTGGCATGCAACGCCTCTGTTTAGTGATCATCTCATCAAGCATTTCTTAAAGGGGCTGTTTCGGACCTTTCCACCAGTCAAGAAGTTCCCTCCGGTGTGGAGCCTTAATGTGGTTCTGTTGGGTCTGATGAGACCTCCGTTTGAGCCAATGTCGTCGACTTCTTTGCAATTTTTGTCTTGGAAAGTGGCTTTTCTGGTGGCCATTACTATGGCCAGAAGGATATCGGAGTTGCAAGCTTTGGTAGTGGAACCTCCATACCTGAGGTTCTTCAAGGATAAGGTGGTGTTGGCTACCAATCCGCACTTTATCCCCAAAGTGCCAACGACTTTTCACAAACTCTCTTCTATTGTATTACCCTCATTCTTTGCTCCAGCCTCCACGCCTGCAGAGTGGTCTTTGCATTCGCTGGATTTGAAGAGGGTGTTAAAGTTTTATTTGAATCGTACGCAGGACTTCAGACTGTCTGAAACAGCTGTTTGTAGCTTATGGTCCTTTCGTCAGAGAATAGGCAATCTCCAAACAAGGATTGTCCCGTTGGGTGTCATCTGCTATCTCATTCTGCCATGCAAAAACGTGGAAGCCTTTGCAGAAGACCCCGACGGCACACTCGACGAGGGCTACAGCTTTGTCGGCAGCATTATGGTCGGGGGTTCCACTGGCGGACATCTGCCAAGCGGCCTCCTGGGCGGTGCCGCATACCTTTACTCGACATTACTGTCTGGGGAGGCAGCATGGTGAGGATGTGCAGGTGGGACAGGCGATCCTGCAACGCCTGTTTCAATAAGGTAAGCCCTGCAGCTTTGGGGTATTTGTTTTGAACATGATCACTGCATGGGTTTCTTGTCTCATGTATGTGATTCTGTTTCTATATTGGTTTGCATTTGCACTCCTCCATGCTTGATGGATACTGCTATGTAATCTATTCACAGCATGTGAATCCATGATAGATACCAACGCTGGAGAACTGGAGTTACTTATTCCTCTGAACATTGTACAAGTAGACCCTGTCTCCTACTTGGTATTCTTTTTGGTTAAGGCCAATTTCTTCAGATTCCACTGAACAGACGCAAAAGCATGCTGAAGGTGTTTTCTTGGATTCGCAACATATTCATGTGTTGTGGAGGCATTTATGTGTCTGCTCTTGTGTTCTGTAGAGTAGATGCCGAGGAAACACCTTTTTTTGTCCAGTCATTAGCTCAAATTGAGACATTTTTGTCGCAGAAGATGGTGTACATTTGATGGCCATCAGGACAAGCGGTCATCGGATGCCCCAACTTGGCCCAGAATCTGACACAAACTTCTTAAGAATACTTACAATGGTTTTATTGTACCTCTCAACTCCCCCACTAGAAGATATCGATATGCAATATGAAGTTTCCTTTTTACCCCAAGTATCTCCCACATCTTAGTCATCACTTTGCTGTTGAAGTGACTTCCTCGGTCTGACTCAATCCTTTGGGGAAGGCCGAAACACGAGAAGATGTGGTTGATCATCAGGGCAGCTGCTGTTTCTGCCTTGCAATTTGGGGCCGGGAAACATTCCACCCATTTGGTAAAGAAGCATGTTACTGTTAACATGTACTTGTTCCCCCTAGAGGAGCAAATCACGGGCCCGATGAAATCTACTTGTAAATCTGACTCAGGCAGTGTCATCCCCCTGTTCTGGAGGGGAACTCAGTGTGGGAGGGAACTTGGCTGAAATTGTGCACACACAAGACACCCCTTCAAATATTGGTCGAGGTCCTGTCCCATATGTGGCCAGCATGCAACCTCCCGTAAGATTTCTAAAGTAGTGTGAAACCCCCGATGACCGGCAGTGGCCGCGTCGTGGGCGTGACTTAGAATCAGGCTTCAGAATGAGGTAGGTACCACCCATTGGTCACATCCAGAGATGGATCTCCTTACCAACAAACCGTCTTGGATTCGGAACATTTTGGAAAATTCCATCAACACCCTGAGATCCTCTTTCCCAATGTAATCGGTTTCCGTCAGCAGGAAGTTCTCAGGGTCCTCAATGTGTTGGTAAAATTTCCCAATAATCGGATCCCCTTTTTGTGCCATGATTAAATCAGCATCTGGGGTCTCCTTACTCCACTGAGCAGTTGAGAGTCCCTTTTGAGCAAGTGTCTGGGACCTGGTGACAGCAGTGACCTGGATTTCCCCCAACAGGGACTCGATATCAAGGAAATCCCCTTGAATGGCTCTGGTTTTGGCCAACTAATCAGCCAGGTTGTGTCCAGTTTTGTCTGGTCCCTCTTCTGGATGATCCTTTATCTTTTTCCAATAGATGGTCTTCCCATTAGAGGTGACCAGATCATTAATAATTTGTATGAGTTTGCCATGCTTGAGTGGTTTATTATTTGCACACACCATGCCTCTGGTTCTCCAACTGATCATGTGCTCCAAGAACCCGGTTCAGACATAATCTGAATCAGTGATTATGACCAGTTTGTGGAGTCGATGTTGCATGGCAGTGAGGATGGCTTGGTGAACTGCCATCAACTCCGCCACCTTACTACTGCGGGGGACAATCTTGTACCCAGCGGAGGCCTCCAGGGCATCATTCACCCAGGAACTCCTAAAGCCGGCCACCTGTTCCTTTTCCCCGTTGTTGTCAACATGGTAGGAGCACCCATCCACATAAACTGTGGGCATCCCCTTGCACATGTCTTCTTCATAGACTTTGTGCAGGGATTTCAGGTACGCCTCCATGTTGTCTTGGGTTTTGAGACTTTCCTCCTCGAGGCAGTTTTCTTGGGCACAATCATGCAAGTCAGCCAATCGTTTCGTGAGGGGCTCTTCTTGTTTTGGCCATATCTGACCTCCACACGAAAGCCTTGCATGGACAGAATCCAGGAAGTAATTCTGGAATTACTTACATTTCCTGCCGGGATTCTGTCACTTTGGAGGTATTGCAAAGGCTGGTGTGGAGTCGTCATGATGTGCTCCCCCTGGATGAATGGGCAGTCATTTTTTAATGCCCACACTGTTGCGAGGAGTGCCTTCTCACAATCGTTGAATTTTTCATCCACAGAGGATAAGTCTTACTTGCATAGGAGATGACTTTATTCACCTTGTCATGTTTTTGATATAAAACTGCTGTTAAGCATGTATTCGAGAACCCAGACTACAAGAAGAACTCCTTTTTTTGACGGGGTAAGCTAGACAAGGCGCTTGTGAGAGACTTCTTTTGAGTTGTTTTACTGCCTCGGCTTGTTCTGCACCCCACTCCCACTTGACTCCCCCTTTAACAAATGGACCAGGGGTCTCATGACCTCCGCGTAATCCTCAATGAACTTCCTACTGTAATGAGTCAGTCCAAGAAGGCTTCTTAGTTCACACAGAGTTGTGGGGTCTTTCAGTTTTAGTAGTGCTTCCACTTTCTTTGCCTGGCGACGGAGACCCTCAGGGGTGATTTTTTGTCCCAAGAAGTTTACACAGGTCCTACACTACTGTGCCTTCTGGAAGGACAGTTTGTCTCCGGCAACCCTCAACTGGGTCAGAACATAGCAGATTTCCGCTATGTGTTCCTCCATAGTTGACCTTTTAATCAGGACATCTTCCACATAGGCCATGTTACCCCTTTCACCCAAGTTGGACATTGCTTTGCGTAGAAAGATGTTGAATTCATTGCTACAGCTTATGTATCCGAAGGGAGTCCGGGTCCATGTGTACTGCTGCCTCCCGAAAGTAAAGGCCAGCTTGTACTGGTCCTCCCTACTGATGGGTGCTGTCCAGTATCCATTGGTCAGGTAAATGGAGGTGTACACCTTTGACCCCTGGATCTGGGCCAGTCCCTGATCAATGTAGGGAAGAGGACATCGGAACATGTGGATCCGTTTGTTCAGCTCCTTAAGGTCTGCACAAAGTCTCCATTCGCCATTTGGTTTTTAAATTCCCAGTACTGGACTATTAAAGGTACTGTGGACTGGATGAATTATCCCACAGGACTCTAGGTTTTTTATCATTTCTGTAAGGGACTCCATAGACGCGCGAGGCAAGCAATATTTCTTCACGAATACAGGGGTCATTCCAGGGTTTGTGGGAATTGAGGTAGCATGTGTCTCGGTGCGACCACAGTCGTACGAGTCCACAGCAAAGATATCTTGAAAATCTAAAAACACCTGTTTCAACTTTTGTTTTTGTTCCTTTGTCTCACAGGCATCAGCGAGGTTGACCCGTTCTTCAACCCTCTGTCTGAAGTCTGGGAAGACCTCAGGTTTTGCGATCTCAGCGGCCTCCTCCAGCTGTGTGGAGAGATCTCTGGTGATGGTAGTTGACCGCGACAAAGGATTTGAGGTATAAGAGGCAGTCATTGTGGACCTGTCACAGGTCACCTCTTCCCCCGTAAGGGCAGGAAGAGTACACAAGTAAATTCCCCCCTCGCCAGGTCAAGATCCTTTCTGGCGGTATGTCATTGTCACAGTTATAGCAGTCATCGGGGATTGGTCCTATGATTTCATTTCCTAAATCCATGGAAAAAAGGCTGGTTATCAACTGCTATTCCAATAATGTTGCCTGCGTCCAGAGTGATACTCCTAGGGTCGCTGTTATCCACCAATATTGGAATGCTGTTGTGTTATAAGTTAACTAATGATGTTGGGTTTAACCCCAACCCCTGCTGTTGGTGATGGGAATTGAGGTGTACATAAGCGTGCAAATTTTGAAGTTGCTGTCCTCTCTTAATTTTTAAGTCAGGTGGGAATTGTCGGGTCCGTCCTGGGATGGTGACCTCCTCTACAATTTGAACTTCAATTGGATACGGTAGCAATTGGGCTGACTGAAACGCATTTTCAGAATCAACAAAGCCCATATGGTTGCCCCCCAGTCAGAACCAGGCCTTGTAATTTATGAGGTCCAAATTAAATGCGAACCGTTTGAGAATGTCACTGCCTAAATAGATTGCAAAAGGGACATCTCGCACGGCCCAACAATTATGCTCTATGCTTTTATCACCTATGGACATTTTTAGCATACACCTGCTAGGCAGTAGATGTTTGGAATTGGGAGTTTCCAGGACCATTTCCCACTTATCAATCAATTTAAATGTGGGAATGGTTGGATCTTTTGGGAGTTTCCTGAACAATGCTTCGCTGATTAAGGTTTTTCCATTATTCAGGCACACTCTGGCGAGAATAGGCTCCCTTCCCTCATTCAACTGAATAGGGAGGAACAGTTGCTCACCCATTTTCTGAATATCAGCCAGGCTTTGAGCTGGTTTTTCATCACTTTTTACTACAGGACTTGAGTTTTCAAATTGGGAATCATTATCACATTTGAAGATATTCCCTTCTAGTGTGAAATGCCAATTGAAACTTGAAGGAGGTTGATTTTCAGAAATGGGGAGGAGTTCCCATCACCAGTTTGTTGTCCTACAGCAATTACAGTAATGTCAGGTATTTGATTGTTTTGAAAATGGAACTCAATTTTGTCAGATTTCTGTTCAACCATGTGGCATGTGCCATTTAAACTGACAAGGTTGATGCTTTGTTTTAATTTCCAGAGGACCTTGTTCACACAGTCTATTAGGGGAGACAACCTCTGAAGGATGTCACTACCTAATAGACAGGGGGTCCTCTCTGGAGTCACGACTATGACCGGGTGCTTCACCTTGTGTCGCCCAATTTTAATTTCCCAATCCACCGTCCCCTCCATGGGAATTTCGTTCTTGTTGAAGTTCTGGAGTTGTCCAGGAAGAGCGGTGAGAGGGATTTGGTGTCTCTCCCCTCTTCATAAATTTAGCTGCTCAAAGGCCCTTTTGGACAGAAGAGTGGCTTGGGATCCAGGGTCCACCAGTGCTAAAATAGTACATTGCCCTTGCACCCGGACGGGGGCATAGAAACTACCTTATTTCTCCTCCAAGGAGACAAAACACACAGAAGGTAATTGGGCCCAGGCGATAGGGCTTGCAGGAGACAAGACACACAGAAGGGAATTGTAACGCTCACCTGATTCCCGCAGAGGCGCCGGTCTTGACTGGGTGAATGCCGTATCTTCAAAGGTGATGTGTAACACACGGTTGGCTCTTTGGGCTGGACCTCTGTGCACTGTATGTCTGACTCGAAGAGTAAGATGTCTGCAGATAGAAAATATGGGATTAATGAACTGGGGTTATTGGGTGCCTCTCTCCTCTTCCCTTTCTCTTCTCCTGTAGAACCCAAAGGTTAACGCCCTCACCTTAGGTAAGTGAACGCCGAGCTCTCCATCTGCCTCGGGGCAGGGTGCCGTAACCAGTTTCTTCACTGGATAAGGGTGCAGGCCTCTTGACCTCAGAGGACTGCTGTCCGTCGTTAACTGCACGAACGGTAAGTTCTGGGCACTTCAAATGTCTTAAAAGTCTTTTGTAATGATATCTCTTGTTTTGCAGGGTTCCGGCGATGGCGGATGGCGGGCTGATGAGAGTTGAGGATCGAACCCGCGTGAGGAATAGAAGCGCCTGGAAGCACGTAAGTAAGCGCTTGTAGCCTGCTTCACGATGCGCACTAACTGTCCCTTTTATCTTGCAGGTACAAGTTCGGAGCTTTAGAGAAGCTGAAGGGTGCTGGAATACCCACTGGATTCGGCGTGGGAAGGAGTAATGCCACGTGAGTAATAAAGTTGGCCAATGTCTTTAAACGCACCTTCTTTTGTCTTTCAGATGCGGGATGCAGCGCCGAAGGCCTCCGGAGCGTGTGAAGAGCTGGTAAGCTTTTGTCTTTCAGATGCCGGAATGCAGTGCGAAGACCTCCGGAGCATGCGAAGAGTAGGTAAGCCTTTGTTTTTCAGATGCCGGAATGCAGCGCGAGGAGTTGGTGACAGCCGATGGACCAGGTAAGAGATGCGCTGCCACTGAAGACCGTAGTGCTAACCTGTTCTTTCTTTGTCTTTACAGGTGCTGCTGAAGACTGGATTCCAGGATGGTAAGCCTTTGTTCCCTTAGGCCCAGGATCAGAAGCAGAAGACACGATGAGCGTTCTGCTGCAGAGAATGCAGAATAACACAAAGCAAGATTCATCCATCGGGTGTGGTTTAAATAGCCTCCTGTAGTGCTTAGGTGTCTCCTTCCACAGCCACGCCTAGGTAAGAAAAGAGTTCCTGCTTTCCAGAAGAGTTCCAGTGTTCTGAACCTAGGGAGTGGCTCCTGCCCCACCCAACAGGAAAAGTAGTCCCAAACAGAAGAGGATCAGGGGTTCAACTGGCAGGTAAGTAAGCAGCATGGTCTGCTGCAGGTAAGTCCACCCAAGCATTATGAGCCCGGCGCTTCCAGCGCTGGGACTGGGCATCTTTATGAGCCTGGTGCCACTGGCGCCAGGACAGGGTCCAAAAGGTCCCAATTGGGACTGGCTGGCACTCGGAACCGGGGTTATGGGTCTGCTTCCAAGGGAGTCGGGCAAGTCCTGATCTTTTGGAAGCAGAGATCATGACAGCACCCCCCCTCAAGGCCCCTCCCAAACCGGGCTTCTCCGGGGGTTTGGGCTTGTTAGGAAATGTTCGATGAAATCTTTTGATTAGACGAGGCGCGTGGACATACTCTGCAGGTTCCCAGGATCTTTCTTGGGGACCGTAGCCTTTCCAGTCAATCAGGTAAAATAGTTTAGATTTGGAGATCTTGGAATCCAGGATGCTTTTGACTTCAAACTCGAGTTCTCCATCAACTAGAATAGGTTTTGGAGATGTAGTTAGTCGGGTTTGAGGTTGCACGGGTTTTAATAGAGAGACGTGGAAGACCGGATGTATCTTCATGTGAGGGGGCAAGTCCAACTTGACCGCTACTGGATTTAATATGGTAGTGATGGAATAGGGACCAAGGTATCTTGGGTTGAATGTGCGTGGTCCTTTTAGAGGTAGATATTTGGTGGATAACCAGACTTGATCTCCTACTTGATATTGGGGGGCTTCCTTCCGATGTTGGTCTGCTCCTTTCTTGTATTGTTCTTTAGCCCTTTGAAGGTGAGAAACGGCTTCCTTAAAGGCTTGGGTGATTGTAGAATGCAGGTGGTCTACTGCTGGTGTTCCAAGATCTTGGAGAGGATCCAACTCAGAGGTTCGAGGGTGACTACCGTATAAAAGAAAAAACGGGGTCTTCCCAGTTCCCGAGTGGACAGAGTTATTGTAGGCATATTCGGCTATCCAAAGGATATCTTTCCAAGTTTTTTCAGTTTGTTGTAGCATGCAGCGCAAATACTGTTCCAGAGTTTGATTGGTCCTCTCGGTTTGTCCGTCGGTTTGAGGGTGGTGGCTGGTCGAAAGTCTCACATCAATTTGAGCCGACCGACAGCAACTTCGCCAAAAATGAGAAATAAATTGACTACCTCGATCCGAAATTAGAACTGAAGGAAAACCGTGCAGTCGGACGATGTTTTCGAGAAATTCTCGGGCCAGAGTTGCTGCTGTTGGTAAGCCTTTGAGTGGAATGAAATGCGCCATCTTGGAGAATAGGTCCACAATTACTAGGATCGTATTGTATCCGGAGCATGGAGGTAGATCGGTGATGAAGTCCATAGAAAGCGTATGCCAAGGGCGAGGCGGGATGTCAATAGGGCGTAAGAGGCCGGCTGGTTTTTCCTTTTGACTCTTGTTTTGGGCGCATACTCCACAGGACATTATAAAGTCTCTGATATCTTTTTTCCAAGACGGCCACCAGAAGTAGCGCTTGATCTTTTCCGAGGTCTTGGTCATACCGGGATGTCCTTCCATTAAAGAATCGTGATAACAAGAGATTACCATTTTCTGTAAATCTGTGCTGGGCAGATATAACCGTTCTTGGAAATATAATAGGTTGTCCTTCACCGTAAAGTCCTTTCCCTGCAGATGCCAATTCTGTATGTCTGCTGGAGTTACCAGTAGCCTGGCTTTATCCTTAACTTCCTCTATGGATTGTGTGGCGATTACACCTAGAATTCTTTGTTCGGGAATGATAGGTACAGGTTTAGGGTTGATCAAATGTTCTTCCACTCCCATCCGAGAAAGGGCATCAGCTTTACCGTTTTTTGTACCAGGTCGATAGGTAATTATGAAGTCAAACTCGGCAAAGAATAGTGCCCAACAGAGTTGCCTAGAGGATTGAGCTTTTGCGGTTTTCAAATATTGCAGGTTTAGGTGATCTGTAATCACAGTAACGGTGTGTCGGGCCCCCAGAAGATAATGCCGCCTGTCAGAGATGCTCAGGTCCTAGGCGCAGGAGCGACGCAGTACCAACCACCCCCTCAATGGTTTCAGTGCCTGCAAGACTGAGCTTAACACAGGCCTCCTCAACCAGAGCGGGGAAGGAGGGTTAGGGTCTCGATGGTTGGATAGGTAAAGGGATTTCAGGATTACCGGATAGAGGGTTGGGAAGAAGTTATGGATAGGACTGGGGATTTTAGGGTAAACGATGCCTGCACACTTTCCTCAAACTGGCTGATGGAGCTGCCGTAACACCTCTACATGTAAAGGTGCTGCCACCCTCACCAGACCCCCTGAACCAGCCTGAAGGTGCTCTTTTGAGCCTTATAACAACATACCAAGGTAGCAACAAACAATTGTTGACATTAGCCCTTTACAGTTTCATGAACACAGTCTCATGTACGAGCACACTTAGCTTTGCGTCAGTCCTTAACGTCCAGTCCTGCAAGACTGTCAAGTCCTGTGCCACGTCTTTGCAGTCCAAGATTCAGGTTTGCATCGGGTTCAAACTAAAAGAAAACAAAGGACAAGCATTAGCGTTTGTCAAATGTTCTGCTGATCTCACACTTTCATGCAGACTCTCTCAACACGCGTTCAGCTTTTGGAATAAACAATCCAGGAACTTTAGGGTGCGCTGCCGCACGTGGCTTATCTTTTGCCCAAAAACACGGTCTTCCCTCAGACCGGGTGTCAGAACGCGGTCTTTCCTCAGACCGGGTGTCAGAACGCGGTCTTTCCTCAGACCGGGTTCCCCAAGCTAGTGCTTCAATCTCACGCGCCCTTCCGGCGCTTTTCCCAAGAGCTGAATGCACTCGGAAACATGCACATTAATCAACACGACTTTCCCGTGAATCCGCCCACTTAGCTTTTGCGTGATCCGCAGGGGCTCTGGAAGGGGTCGGAATATGCCCCCTGCGCTTCCCCTAGGATCCCTGACTCTCCCTGGGGTGAGCGGAACTTATCTTGTGTGTGCGAGGGGCCGGATCGTGGTTCCTGTGGCTCTTGGCCCCTCGCGTATGGATTCCGGGGAGCTGCTGGGCTCACGTCCTCTCTCCTCGGCGTCTCGAGCACAAGCCCCGTGCCTCGGGGCTTGCGCATGCGCATTCGTCGCGTGCCACACCCAGCGCGGCTTCCCATTGGCTCGCGGGCCCGCGAAGCATGCTGGAAATTGTAGTTCCGGCGGGCAGAACGCTGGATCTGTCTGCAGAAAGGGCATAACAGCCCTTTAAAGTACGGAAACCCTTTGGATCCGGGTTTCTTCATGGTCCCAGGCCCCACAGTCCCAACAGTACTGGGCCCAAGGCCAGTCTTACCCCTGACAGCACTCCCCCTCCCACGGAAGGCAGGTCCCCCAGGTTTTTCAGGGCAGTTTTTGTGAAAAGTGCGCAGCAATCGTGGGGCATGTACATGGTGTGAGGGTTCCCAGGAGCGGTCTTCTGGCCCGTACCCAACCCAGTCGATTAAATAATAGACTTGGCCATTCCTTTTTTTAGAGTTCAGAATTGCTCGGACTTCATATTCCGGCTCCCCCTGTACAAGTACCGGGGGTGCTTTTTGAGTGCGTATCCCAGGCAGGGCTGGTTTCAACAGTGACGTATGGAAAGTCGGATGGATTTTCATCTGAGAGGGCAGGGCCAGTCGTACCGCTACTGGGTTGATTACTTTCTCAATGCTAAATGGGCCTAGATAGCGAGGTTGTAACTTTTTTGGTCCCTCCAATCGTAAGTTACGAGTGGACAACCATACCAAATCGTTTTTATGATATACAGGGCTAGCACGTCGATGTTTATCGGCATAAGTTTTGTACACTTTTTTGGCTTTTATGAGATTATCCTGCACCTCCTTCCAAACCTGCTCTATTCCGATCCGTTGTCCTGCTATCGTAGGCAGTGCCGTTTCTGCTGTTGGGACGGATGAAGGTAAAATCTGTGGATGTCTTCCATACAAGCAGAAGAACGGGGATCGTTTTGTGGAAGAATGAACAGCATTATTATATGCCATTTCTGCTAGCCAAGTATGTTGAACCCATGTTGTCTCCGGTCCTGCGGCTAAGCAACGCAGGAACTGCTCAAGCCCCTGGTTCACACGTTCGGTTTGGCCGTCCGTCTCGGGATGATATCCCGAGGATAACCGGATTTCCATACCAATGATGTTACAAAATTCGCGCCAGAACCTGGAGGTGAACTGTGGACCCCTATCTGTGATTATACGGCATGGAAGGCCATGAAGCCGAACCACGTTTTGCAGGAATAGTTCGGCGATTTCTTTAGCTGTTGGAACCCCTTTGCAGGGGATAAAATGAGCCATTTTAGAAAAGGCATCCACTACCACCAGTATGGAGGTAAAGCCCTGCACTTGTGGAAATTCAACTATTAGATCCATGGTAACTGTATGCCAAGGAGTAGTTGGTGTTGGCAGGGGACGTAGGAGGCCTGCTGGTTTCTGGTGACCGGCTTTGTTCCGAGCACATATTGCACACTGTCGTACGTATTGCTGGACATCAAGCCGCCACTTTGGCCACCAAAAATGTCTCCCCACCAATTCTAAAGTCTTTGCCTTACCGGGATGACCCGCTAGGGAGGAATCGTGGCACCATGACATCGCCTGTTTTTGTAACTGGGGTGTAGGCAAATACAATGATTGCCCATGATATGGGAGTCCTTCCAAAATGGTATGCTGAGGGTCCTGCTTGCACCATTGGTGGAGATCATGCACGGAAAGTTCCTTTTGGATGCTCTCAAAGATGTTGGTAGCTAAACCCAGTATTTGCACTGGAGGGACTATTGGCTGAGACACGATTTTTACTTCCTCAGAGACCTTATCTGGATAGCGGGACGAAACGTCAGCTTTACGATTGTTCGTTCCAGGTCTGTATGTGATTATAAAATCAAATTCTGCGAAATACTGGGCCCAACGCAATTGACGTGGACTCAAGGTCTTGGCAGTCCTAATAAACTGAAGATTGCGATGGTCGGTAATAACCGTCACTGTGTGACGTGCCCCCATCAAGTAGTGCCGCCATTCGCCAAAGGCTGCCTTTATGGCCAATAGTTCCCTGTCTGCAATGATGTAGTTGACTTCTGCTGGGAGCAGCTTTCTTGAATAATAGGCTACTGGGTGTAAGAGCCCCGTCTGAGGATCACGTTGGGACAGAACAGCTCCCAGCGGATGGCTGGAAGCGTCCGTTTCGACCACAAATGGCTGGGACAAGTCCGGATGTTTCAATACCGGTGCATCGGTAAAGGCCTTCTTGAGCCGTTGAAATCCCTGCTCAGCCAAGGCGTCCCAAATAAACGGGCAGCCCTTGCGAAGAAGTCTCGTGATTGGAGTAACCAGCTCAGAGAAATTCTGGACGAACCGTCTGTAGAAGTTTGCAAATCCTAAAAAGGATTGTATGTCTTTGACATTGGCTGGCGGGGGCCAATCTAGAATGGCCTTCACCTTTTTTGCATCCATTTGTACGCCTGTCGGAGTAAGGTAGTACCCCAAGAATTCCACGGTAGTACGGTGGAACTCACATTTCTCGAGTTTGGCATATAAATGGTTTTCCCTTAACTTTTGTAAAACAGCGCGTACATGCTGAACGTGATCTTCTAGGCTATGGGAATAAATGAGGATGTCATCGATGTACACGACGGCACATACGTCCAAATATTCCCGAAGGACCTCATCTAGGAAATGCTGGAAGGCAGCAGGTGCGTTACAGAGACCAAATGGCATAACCTGATATTCGTACAATCCGAATTTTGTTCGGAAGGCGGTTTTCCACTCGTCACCTTCGCGTACCCGCACGAGATGGTAAGCCCCACGAAGATCCAGCTTAGTATAGATAACCGCATCCCTAACCTGATCTAGAAGGACGGGGATGAGCGGAAGCGGGTAACGGTTTTTGATGGTTATCCGATTCACCCCGCGGTAATCTATGCAAGTCCTGAGTTCTCCGGACTTCTTCGGTACGAAGAACAAGGGAGAAGACACTGGGGAATTAGAGTGTCTAATAAAGCCACTTTGCAAGTTGGCTGTAATATACTCCTGAAGGTGTTTGTTTTCAGCCTCGGTCAAGGCGTATATGCGGCTGCACGGTAACGTTGCCCCTGGCTCTAAATCGATCCGGCAATCGAATGGCCGATGTGGGGGCAGAGTTTCAGCGGCTTTCTTATTGAAGACGTCTACAAAGTCCGAATACTCTGTGGGTAGTTCTTCTAAGCGCGCTTCGGGTTGAACATAGGTAATGCCTGCGAGTTGACAGGCCGCAGCCACCGGCTGTTTACAATGCTCCCGACAATAAGGAGAGCTAAACTTTATCAAACCGGAGGTCCAACAAACCAGAGGATCATGTTTTCTCAACCAACGTAACCCTAAGATAAGGCCGAACTGCGGGGCAGCAATTAAGTCGAAGGTAATGTATTCCCAATGCCCAATACCACAATTCAGGGTCACTAAACGAGTGTTATGTGTGATGGGTCCCGAGCATAGAGGTGTACCATCTACCGCGCGTACGGCCTCAGGTTTTGCCTTTTGCTGGATAGGGATACCCAACCTGGCCGCAAACTGGATATCTATAAAATTACCCGTTGCCCCGAGTCAATCAACATGGTGACCTCTTTTGATATACCCTGAAAACTAAGACACCCCCTTACCGAAATGTGTGGGGCAAAATTGGAACTACCTTCTATCGGGGCCCTGCAATCAGTCAGGCTCGACCGGGTGACCCCCACTACCGACGAGCCGAGGCGTTTCCCTGAGTCTTGGGCTTTGTGGGGCATTCACGAACAAAGTGTCCGGACTTCCCACAGTACATGCATACACCATCCTTTCTCCTTCGTTCTTTTTCTTCCTTTGATAGGGGACCACGAACCGACCCAATTTGCATCGGCTCGTCTCCATCGGACTTGTCCATTGACCCTCGTGCCCCTTTAAATTGGTCAAACCTTGCTGCTGGACGTGACTCTCCTTTCCTCCTATCCCCCCGTCGCTCCGCTTGACGATGATCCAATCGCATAGCCAGATCAATCATATCCGAGCATTCTCGGGGTTGGGGGTCAACTTGGGCAATAAGATCTTTCAAATCATCCCTCAATCCCTGATAAAATAGGGACATGCTTTTTTCGCGTGGCCATTCGGCTTCGGCTATCAACCGATTGAACTGAGTGACATATGTCACTAGTTCCTTATTTCCCTGCCTCAATGTCAGCAATTCCCGATCCTTACACAGGGTAGCAGCCCTGCGATTAAATATTTTCTCAAATTCACTGAGAAACTCATCCCAATCATAAAGGATAGTATTGTCTTTTTGGACTAAGGGATTTGCCCATGCTGCTGCATCTCCTGTGAGATAGGAGATAACGAAAGCAGTCCTAGACTGATTGGATCGGAACGCTGCCGATTTCGTAAGGAAATGGAGGCGGCATTGCGTAATAAAGGTAGAGAATTTCTGCGGGTCTCCTGCATAACGCTCGGGTGGAGCCAGAGGAATCAGAGGCTCTGGGGTGACTTGCACCTGTACTGGTGCGTGACCCGGCAATGGTGCTGTTTGCGCGGCCAGACTTCGTACCTGCGCTGACAATGTGGCATAGTCATGTCTGGACGCCGCTAGTTCGCTTTGCAGGTCCTGCAAAACCTTGGCGATCTCTTCCATAACGATGATGGGGGTTGGCTACACCACTCAGGCGCCTGAATATACGTGGGCTTGTGCTTCTGTCAGAGATGCTCAGGTCCTAGGCGCAGGAGCGACGCAGTACCAACCACCCCCTCAATGGTTTCAGTGCCTGCAAGACTGAGCTTAACACAGGCCTCCTCAACCAGAGCGGGGAAGGAGGGTTAGGGTCTCGATGGTTGGATAGGTAAAGGGATTTCAGGATTACCGGATAGAGGGTTGGGAAGAAGTTATGGATAGGACTGGGGATTTTAGGGTAAACGATGCCTGCACACTTTCCTCAAACTGGCTGATGGAGCTGCCGTAACACCTCTACATGTAAAGGTGCTGCCACCCTCACCAGACCCCCTGAACCAGCCTGAAGGTGCTCTTTTGAGCCTTATAACAACATACCAAGGTAGCAACAAACAATTGTTGACATTAGCCCTTTACAGTTTCATGAACACAGTCTCATGTACGAGCACACTTAGCTTTGCTTTAGTCCTTAACGTCCAGTCCTGCAAGACTGTCAAGTCCTGTGCCACGTCCTTGCAGTCCAAGATTCAGGTTTGCATCGGGTTCAAACTAAAAGAAAACAAAGGACAAGCATTAGCGTTTGTCAAACGTTCTGCTGATCTCACACTTTCATGCAGACTCTCTCAACACGCGTTCAGCTTTTGGAATAAACAATCCAGGAACTTTAGGGTGCGCTGCCGCACGTGGCTTATCTTTTGCCCAAAAACACGGTCTTCCCTCAGACCGGGTGTCAGAACGCGGTCTTTCCTCAGACCGGGTGTCAGAACGCGGTCTTTCCTCAGACCGGGTTCCCCAAGCTAGTGCTTCAATCTCACGCGCCCTTCCGGCGCTTTTCCCAAGAGCTGAATGCACTCGGAAACATGCACATTAACCAACACGACTTTCCCGTGAATCCGCCCACTTAGCTTTTGCGTGATCCGCAGGGGCTCTGGAAGGGGTCGGAATATGCCCCCTGCGCTTCCCCTAGGATCCCTGACTCTCCCTGGGGTGAGCGGAACTTATCTTGTGTGTGCGAGGGGCCGGATCGTGGTTCCTGTGGCTCTTGGCCCCTCGCGTATGGATTCCGGGGAGCTGCTGGGCTCACGTCCTCTCTCCTCGGCGTCTCGAGCACAAGCCCCGTGCCTCGGGGCTTGCGCATGCGCATTCGTCGCGTGCCACACCCAGCGCGGCTTCCCATTGGCTCGCGGGCCCGCGAAGCCTGCTGGGAATTGTAGTTCCGGCGGGCAGAACGCTGGATCTGTCTGCAGAAAGGGCATAACAGCCCTTTAAAGTACGGAAACCCTTTGGATCCGGGTTTCTTCATGGTCCCAGGCCCCACAGTCCCAACAGTACTGGGCCCAAGGCCAGTCTTACCCCTGACACCGCCAAGCCTTAAAGGCGGACTTGATAGCTAGAAGTTCCTTATCAGTAATAGTGTAATTGATTTCAGGAGGCGAGAATTTGCGGGACCAAAATGCCACGGGATGCAACTGATTGGTTACTGGGTCCTTTTGTGATAGAACTGCCCCCATGGCAAGGCTCGAAGCATCAGTTTCAACGATGTAGGGGAGTTCTGGGCGAGGATGTTTTAAGATCGGTGCAGAGATAAATCTAGTCTTCAAATTCTGGAAAGCTTGTTCCGCCTCGGTAGACCATTCAAAACGTTTGTTTTTCTTTAACAAGGATGTGATGGGCTGGACTATTCGAGAGAATTCGGGGATAAACCTGCGGTAAAAGTTAGCGAAGCCTAACATGCTTTGAACACCTTTTACGGAGGATGGCGATGGCCATTTGAGAATTGCATCGACCTTCTTTGAATCCATACGCACTCCACTAGGTGATAATATGAATCCCAAGAATTCAACTTCAGTCACGTTGAAAACACATTTTTCCAACTTAGCGAAAAGTTTGTGTTGACGCAATCTCTCGAGGACCATTTTCACGTGTTTCCGATGTTCAGTTTCCGATGAAGAATAAACGAGGATGTCGTCAATGTAAACAACAACACACACATCTATGAGCTCTCTGAGGACATCGTTCATAAAATATTGAAAGCCGGCCGGGGCATTGCAAAGTCCGAAGGGCATGACCTGATATTCAAATAGCCCATACTTGGTGCGGAAGGCCGTCTTCCATTCATCGCCCTCTTTTACTCATACCAAGTGGTAGGCTCCTCTAAGATCCAGCTTTGTATATATGCATGCTTTTCTGACTTGGTCCAGGAGTTCAGGGATCAAAGGTAACGGATATCTATTCTTAACGGTGATCTGGTTCAGGGCGCGATAATCTATACAAGTTCTAAGGTCCCCTTCTTTTTTTGGAACGAAGAACAAAGCTGAGGAAGCAGGGGACTTGGAAGGACGAATAAACCCATTCGCTAGGTATTGATCCAGGTATTGTCGGAGGTGAAGATTCTCAGGCTCGGTGAGGGCATAAATTCTACTACAAGGAGGAGTAGATCCAGGTATCAGGTCTATCTGGCAGTCATAAGACCTATGAGGAGGTAGAGAGTTAGCCTGATCCTTCCGGAAAACATCTTAGAATTCTAGGTATTCAGGAGGTAACTGGGGAGCCTCCGAGGAAATTGCTGCCAGTGCAACACCAGGTCGAGGGTGACAAGTAGAGACACATTCTGGAAACTGAACCGTTCTTGCTCGCCAATCGATCTGAGGATTGTGCTTCTCTAACCAAGGAATTCCTAGAATAATCTGGAACTGAGGGGCCTTGATCACATCGAACACGATCTTCTCATGGTGTCCATCTTGACTTACTAGCGTCACTTCTTGGGTAGTATGCGTTACTGGTCCGGAGGCTATCTCCGTACCATCCACCGTAGTAATGACGTCCTTTACAGCCTTTGGACAAAGAGTCAGATTCATCCTCAAAACCATTTCATGATCCACATAATTGCCGATGGCACCGCTGTCGACGTAAGCTTCAATCGCATGTAATCGATCCGGATGTTCAGGGCTAATGAGGACCATAGGTATCACGAAATGCGAGGTCACTGAACTGGTTTTAACGCTCGGCAAGAGGACCTCTATTCTTGTCAGGCGAGGTCGTTTCCCTGCTCAGAGTTTGTGACCCTGGTAACTGCAGCTCCTACTGCCTTCTTGGCTGGTTTCACCGGACAGTCTCGAAGAAAGTGCCCCGAGTTTCCGCAATAGAGGCATAATTGCAGCTGTTTTCTCCTTTCCCGCTCCTTTTGTGTTAGTGGTCCTTTCAGGCCCCCTATTTGCATGGGTTCCCCGGTGTCTACTCCTTTGGTAGGAGTTGGTGGTTTGGAAAATACTCGAGCATCAAACTTGGAACGATCGGCCTTCCTGTTCTGCAGTCTGTGGTCAATTTGAACGACTAAGTCAATATAGTCCGAAGAGTCTTGCGGGGGATTCACTACTTGGGCTAACACATCTTTGAGCTCTCCACGTAGACCTCTATAAAACAGCGTAATCCTTTTGTCCTCAGGCCATCGAGTTTCCACTATCAGTCTGTTGAAAGACGCAATATAAGCCAAAAGTTCTTGATTACCCTGTCGCAATGAAAGCAGCTCATTGTCCAAGGCCTGCCCCTGTGAATGTTTTGCAAACAGTTTTTCCATACTGAGCTGAAAAGCTTGAAAATCATGGAGAACCGGATCATCTTGATTAACTAGAGGGATCGACCAGTCTGCCGCATTGCCACTAAGGTACGAAAGCACGAAAGCTACCTTAGCTTGATCAGTTGGAAAGGCTGCTGGCCGGCATAAGAAGTGCAACCGGCACTGATTAATAAATACTGCAAACCTCTTTGGGTCACCAGAAAATCGTTCGGGCGGAGCCAGAGGTACATTCCCAGGTAGGTTGATCTGCACTGGGTTCGTAGAGGATGTTGAAGGAAGATTTGCTCCTGATGCGGGTAACGGAGTTTGTCCGGCTTGTGACTGTAGCAATTGTCTAGCGAGATCGTCTGTTCGCTCCTTGGAAATAATCAGTTCCCTTCTTAGAGCATTCGTTTCCTGACGGGCTGCATGCACTTCTGCTCTTAGTTCCCCAAGTAACTGGGCTAGCTGGTCGGTATCCGAGGTTTCCATAGCGCCTGGGTGGGAGTTTTGCGGTAGGCTTTGTGTTCTGTAACGCTCACCTGATTCCCGCAGAGGCGCCGGTCTTGACTGGGTGAATGCCGTATCTTCAAAGGTGATGTGTAACACACGGTTGGCTCTTTGGGCTGGACCTCTGTGCACTGTATGTCTGACTCGAAGAGTAAGATGTCTGCAGATAGAAAATATGGGATTAATGAACTGGGGTTATTGGGTGCCTCTCTCCTTTTCCCTTTCTCTTCTCCTGTAGAATCCCAAAGGTTAACGCCCTCACCTTAGGTAAGTGAACGCCGAGCTCTCCATCTGCCTCGGGGCAGGGTGCCGTAACCAGTTTCTTCACTGGATAAGGGTGCAGGCCTCTTGACCTCAGAGGACTGCTGTCCGTCGTTAACTGCACGAACGGTAAGTTCTGGGCACTTCAAATGTCTTAAAAGTCTTTTGTAATGATATCTCTTGTTTTGCAGGGTTCCGGCGATGGCGGGTTGATGAGAGTTGAGGATCGAACCCGCGTGAGGAATAGAAGCGCCTGGAAGCACGTAAGTAAGCGCTTGTAGCCTGCTTCACGATGCGCACTAACTGTCCCTTTTATCTTGCAGGTACAAGTTCGGAGCTTTAGAGAAGCTGAAGGGTGCTGGAATACCCACTGGATTCAGCGTGGGAAGGAGTAATGGCACGTGAGTAATAAAGTTGCCCAATGTCTTTAAACGCACCTTCTTTTGTCTTTCATATGCGGGATGCAGCGCCGAAGGCCTCCGGAGCGTGCAAAGAGCTGGTAAGCTTTTGTCTTTCAGATGCCGGAATGCAGTGCGAAGACCTCCGGAGCATGCGAAGAGTAGGTAAGCCTTTGTCTTTCAGATGCCGGAATGCAGCGCGAGGCGTTGGTGACAGCCGATGGCCAGGTAAGAGATGCGCTGCCACTGAAGACCGTAGTGCTAACCTGTTCTATCTTTGTCTTTACAGGTGCTGCTGAAGACTGGATTCCAGGATGGTAAGCCTTTGTTCCCTTAGGCCCAGGATCAGAAGCGGAAGACACGATGAGCGTTCTGCTGCAGAGAATGCAGAATAACACAGAGCAAGATTCATCAATCGGGTGTGGTTTAAATAGCCTCCTGTAGTGCTTAGGTGTCTCCTTCCACAGCCACACCTAGGTAAGAAAAGAGTTCCTGCTTTCCAGAAGAGTTCCAGTGTTCTGAACCTTGGGAGTGGCTCCTGCCCCACCCAACAGGAAAAGTAGTCCCAAACAGAAGAGGATCAGGGGTTCAACTGGCAGGTAAGTAAGCAGCATGGTCTGCTGCAGGTAAGTCCACCCAAGCATTATGAGCCCGGCGCTTCCAGCGCTGGGACTGGGCATCTTTATGAGCCTGGTGCCACTGACGCCAGGACAGGGTCCAAAAGGTCCCAATTGGGACTGGCTGTCACTCGGAACCGGGGTTATGGGTCTGCTTCCAAGGGAGTCGGGCAAGTCCTGATCTTTTGGAAGCAGAGATCATGACAGGAATGGGCCCATGGCATAGGGCTTGTAGAAGACAAGACACACAGAAGGGAATGGGCACAGACGAAAAGGGTGTGTAGGAGGCAGGACACACAGAAGGGAATGGGCCCAGGTGATAGGGCTTGCAGCAGACAAGACACACAGAAGGAAATGGGCACATGTGATAGGGCTTGCAGGAGACAAGACACACAGAAGGTAATGGGCCCATGTGATAGGGCTTGCAAGAGACAAGACACACAGAATGGAGTGGGCACAGCCGAAAGGGCATGTTGGAGAGAATGCACACAGAAAGGAATGCTCACAGGCAATTGGGCTTGCAGGAAACACGACACACAGAAGAGAATGGGCACAGGTGATAGGGCTTGTAGGAGACAAGGCACACAGAAAGGAATGGACACAGGTGATAGGGCTTGTAGGAGACAAAGCACACAGAAGATAATGGGCACAGGTGCCAGAGCTTGTAGGAGACACGACACACAGAAAGGAATGGGCCATCTGATCGCGCTTGCAGGAGACAAGACAAACAGAAGGGAATGGGCCCATGTGATAGGGCTTGCAGGAGGCAAGACACACAAAAGGGAATGGGCACAGGCGATAAGGCTTGTAGGAGATAAGACACACAGAATGGAATGGGCACAGCCGAAAGGGCATCTAGGAGACAATGCACACAGAAAGTAATGGCCACAGGTGATAGGGCTTGTAGGAGACAAGACACACAGAAGAGAAAGGGCACAGGTGATAGGGCTTGTAGGAGACAAGGCACACAGAAATGAATGGGCACAGGTGATATGGCTTGTAGGAGACAAGGCACGCAGAAGAGAATGGGCACAGGTGATAGGGCTTGTAGGAGACAGGACACACAGAAAGGAATGGGCCCATGCGATAGAGCTTGCAGGAGACAAGACACACAGAAGGGAATGGGCCTAGGCGATAGGGCTGGCAGGAGACAAGACACACAGAGGTGAATGGGCACACATGATAGGGCTTGTAGGAGACTAGATACCCAGAAGGGAATGGGCCCTTGTGATAGGGCTTGCATGAGACAAGAGACACAGAAGGGACTAGGCAATGGTGAAGCAGTACAAAGTGGCCTCACAAGGAAGGAGCCCAAGTGAGACACACAAGATGAAGGTGCACAGGGGAATTTCCATTTTGCACTAGTGACAAGGCAAATCCTTTGCGCAAGGGCAAGGTCACTATCTGTGTTTTCAGTTTATTTTTGGGACACAATCTGGGCTCCATTTTACCCCACAGGTCCCCCCTCCCAGAAATGACAGCTCTAGGAGAAGGACAAAAGTTCAGGCGTCATGGCCTTTTGGTTTGAACTCTTCCTTTTCCTGACATAGGATCTTTATCGAGCCTGCAAAAAGGATCATTCAGCCACATTGAGGCTCAAATTGCATCTTTATTTCTTTGGGTACGGATACTCTGGTCCCCACCACTGTTCCTTTGTTGATGGTGTGTGAATGATGCCCTTTCCTCAGGACTCCTCCCATTATTCCCATCTTTGGTCTGGAATTCTGGAAGGACTTTTCAATTAATACACTATAGATAGAGGTGAAAGGCTGATTTAATATCAGATAATAGTTTTTCATATTGCATGCTCCAATTCTCTATCCTACTCTACTTTATACACAATGTTATTCATCAGGGTTTTACATATAATTGATATATTATATTTTATATTTAAAATTCCACAAACGTTCATCCTGTCAACCAAATTCTTCCTACTCACCACTTTATATGAATTCCTTTTCTTTGTCACAATTCATCTACTCGGGAGGAGGAACTGATTCCTCAATCTGATGAAGGGCATTCCAGGGATGACTGGTTTTCAGCTGGTTCACACTTGGACGCGACGTTCCTCTGTCTGTTCAACGTTTGGAATCATGATCTTATATATAATGGGGAAGATCTTGATCTTGTATGCCCTGTGCCAAGATGGTGGAAATGTGTATGTCCGGTTCCATTGGAAATTATAGAGGTAAACCTAATCACCTACTTCACTCTCCTTTCTAAATATCTGCAGGTCATAGTAGGTCTTTGTAGTACCACATATTTTTACAGGTTCCTCTCTGCATAGGCAAACGCATGTTGTAGAAGGCACATTTCCCACATATTCATGAGTGAGAGAGGCGTTGATCAGCGTCTATTCCTGTGTTTGGTATAACAGATGTTGAGGTGAGACCCTTTTTCTACCAGTCATAAGTTCAAAAGGGGACATCTTAGTCACAGAATTAGGTGGAGACCTCAGAGCCATCAGGACTAGTGGTAATCATAAGGCCCAACTGAGTTCAGAATCCACTATGAACTTCTTTAACATCCCTGAAATGGTTTTATTGTATCTTTGAATACTGTCTTATCGTGCAGCATCTCACATATCCTATCATCCTCTCCCTAGGGGCACAGATTTAACTCCACAAACTGTCCCCCTTGTCGAGTATAAAGAGCTTTGGATCTGCTACCATAAGTATTGACATAACAATATCGTGTCATGGGACCAATGATAGGATTTGATAAATCCCTGGATAACTATTAGAAATCAACAGTCGGACCAATGGTGGCATCTTGGGCTAAAGGACACTTTGGGATCATTATTATCAACTAATATTCGTAAGTAGAGACAATCACTGTTCATGAAGAATTGGTATTCTCAGCTTCATTAAACAAGGTCTGTTTCTCAAATTATTGTTGTTAATGTGTACTGTTGCACGTTTCTTGGAATAGTGACTTCTTTAATGTGCACTTCGGCAGTATAAGGCAGGAATTGGGTTGACCTAAATGCCGTTCCTTGATCATTAAATTCCATTGGGCTTCCCCTGATTCTAAACCAGACTTTGTTATTATTAAGATCCACATTTATTGCGAATCAATGTAGTATGTCATTGTAGACATAAAAATCTGAAATAACATCTCTCACAACCTTACAATTACAATTTACCTTTTTATTTCCAATTTGGATTTCCAGCATTTACCTAATGGGAATCAAATTTGTTTTAGCCCATTCCAAAAGTACAATTGCCCATTTATCTGTCAGATTAAATATGGGTACCTTTTGATCCTTCTGCAATTTACTAAGCAATTTTTTTCTGATGAAACTTCTTTATTGAGTTAAGTAAACCTTGGACAGAACCTATTTGTTACCTTCATTCAGTTTAATAGGGAAGAATATGAGTTCTTCTTTTCTTTGTAATGGAGCTAAACTGCTAACTTAATCTCCAGAGTTATCCTTCAGTGATCCTCACTAGAGGTCTGCCCTGGATACAATGTCAGGTTATTTCCCTCTGTAGCGGAGCACCTCTCGTTATTTGGAGGATGCTTTATTCTCAAAGATTCGGTGGGATCCCTTCACTTTCATCTTGTTCTTCCTCCTGATATGAAAGTGATGTCTGGAACTTTAGTATTCCGGAAGTGAATCTCCACTAGGTCAGGATGTTTTACAATCAAATGGTAAGTGCCATTTAAACTAACTTAATTGGCGCTTCTCTTTTGTTTGGTCAGACTGTGAGTTTGGGTCCATAGGACCTGCTGTACATGATCTATCAGAAGCGAGAGCCTCCGAAGTAAATAGTTTCACAGTAAAGCAGATGGGTCCTTCGGTACCATAACTATCACAAACTGGGTGAGTCGATGTCCCTCTATTTTGATTTTGAATTTAAGTAACCCCATCTACTGGGAGATGTTTCCTGTCGAAGTTTTGCAACTCCCTGAGGTGAGGTTTGAGGGGCATACAGTGACTTTTATCTTTTCCCTGGTTTAGAGTTTCACGCACTTTTCTAGATATCAAGGTGGCCTCAGACCCTGTATGTATGAGAGCTGATACATAACACTATTCGTAAACTTGGGTAGGCCATGAAAAACCTTTAATCTCCAATTTACAGTGAAAGTCTGACATGGATAATTCAGATTGCATTTTATTAATAGTTCGGATTTCATAAATTTGACCTTGGGCAGCCCCCTCATGTGCGTTCTCCTCAGGGTCAAGTTCATACTGATGTCACGCTCACCTGATTCCCACGGAGGCGCAGGTCTGGCTTCGAGTGCTGATGCTTCTTCAATGGTGAAGCGCAGGACTCTGAAGATGGACTCTATGGCTCGCAGGAATATTCCCCTGTGCGTGAAAAGGGAGTATTACCTACTGACGGAATAATGCTGAAGCCTCCCACTCCCTTCCAACCCTCCACAATACCCTTCCACGATTCCCTGTGAAGTCTCACCTTAGGGTCTGGAAGGATGAGTTCTCCATCCTGCTTCTGATGCAGGGGCGCGTTGAAACCCAGTTACTTCACTGGATTGAGGTTTGATGGGAGTTCAAATAAGCTTGACTATTCAGGTAAGGCGCTGTAAGAGTTCTGTAGCAAGTTCAAAAGTTCAAGCTTAATAATAATGTTCATTGTCTTATTGCAGCAAGCACTAATGCTTATGTCTTTTTCCCCTTAGGGGCCGGGGTTCGGAATGCCGGAGATATGGCGCCGACCCGAAGTGAAACGTGCAGTTCCAGTAAATGACAGGTAAGTTCTGGATGAGCGTTCGGGTAATGTCTTTGCATTCGCTCATTCAATGTCTTTGTCTTTTTTCCCCATAGGGGCCGGGGTCCGGAATGCCAGGAAGCGGCAGGACCCGAAATGAAATGGGAATGACCCAACAGGTAAGTCTTAGAAGGAAACTGAGCTTTTCCTATTCCCTTCCTTCTCTCACCTTGTGTTCTTGTCTTTTTCTCTCTAGGCTCTGGGAAGTGGCTGCGGATCCGGATGATCGCTGCTGAAGATGGAGGTGCCCAGGAAAGGTGAGTGAAATGCGGCGCTGCAGCGATCGAAGCGAAATGCTTTTAAAAATGATGTCTTCCCTTTCAGGATCGTCGGTGTGATGTGTCTGTGATGCAGCTTTAGCAGGTAAGGTCTTCTTTCTCTCCAATTCTCTCTTAGCAGGTGACCCAGGATGCTGACAGGCGTGGCTGAAGTCCAGATGCAGGAGCTGACACGGTGAGCGTCCAGCTGCGAGGAGCAGAACAACGCGAAGCGTGAGTTGCTGATCGGGCGTAGTTTAAATAGCTTTGGAAGAAGTTCCAGGTATGTATCCTTCCACGACCACACCCAGGGGAAAGTAGTCCCACAGGTAAAGTAGTTCCATTCAGGCCTCAAGGGGGCCTGGATGTAGCAGCATGGTCTGCATCAGGTAAGTGCACATTAAAACACTTGAACACATGTCTAGCTTTATGAGCCTGGCGCCTAAGGTGCCAGGACTGTGTCCAAAGAGCCCCAGCTTGGGCCCGCTGGCACTTCCCTGGGGGGAATGATGCCTGCCTCTGGGGTTGCTGGGTCGGACCTGGCTCCTTGGAGGTAGGCATCATGACAACTGATTGGTCAAGGACTGTGTAGGAATGACAATACACTTTGAAATTACAACTGGAATGGGGATTTCCCCCTTTATGCAGGTGCTTGGGTACTGCTGCCTCTTCGACTGTGATACCTAAAAATATCTAGAGAGGAAGAAATATCCTTTTGTTTTGGGGTTTCTATTGTATTTTGTTAACTTCTTTATTACTCTCTGGTTTTATTTCAAGGAACAAAGAGGGTTTACCATTGGCCTGAGGGCCAGTAGGTCACAATGTCCCAGAACTTGGACAGGCGGGAAAATCCTTTAATATCCAATTTACAGAGAAAGTTTGTGTTAGTGGGCAATTTACATCACATTTGGTGGATGTTTGGAATTTCATAGGCTTGATCTTGGGCAGTCCCCTCACAGACATTCTCCTCAGGTCCAAATCATGGCATTTGGTCAAGGGCTCTGTAGGAATTAAATAACATTTCAATATTATATGTGGGATGGAGACTTCCCACTTTTCTGCGGGTTCCAGGACACTGTTACTGACTGCATTAATGGGCCTGGAAAAAACCAAAAAGGTAGGAATACACTTTTGTTTTGGGTTTTCTGTCAAAATTATTAGATTTTCTTCATCTTGCGTATCGTGTCTACTGGTTTCTTTATTACTATCTTCTTTTTATACAGGTTCTTTGTCAGACTTCTTTTAACTCAGGTTCTCTGTTCTTTCAGGGAGAAATTAACACTCGGTTTCATCTTCTTTTATTTTCAAAGGTAATTGTGAATTTTTTCTCCTCACTAAACTCCACTTTTTTTATTTTTCTGTGGTTGTATTTCAAGGAATAAAGAGGGTTCACCACCAATTTTTCATAAAATTTAGGGGCATTCCCATTTGAAGTAAAATATTTCTGTCTCCTCCCCTTTTCTCCTTGTGTATTTTGAATGGGGACAATTTCCTGTTGTCATTGTCTACCCTGTCATGGCGAGTCATTCTTGCCAACTTTTCTACAAGCATTACGATCAGAGGTTCCCTGTTGGGATCTCATGATTTGGCCAATACTCCTGTCAATTGCTTTGCATGTTGGGACTGTCTTTCTCCACACTCCGACTTGCAGGTCTTCTTTGGTCATATCCCTGTTCTTCTCTAGAAGGGTAAATGTCTCTTCTAGGGGTGTAGTTATTAGAACTGTTATTGTATGTGTTGTTGGTTCTCCACTCATGCTGGAACTGGAATCTTTTATCCTGGAACCTACGAGGAGGTTGTGATGGAATTTTCTTTCTTTGAAAATTCTGACTTGGTTTTCCATGGGAATATAATGCAGTTATTTTATTTATTTATTTATTGGGTATTTTATAATGTGCTATACAGCAGTTTCAAGGCGCATCAAGACAAGGGAGGGGGTTTTATAAGGGCGAATAAAAAAATAATGTTCCTACCAGGTCCTGGGACATGTTGGATTGTGCAAGTGTTATTCGAATTGTGTGCTGTTCTGACCACTGTGCACACTGCGTTCATCCTGGTCCTCAAGGCCCTGCAAAGATGGCCCCCCTGCGGTAACAGCCAAGATCTCTGCTGCCTGTTGAGCCTGTTCCCCCTCCCAATTGGCTTGTTTGGTCTTCTTCCACCAATCCCAGCAACCGGGAGGTGTGAGCTGGCCTGAGATGCCTAAGGCCCACAACGAATGCTCCTGTCTGTTCCCTGTCCACTGTCTGGGAGGGTCTGATGGCCCTCCTGTACCCCTGACTATTGGAATGGTGCTGGCGCTTCTGGTCTTTTCTGGTGAAACTGAACCTAACGTGACTCCTCACTTCTCCATGGGTTAGTCACCCCTACCCACTATTGCCTCCTACCCCTCTGACTGTCCCACCCTCAAAACCTCTCTCCTGGACTCCCTCTCTCTACCTAAAGCAGTGCCCTGTGGCTGTAACTGTGTTGTCACCTAGTTGCTAATTCTAAACCTAGCGTGCCCTGTGGCTGTAACTGTGTTGTCACTGAGTTGCTAATTTTAAACCTAGCGTGCCCTGTGGCTGTAACTGTGTTGTCACCGAGTTGCTCATTTGAAACCTATCTTGACCTGGGCTGTAGCTGTGTTGTCATCTAGTTGCTCATTTTAAACCTAGCGTGCCCTATGGCTGTAACTGTGTTCACCCAGCTGCACATTGTTGTTTGCTGTCTGGCCCAGTCACTGCGTTGTGCTACCCCTTGTCCCCCTTCTCTCCCTCTTCTTCCTCCTCCTCCTCTTCTATGGCGCTCTCTGTTTCACCTATCTTCTCCAACTGTTTCTCCATTGACTATCCTACCCTTCTCACTAAGTCTGGCAGGAAGAAGTACAAAAAGGACATTTTGGTCTCTAACCCTGGTCTCCCCATCGCTGACACTTACACCACTGCTTCCTCCAGACAAACCCTCACCGACATCGTCTTTGTTGTTCCTTCGCCAGACCAATGGACTCTCCATATGGTCTCTGTGCCTTTTCCTTTCTCCTTCTCTCCCATTAATGGTAGCACCCAGTGGGAGCCCCTCCTGACCTCTTTCGACTCTTCTAAAGTCATCATTAATGTTTACCGGAATGGCACCGCCTTGGTCCAAGGCCCCCAGGCCAACCTCCTCCTCTTTGACAGAAGCTTCCGATGCCTCATCAACTTCCTTCCTTCCCCTACTGTGCCTTCTCTCTCCTCTCCGACTTCCTTGCCTCCTGCCACTGCCTCCTCTTTGGCTACCTTGCCTTCTCCTCCCTTCTCTTCTGCCCCCCCTCGGGCTCTCTCTACATCTCAGTAGGGAGTACCTTTGATCTGTGTCCCTCCCCGGAATTCTTTCAAGGTTTACAACCTTCTCCATATTGCTACTCTCAACTGTCGCTCCGCTGTCAAACACTCCTCTGACATCTGCTGCCTCTTGGAAGAACTCGACCTCAATCTCACTGAGACGTGGTTCATGACCAGCTCTGTCATAAGCTTTAACACTTTCCTCCCTGATGGCTACAAGATCCTCTCTGCACCCAGATCCAACCATCCTGGTGGGGGGTTAGCCTTGATCTTCCCAGAGTGGGATTCTACCTCTGTGATTCCTATGCAGGCATACTCCCCATTTGAATGCCTTGTCTGCAGGCTTTCTCTCTCTCCTAGCCACTCTCTCACCATTGCCACCATCTATAAGCCACTTGGTCAGACTACCTCTTTCCTCTCTGAGTGGGCCGACCTCTCCTCCTCCACCTCTTTGCCAAGCCCACTCAACTCCTCCTCCTTGGTGACCTCAATATCCATCTGGATACCTCCTGTCTCTCCTCTAGACTCTTTCGTGACCTCTGCGACTCTCTTTTCCTATTTTTCCCTCTGGCCCGACTCACTCTGCAGGGCACACTCTGGATCCTCTCATCTCCTCTGACCTCCCCCTCTCTAACCCTCTCACCACTCCTCTCTCCTGGAGTGATCACTTTCTCCTTCCCTCTCATCTATCCCTCTCTAACCCTCAGGCTAAGCCAGCTCCAGCACTGCCACCCAGCTTCTCAGTCACCAGATCCATGAAGCGTGTGTCAGTTGAGGCTTTCGCTGCCACTTTCTCACCCCCTCCTCCACCTCAGGCTGACTCATCCTGACACAGCTCTTTCCAACCTCCACTCTGCTATCTCTGATACCCTGAATGTTCTTGTCCGCTGTCATGAAGATACCCTTGAAGCCCAAAGCCAAGTGCAACTCTTGGTATGACTCTGACCTCATCACCCTTAAACACAAGTGTAGGGTGGCTGAGAGGAAATGGCAGGCATTTTGCTCATCCTCTGACAAACTGGCCTGCTACCTGCTCCAAAGTCAATATCGACTCTCTATCTGCACTAAGAAGAGAGCCCACATCCAAGTGTGCATCTCTGCAGCATCTAACAACTAGCATCTAGCATCGGCTGAACTCTAAAATCTGCAAGGAGCTGGCCAATCCTGCTGCAATCTCTACTACTTCTGTCCCCTCCCAGACCCCTGCACAGCCGTGGCCTCACATTTCATTTCTAAAACCCAGGACATCCTGTCCACCCTCTCCTCCTCTTCTCTCATCTCTCTCCGTTGGCCCCAGCCCCTCTGCAGCCACCTCCCCTCCCTCTTTCTCTTCCTTTCCTCTTTTTCTCCTGACGAGAAGCCTCTTCAAAGCAGGTTCTTCACTGTTCAGCCAGAACCATTAAGGACCACCTCGACACCCTTGTTCCTGCCCAGGCCAACTTCTGAAACCACTCCTTCCCCAGCGGAGCCTTCCCCTCCCCCTGAAGCACTCTCTTGTGCACCCTCTTCTCAAGAAACACACTGCCCACCCCTCCTGCCTGACTAACTACCACCCAATCTCTATCACTCCTTTCCTGGGCAAACTCCTGGAAAAGCTGGCCATCTCCCAGCTTAACCGCCACACTGATTTTGTTGATTGTCTCCATGACCATCAGTCTGGCTTTAGAGTAGCCAGAAGCACAGAAACTGCTCTCCTAAACATCTGTGAAGACCTGCTCTCCAACCTTGATTCTAATCACCCCTCTGTCCTCATCCTACTCAATCTCTCTTCTGCCTTTGACATGGTCAACCATGCCATCCTGCTCAACCGCCTTCGTGATAACCTGGGTATCACTGATCAAGCCCTAGCCTAGCTGACCTCTTTCCTCTCCAACCGACCCTCCCAGGTCCAACTTGGGTCCTTCCTTTCCTCTATCTCATTCTCCACATGTGGTGTTACTCAGTGGTCTAACCTCTCTCCCTGGCTTTTCAACCAATACTTGGCACCCCTTGTTCACCGCATTGCTGCTCTCTGCTCCAACTTTCAGTGCTATGCTGATTACACTCAGCTTGTTTTCAGGCTCCCCGCTCATCTCTGACTGTCTGTCTGCAATCCAGGAGTGGTGTGCTGACAATGACCTCTGCCTTAATGCCAGTAAGACAGAGCTCCTCCTCATCGGTACTCCTGCGCCTTCCTTTCCTGCCCCTCTCTGGCAGGCCTCCCTTGGCCCTTGTCCTGCTCCCACCTGTGAGGCTAAGAACCTCAGGCCATTTTCGACTCCACACTCTCCTTTTCTCCACACATCTCTGATGTCTCTAAGAAGTCAAACTACCAACTGCACCTTTTCAGAGGTATTCTTCCTTCCCTCTCCTTCCCTCAAAAGCTCACTGCCTCCCGAGATCTGGTTTTCTCTAGGCTGGACTACTGCAACAGCCTCTTTATATATTTGCCTGCTACTGCTCTCTGCCCTCTGCAACTGCCCTCTGCAACTCATCTAGAACAGGACTGCGAGACTTGTCCTTGGACTCAAGCCCAGGGATTGTATCTCTCCAGCCCTGAAATCTCTTCATTGGCTCCCAGTGGCTGCAAGGATTAAGTTCAAGACCCTGTATATTGTCCATAAGGCCTTCTGGGGCCTGGGTCCGCAATACCTTCAACTCTCCCTTCGTGAATACCTTCCTATTCGAGCTCTTCGCTCCTCCATCTCCAACTCCCTCAGGGTCAGTCGCTTCTCCATGCAATGAGTTGGTGGTAGATCTCTTTCCTCGGCTAGGACCTCCCTCTGGAATAGCCGCCCTGCCTCTCTGAAACGCGAGGAGAATCATCTTTGGTTCCGGAAGCACCTCAACACCTTCCTCTTTGCTTCTGCCTTCGCTCTTCCTCTCCCCTGCTGATCTCTCTCTGTATATGCATTGGGCACTTGACCAGATCCCTGCCTACTCAGCTGCATACCGCACTGCTCCCTAGCAACCTTTGCACTTTGGTCTGTATCTGCAACCCTACAGTCCCCTTACCAGCACTTATTAGACCACCGTTGTCGGCGCTTAATTCTTGCACGTTCCTCTTGCTGTCTGCACTGCCTGTTGCTGTTTTTATCTCATGTTCAAAACTTCCCTCTCCTCCCCTTCCCCCTTTCCCTCTCCCTCGCACTAGCGTGTTCTCAATGTCACTGGGCCTAGTCATTTTGTGGTTTTTGTCCTCCCATGTACCCCTCCCTTGCCTTGTCGTGCCCTGAAAGACTTGCATATGGGTGGGCTATAAATAAAATATCATATAGTATCATGTCATACCAAGAATGGGGGGGAGGGAGGGAGGGAGAGGAGGAGAAAGAAGGAGGGAACAAGGAAGAAGACAAGCAATAACGTTCCTGCTAGGTCATGAGACTGTTCGGATCGTGAAAGTGTAGAAAAAAAATTAGGGCAGAGTGGGAAGAGGAGAGTGCAGGATGGGGTAGAAGGGGGATGCTAGGCGGGAGGGAAGAAAAGCGTACAATAAGTGCAATGAACAGGATCACTTGCACTGAGAGCGTGCAACAGGGTAGTGCTAAAGCAGAAGAGGGAAGGTGTAAGTGGCAAGGAGTGAACGCAGAATCCGCAGGGCTGGGACAACAGAGACATTGTAGACCTTGGGAGTTCTGGAAGGGCAGGGGGACACCTGCAAGGATGAGACTCACACAGACCGGAGCCGTCCAGAGGCCTCACTAGGTGACGTGAGGGGATAGGAGGACAGTAGGTGGGGAGAGGAGGAGCACAGTGCTGCTTACAGGACTTGCTTGAGGCTTGCTCTACATATATCATGTGCCACCCCTTGACCACCAATGCCTATATCCACAGCTCACCTCTACACCTAGAGGCAAGCTCTGCATCTAGAACTGCTCCAGCCCGAGCCCAGTAAGGCAAACTTCACCTAAGCCTCAATAGCCCTTCTACATGCATTAGTGATGCAAGGCCCCTTGTGAATGGACTCCTCATTGGCCCTTCAATGTCAGCTGCCCTCTGAGCCCAGAACTGACAGGTGCATAGGCATAAGAAAAATACTGGCCAAGAGGCTCAGAATAGGGACAGAACCCAAGAGTTAGAGTGAGATAGTTGAGGCTGTAAAGTCGTGCTCTTAGCTAGAGGAGCCCGCGACTTGCTTCAGGTTCCAAGGGAGTCGGTGGGCCTGGTGAGAGTCTCCAGTGGACAGCGTGACCCCCAAGCATTTCTCTCTGCAGGAATAATATACTTGTAGCCCAGCATAGGCTTTGTGCCAAAAAAAAGCTATGTAAGTCTCTGGTTTTGTGGGATGAGTATTTAGGGAACTAGTTGGCTGGCTCTGAACAGAGGGTCTTCTCTGTTAGGATCCTTAACAGCAGAGGAATATGTTTTTGGTCCGCTGTCGCTCGGTCCAACTGCATAGTACTCTTCACCTCAGGTACTGGGGCAGGCATTGGGGGTTAGGTTCTGTACTTCATACATCCTTGTAGCCTGCTTGATTATCCACTATAAAGTTATTGAGTCATTAAAATCACAGACTAACTGAATCACTACATATTATGGAATGGCGAAGAAGAATGCTGTTTTGAAATCTCAACTTTCGGTATCAACACATCCTGATATTTGGGCAAATCCATGCTTGAGCTCTTGAGAAAACTCCTTAGGAGATTGATGCTAAGCATAGACCAAGTTTTAGGTTGCCTTTTAGCTTCTTGGGGAATTATGTGAGTTGAAAACTATTTCAAAATGTCTGCCTTGTAAAAGAACCATTTGTAGTAATTTTCATCTTCCAGATAAGCAAATAAACTTGAAAACTCTGGAGAAAATTACAATTTTACAAACTTTATTGTGATCATTCTTCATTCCAAATCCTGCCATCACATGTTGGTACAATTCTAGATGTACCCAAATAGATTATTTTGCATTTTTATGGTTCGGAGTCATGCAACATTGTATGCACTTAATCTGTTTGATTGGGTCTTTCACAAACTGTGATTGTGGTTTTCATTTGCTATGTCTCCTCACTTATGTCCAGCTTCCCTTAGTAGAATCAGAGGCACTACTTGATTACCCTTCCTGGCTTGCATACCCGACTCCCTTGTCTCTATAACTGTAAGGATGTTTCCTATGTGTACAGTAATGGGGTTCATCTCTCTTTTCTTTTTCCCTTGGTCTTCTGGGTTATAGTCCTCTGGGCTTCATAGTATGGTATGTCAGTTTATTGTTACTCAGAATCAGTGTTTCCACATCTACCTAGAGCAGGGGTCCCCAACCTTTTGCATGGAATTGGCTAAAATAGCATATCAAATGAACTGGTGAGCAACATGCATTCTTCAACAGAACATATTGGCATTCGGTGGAAAAATTATTGAAACACAACCTATAATTTAATATTGCTAATAGAACACAGTACTTAACAATTATCTATACCATGTGCAATTCTAGACCAGGAAATGTGCAATGACTTTTAGCTTCATTTGACATTAAGTGCGTTTTGAAGTGCATTGTAATTAGGTGGAAGGAAGCTTTTACATTTACACTTTTGTCTCAACAGGTCCCTGACGCCTACGTTTCTTCAATTGCATGGCAGAGTGCAAATGGGGAGTGTAAAAAAGCAGCGTACACGCTTGTAACGCCCCCATTTTGCACTCTGCTCTGCAAATTGAGAAAACACTGCCTGCCATGTGCCCATGGCAGGAGGCATTTACAATGGCTTCCTATAGATTCTGCCTGCTTTTTGCATGGGCAAAAAGCAGGTGGGCTACACAAGAACCCCCAGTAATTGCGCCAGCATGAAAATGTATAATGGTGCAAATGTTTGACTAGTTGCATGGTGGCGACCAAGGGGGTGCCAGAATCGTAAGTTACGAACCATCCCTCCTCGGCATATACATTAATGAAAATAGGGCATGATGTGAATGAAGGCATAAAAGCCTCATACAATGCTGTTACCCCTTTCATTTACGTTACAACCAGCTCAACATAAGCTCCCAAGTGGTTGTTTACAGGAATTGTTCAGGAAGTTAAGTGGCACGTAGACATTTGTAGATAGATGAGGCAAGTCAAGTTGTAGAACAATATGGTAGAACTAAAAGATTACCAGGGGCTTCGGGTTCTCGCTCAAAATATTTTCCAAAAATTTAGTGCAAATGTTTAGACAGTAAAATTGGTCAGAAATTGAACACTGATCTTCAGGTGTAATTTGGGGTTGTGCATAAGTTAAATGTGTGATCTTTAATGGTAAATGGTGCATTCCTAAGCATAGAAAACTTGTAATACTGATCGGAAGATAGTAGGATTTACAGACCACTTCACTAAGGCTTTAGGGGTTACCTCCTCAGAATTATTTTGACATGCACTGGCAAATAGTGCATTTTAAAGCACCCGATGCCTGTTACATTGCTGGAAAAGTGGTTAGGAATAAACATTTTCTGAAGGGCTTGGGGCCTCTTCCCTCCCCAAAAGGGATTTTCTAGGACATTTTATGGCAAACATTGGTCATAGGTTTAAGCCTTTGGAGAGCACTTCATAGAGAGGTGTGGTGGTGTTAACTATGTATTTGAATTCATTAATTGGCTTGTTACGTAAAACGTAGTAAGTTAATTGTATTTGAATATTATCTTCCCATCATCCACGTGCCAGGCTGACAGAGGGCCTCATTACAAGTTTGCTGGCCCGGGAACTACAGTACTCGTAAGCTTGCCGGTACCGTAGTTCCTGGACTGGCAAACTACGAGTTGTTCTCGCGGGTGCCTTTCTGCCCGCCAGGTCTGACCTGGCGGGCAGAGCACCATCCGCGAGCACAGCATGTTGGGTGCACCGGCACCATTCTGAATGGTGCCGGTGCATCCGACCTCCCCATTCCCATTGAGCCCTATGGGCTCAAATGGAATGGGGAGCATTCCATTCCAGCGCCCGCGAATGGGCAATTACCGGGTCCGGCAGGGCCGTAATGGCCCGTTAATTGCCCATTCGCGGGTGCCAGAATTTTTCAGAAGTTTGGCAGCAGCCTGCCGGTTTTACCGGCAAGGCTACCGCCAAACTTCTAATATGGCCCAGAGTATCAAATGCTGACAGTGTAGTGTAGGTTACACTAATAGTAATATTTCTGATCAATATAATGCATGTTGGCATCAAACAATCTTCACATGTACAAAAAGCCACATATGCAAATTATTTAATAAAGCAAAGTTGGGTATGCATGCTACTTACTTGTCCTTCATGGAATAACAGCTGTGCAAAGGAACAGAAAATGACAGTTTTCTCCAGGAGACACACATAGGTACATGGTTCAATTGTTTTGCTAATTTAAGCATTTGCCAGCTGGGCAAAGTATCTGACGATGACAACTTGTAACCATGACATTGCAATGAGTAATGACATTTTCTGAAAAATAATGTGCATGGTGGCAAAAAACTCAAACCTTGCTTCTACAAATATAAGCCAACTGGAACCACTGCAGGCACATTTGCTAACATTACCTTGCATAGCCCAGGACTCACAGTCCTAGCTACACTGCCGCTGAGCTCTCATCCTTTCAGCACCTCCTTCTTGGCCTCCCAGCCATTGACTAGAGCAACTGGAGAGCAACATTTTAGGCTGGCGTGAGCACCATGTTGCTCCTGAGCCACATGTTGGGGATCACTGACCTAGAGGCTCTGGAACATCACCATAATCCCTGGCAATGATAGGTGATGACAACATTCAATTTTAGGTTGAATTTGCTGTCTCTTAGTATCTGCCAGATGGGCTAAGTGGTCTCTCTTTTCAATTATATGCTGGTGCAATTGATTCAGTTCAGATATCACCTTTTGTTTGCTACACACAAGCTGTTTCCTTGATTCATTCAGACTGGCCTCGCTAGTGTCAAATGCCCTGACCTTGGAAGCCACTGTTCATTCCTTCATGTTTTGTAGCTCCTTCTAGAAAGTGTATTTTTTATTATGATAAATATGTATTTCTTACATTGATTCCTGACTGGTAGTCTGCCAGCGAGTTAATTCTTTCTTTAGGGTTTTCGTCTGTTCCATTGCATCATCATGATCTTTGCCTAACGAGTCTAATTTCTCTCTTAATTATACATTATCGTCCATTCTCTGTATTAAGTTGTGTGCAGCCACTTTACTTTGATGACTTGGGCGTGCATCAGTTGTAAGATGAGTTGATGCATTTGTTTAACTGCTGTGTGTTTATCCTGTGCTAACTGAGCCCTTTGCTTCTTAATGATTTTTCATCATTATATAGCCGATCATATTCAACTTGTGAGTCAGCTTTTTCATTGCAAGTTTTGGCTTTGCACCTTTACTGTCTCTTAATTGCATTTTTATATTCATCATGCCTTCTAATAAGTATAATTGGCTTGTTTAGATAAGTTGTTTTTTAACCTATCACGTATCTATAGACACTGACTGTGAATGTCATTAGTATTTTAGGGTTTGGCCTCTAGACACTGTTTGGCTTCTTGAAACTATTTCAGCTCATTCTATATTGACTCTTACTGTATTTAGTTTCTGCAGTGACAACTGCTTGTCACAGAGAATCTTTCATATGTTTAAACTCTTGTTCACATTGGTCATTAGCTTGGTGCAAGAGTACCATTTCGGGTGATGTTTTTCAGGCATTTTCGGCAAAATGGTGCAGCTCACATACGTTTTCTGCCAATGTATTCTCCATCATCTGAAGGTAGAAGAAGAGATATGGAAAACAATGCATAAGTGTTTCTCCTCAGCTTTTGTGCAGGTCCAATACCATTTTTGTAGATCTTCATCCAACAATCTCTCACTACTCATTGCAATGAACTATGACCTTTATGTACACTATTTATCTTGTACATGTTAAACTTTGTAACCTGTCACTTTTATCGTTGTCTGTAACATAAGCCTAACGTATACCTGCTCTCTTGTGAATTCTGCACCCAGATTCCGTTGGGTTCGGCGCGCATTAAAAAGCAATAAACAAACAGACCTTGTGTGGATCAAATATACACATTCACACTTTGATCAATTTCTTTCATTTCAAACTTCCATCTCTCTGTCTTGTGTTAACCAGTGGCCGTGCAGAACATTTCTGGTTACTGTATGGTCAAGAGCTGGTTCCAAGGCTGCCCTGACGTCCTGTGATGTCATGGCCAGATTGTATATGTAATTACAATCCTGATCAATACATATATTCAATTTACCAACCTTCAATCCATAAACAATCCACTTTGCACTTAAAGTTTCACAATGCAATTCACAATCACTGCCTGTGCACTCTATGAGACTAAAACAGGAACCATCTAACTCCATGCACTAATGCAACTGCACACACATATGTGGTTGTGTGCACCTTATTGTGTTACTAAATGCATGAGTGTGTGGATACCAGCGATGTTATCAATCTTAAATTCCGGCAACAAACCCTCTATCTTTAAGATATATATTTTATTTAAATGATATGCTCTTAAGTAGTGTGACATACATGATCTCACGACTGCTCCATATAGTTCCACCCCCACAATTCTGGGCATAAGTTAAAGTCAAATCTAAAGTTGGTCTCCAGCTTTATGCCACAGAAGTCACCACAGCGTTACCCAATCACATACAGCTTTAACACAAAACCAAAATGTACCTGCCTGAATGAATCTCACTAATTCACACACAATCACCCATTAACATAATCAGTTCTATGTATATAATAAACTCCAAATGATACTGGACATTCTAATTACACTTCCTTTGCTCGTCGACATATATCACTCACAATGCTTAACTTCACAAGCGCATTTCAACATGAGGCATAGAATCCCATTTTAAATGCCTCATAATACATACACTCTTTGTTTTCCCAAATGACACCCACCATTACAATATTGGAACACAATTTAAACCGTAGATGTCATGAAGTGACTTCTGACCTGGTGAGTGCAGCTTTCAATTTACTTGTAATCATTTGTCTTCATATGTACAGGTGTTGTGATGGAGATGTAATATTCTCTTTTACGTTAAAAGCACCCTTGCCGGGGGGGGCGCTGTTGCGCTCGATGAAGATGGCCGCCTTCTAATCAGCTCCGTTCCGCGAGGCGCTCCTTCTTGCTGAATTCATCCGGTCTGCCTCGGCGTCTGACCACCTAAACCACGGAGGGGAAGACTGGTGTGTCAGGGACCCTCCTGTTCTTATCCGGTCCTCCGGACTTCCTTGGCCGCTGAGCTCTTGGCCCCGGCGTGTTGAGCGGGAGCGGGTGCCTCCTCCGATCCCCCGCGGGGCTCCAGGGAATCGCGGCCGAGTCCCGCGGCTTGTGGCCCTCCGTGGGGGGAGGGGCGTTCTTCCCGCCTGGCGCTCCCGCCCACTACGATCTTCGGTGGAGCAGCCGACGGAAGCTGGACCTTTATCGGAGCCGTGAGCGCTCGCTCCGCCACCCCGTCCTGGGAGGCGTGCCGACTCGGACGGGCTTCGAGCGGCGTGATGGTTCCCTACTTTGGACTTCATCATACGGGCGGGCTGCCTCCATCGGGGGGGAGCCGCCCCTGAGGTACGCGTTGCTCCCGCTGGACTCCCTCACATGCACGGCTCCTGGCCCAGCCTAGGGCGGACACCGCATCCCGACCGCGGCCTTTAGCCCTCCCCGGCTGCCCTGTTCCTCGGGTCCATTAACCCACACCAAAAGTCGGGCCGGTGGGTGGCGGGAAGTGTCCGCCCCTACCTACTGCGGGCGACTTCACGGTGCCGAGGGGCACCCCGACCCCTGACTCTCCTCTACTGACCCACCTTGCATCTGGTCGACCGGGGGACTGCCGGCCTGGCGGTCTTGCCGCGACTCGACAGTTACCAGAGGCTACTCCTGGTTTTCCTACTGGCTCCCCTGGCCCCTGCCTCCTCGGGTTCCCGGAGACACACTCGTGGATCACGGGCCACCACGTACGACGGTCGGCCTGGACGGCGCTCCTGTCCTTGACCCGGCAACACTGCATCTCCTACCGCCAGCCGGCCACAGCTTCACACATCTCTGGTGCCTTCTCCTGGTGTCCTGCACCCCCCCCTTCACCTGCGGACTTGATTTCAATACTTGCCGACATCATGTCAACGAGGACTGGAAAGAAGCAATCTTCTATCAATATGTTTACTAAGCCTTCGGGCGGATCTGGTGCGGAGACGCCATCACAGGAACCATCAACCGCACATGAACCGGAACCTTCCGAATCTCAGAAAATGATGGAGTTCATTCGTGAAGGGTTCACCACAATACATAGTAAGCTTGACGACATGAATGGCACTATATCCTCCATCAAGGCACACATGGAGAGGACGGATGGGCGTGTGACTGAGATTGAGTCACGTATGAGTACCGCCGAAGATGGTCTGGGCTCGCTCCGGGCGGAGGTCTCCACGTTATCTACACGCTTGAAAGAGGTTGAGAAGAAGAATGAGGACCTTGAGTCTCGCTCGAGGCGCAACAACCTCCGTATAATTGGGGTTCCGGAGGATGGCATACAGGAGCCCATGGAAGACTATGTGGAGAGCATGCTCCTTCGACTCCTCGATTCCCCAAAACTCTCCTCACAATTTGCAATCGAGAGAGCCCACCGTGCACTTGTGGCGAAGCCTAGGCCGGGCGCACCCCCTCGCCCGATAATAGCCAGGGTCTTAAATTTTCGTGACCGGGATGCCCTTCTCAGGGCGGCAAGAATCAAGGGGGACCTCTTGCTGGGGGCGGCCAGGATCCACTTATATCCGGACTTCTCGACGGCGGTCCAGCGCGAGCGCAAATCCTTCATGGCGGTGAAGAGACGATTGCGCGACCTCCAAGTCAAGTATGCTATGTTATACCCTGCCAAACTCCGGATTGAACATGCGAACCGAGTTTATTTTTTCACGCTACCAGAGGAGGCCTCTAAGTTTATGGATGAACGTTTTCCCGGCTAATACATACTTTCATTAATCCCTCCCCTTGCTTGGGTTTTGGATCGATGGCCCACACACTGCACCCTTGGTCAGGCACGTCATGCTCATCTTTTGGATCCGACACCGCATAGCCCTAACCCAGGACTTGGTTGGTTCCACAACGTGCCGTCAATCCTGGATGCATTACTATGGGGTCCCTTGGGCCATGGAGATACCAGCTACTTCGTCCTGTGGACACTGTGTCTGAAAATATGCTTAGTTATGTTTCTCTCTATGTAATGCAACTGCTGGTGTGGGTTGCGAATCGCCATAGTAACCCCTTGTTTCCTATATAGGGTCTAAATACACACACCATTCCACACAAGCTGTTCGGGTGTCCCCCACGTACAATCTCGTTAAATTGGTTCACTATTGTTGGTCATGCCTGCCTCCCCTCACCTGCGAAGACATTCCCACGTGTCTCCCTCCTTTGTTCCCAGGCATTATGTTTATCCTCAAATTGCCTCAAGGTGCGGAACTCCGCCGTCAGGCCGACCCACAGGCCCCCCAGGCGTTGATGCCATTGTTTTGTATTTGGTTTGTTACCTATGGGGTTTTCATCTCTCCGATTGGGGGAGGGATGTGGGAGGGGGTGGGTGGTAAGGGAGTTAATGTTAAAAAAGGCTTGGTATTTGCGGAGAGGGTAGAGTTCAGAGCACCAGGTGATCTATGTCACTGCGGCCCTGGCAACAATGGGGCCCATCTATGGGAGACACTGTTCCATCCACCTGTGTTTCTCCATGGCTACTTCTGGGGTGTCGGGTGAGGAAACCATTACATTCCTGAGCTGGAACGTTCGGGGGCTGGGGAACTTTAAGAAAATGAGGCTACTACAGCTTCAGGCTGAACGACATGGAACTAGGATCCTCTTTCTTCAGGAGACACATGCGGTAACTGAGCACTGTGAGAAGTTCGCCAAAGTATGGGGACCACAGAGGTACTATACCTCCTATTCTACACAAAGCCGGGGAGTTATGACCCTAATTCATAAGAGTATCAGCTATAACCCTATAACCACGACAATAGACCCCCTGGGCCGATTCGTTTTGCTGCATGGCATGTTACAGCATAGGGAAGTGATCCTGCTAAATATCTACGGCCCCAATGTCGATGATCCCGAATTTTTCACTCATCTCGCGTCCCTTCTGGATGGATTCCCATTGGTGCCCATTCTCTGGGGGGGCGATTTTAATACAATATTTGATGTGGATCTCGATAGATCAGGTTCTCGACCTCGTCACCTTACCAAGGCCGCGTATGCTACACTTTCTTCACTTCCCCGTCTGGCCCTGTATGATGCATGGAGGCTTCTCTACCCCGATTCTCGCACCTTCTCCTTCTATTCCTCGGTGCACGATTCCTTTTCCCGCATTGACAGATGGCTAGTCTCTGATGTGTTCATAGGAAGCATCTCAAACATGTCGATTCTCCCCAGGACTCTCTCCGACCACTCGCCAATAACTATTACCCTATCCTGGGGTGTCGATCACGACCGTACTAGACACTGGAGGATGAAGCCACTCTCCCTCCTCGATCCGGTCTTCAGTTCGGAATTGGAGTCGGCAATTGAGGAGTTCTTTGAGATCAACTCCGGGTCCGTCTCGTCACAAGCTACCCTCTGGGAGGCTTTTAAGGCCTACGTCAGGGGCATCGCCCTCTCTAAAGAAAATGGCATCCTCAAAACCATCCGTAGGGAGATCGCCGAGAGCGAGGCCACACTGTCCAGGCTGGAGGCCCAATATTCATTAAAACATACCCCTGAGACCCTTGCCCTGATCGGCACGGAGCTAGACACCTTCCGGGCTCTTGCGGATCGCGAGCAGAGATTTCTTGATAACCCTGGGTTGGCAAGGAGATACGGCGAGGGGGAACGACCGTCTCGTCTCCTGGCTAGGCTTCTCCGCCGTGAGTTCGGTTCCCCACCCATTCCTGGCATTGAGAGACCTGATGGATCCCTAGCCACTTCCCCCGGCGATGTTAACTCCGAATTCCTCTCCTTTTATCAATCCTTATATGCTAACTCAGATAAAGCCACCATAGCTGAAATTGATGCCTACCTGGACAGGCTCCCCCTCTCGGTTCTTTCCCCCGATACTATTGAGGCCCTTGAGAGCCCATTTACTCCCTCGGATCTTTCGGAGGCCATAGATTCCCTCTCATCAGGCAAATCCCCGGGTTCTGATGGAATACCGATCGAGTTCTATAAACGATTTAAGTCCTTACTACTCCCTCAACTGGTCACGCTTTGGGAGGAGTCGTTGTTGGCTGGTCAGCTCCCACCCACGCTCCGCGAAGCCACTATCACCGTCCTCTTAAAACCGGGCAAACCCCCCACTCAATGCGGCTCTTATCGGCCACTTTCATTAATCAATTGCGATGTCAAGATTTATGCTAAATTACTGGCTCTACGCCTAGCCCCCTTCATGCCATATATCATTCATCCTGACCAGGCGGGGTTTATTCCGGGACGCTCTACCGCCCTAAATCTGAGGCGCCTTTTTAATGTTATAAGTAGGGTGAGCCCGGACGTCCATGCCGTGGCCGCCACCCTCGACATGCAAAAGGCCTTTGATTCTGTTTCATGGAGTTATCTCTGGCGAGTACTTGATAAATGCAAATTCGGTTCCACGTTTCTGTCCTGGGTCAAGCTTCTATATTCAAATCCAGTGGCCAGGGTCCGCACCGAGGGCCGCTGCTCTTCTCTTTTCCAGATAGCTAGGGGTACTAGACAGGGCTGCCCTTTTTCTCCATTAATTTTCGCTGTGGCGATGGAGCCGTTCGCGGATATGCTCCGCCATTTCCATTCCCATAGAGGTCTACGTACCGCCGGGGTCTCGGATATAGTTTCCTTATATGCTGACGACGCTTTACTCTTTATTCGCTCCCCTGAGGCCAACCTTGCCCCAATTATGGAGGATGTTGTCCTCTTTGGTAATATGTCAGGCCTGACGGTCAACTGCGCCAAATCAACTCTTTTCCCACTCACCCCTGGCACACTCCCCCCTCCCGACGCTCTTGGATTCACATGGGCCCAATCCGAGATTACATATTTGGGTGTGGTGGTGTCGCGACACTTCGATCGGGTTTTCGAGAGGAACTACCTAGTATACCTCTCAGATCTCACGCAAAGAATTCAGGGTTGGAACAATCTTCCTATTTCATTGGCTGGGAGGGTTGGAATACTGAAGATGGTGGTACTCCCTCAACTATTGTACAGATTCGCCAATATCCCACAATGGCCGGGAGGTGAGTTCTTTCAGTCATTAACACGAACCCTCAACACTTTCCTCTGGCACTCCGGGGCGGTCCGCCTTAAGTACAAGACGCTGGCCCTTCCTATGGAGTCTGGTGGCTTTGGTGCACCTGACTTTCTTGGGTACTGGCTAGCAGCCCAGCTTCAACACGTTGCACATTGGTTCAATGTGTCCGACCCCCCTCCCCATGTCAGGCTAGAGGGGTTGTCGGCTGGTGACCGTGATATTGGGTCCCTGGTGATCGCACCTATCCCAATAGAATCAGGCTCATTAGACCCGGTGAGGTGCACATCATTAGCTTTATCCAAAACTTGGCAATTACTGGGCACCGCCCATCCCTTTCATGGTAACTTCCCGATCTGGAACTTTCTCCCTGGAATCCCACGGGTTCCCCCCTCGGTAGTTCGCACATGGGCTGAGGCGGGATTTGAATTGCTCCGAGACATATTTGTAGAAGGTAACTTCATGGAATGGCCTGACCTCCCTCCACCCCTTAGACAGCGCCCTTCGGTATGGCTTCAATACTCATCCCTCCGTAGAGTCCTCAAACATAAGTACCCGTGCTTCCCATCACTGCCGCCTGATGAGCCGGCGATCACTGAATTGACCTCTCCCTGCCCAATGAGGGGAAAAACTTCCAGACTATACACCTTGCTACAATCTAGATCCCCCCCTTCTTTCTCTAAACTAAAACTAGCTTGGGAGTCTGACCTCGGGGTGGAAATTACCGAAGACCGTTGGTCCCATATGTGCTCACGTATCCAGGGGGTCTCCTTCAACTCCCGATTCAAACTAATTCAATTTAAATTACTCCACAGGTACCATTATACCCCAGCCAGACTACACCGCATTTCGAATAGCTCTTCCCCTAGATGTCCTAGATGTGGCTTTGATGGAGCTGGCTACTTTCACATGTTATGGTCGTGCCCCCGCCTCACCCAATTCTGGGAAGCTGTTTGCTCCACTGTCTCGTCGGTGCTCGAACACCCAATCTCCCCCAGCCCATTGAAATGCCTGTTTCATGACTTTCCCGAGCTCCACCGGGATTCGAGGAGATTAGCTGGCCTCTGTATGCTTCTGGCGGTTCGGGCGATACTACTCAGTTGGCTTCGACCTACTACTCCGACTCATGCAAACTGGCTTAAGGCGGTCACTTGGGCTTCCGACACGGAAGAATCTTGGGCGGTGCAGCAGCCCATCTGTTCTAGGCCCAGAGACATCTGGTTGAAGTTCCGATTATTTATGTCCCCTCCCGACACTGACTCAGGTCCCACATCCCCCGCGCCCTCCTCTTGTTGATCACTGGCCCTCCCCTGAATGGCCCCTTGCCGGGTATGTTACTGTCCTCCTATTCCCTGTTGTGGGCGAGTCGAGCCCCCTGAAATGTTTTATGAGACTGAATTGTATTGAGTTGTCTGATTCTACATGCTCTTATTGCTCACCTGTATCTGTTCTACCAAGCTGAATAAAAATAAAAGTTTAAAAAAAAAAAAAGCACCCTTGCCCTTTCACATCACACATATGTCTACCTGTGCATTTCAGGATAAGGGTTTAACACTTGTGCAGTTTTTCTGTGAATAGATATGTATCCTTAAATTCACATTCCTTTGCAAGTATTTATTTAATGAATAGGCTCCCACCGGCGTTAATGATCAATGCATTTGTACCAGTTGATAGAGTTTCATAACGACTTTGTGACCTAAATCACCAACTATGCTGACAGGAACACATGAATTCTGTTTTAATGTTTACTTAATTTTGCAGAACAAAGCTGTGTTTAAGTCTCGCAACATGCTGTTAGTTTTGTACTGCACTCATCATGACATGCAACGGCTTTCTGTAGAAATTAAAATCTCAGTTGACACTTTACAAAGGAAAACACTGCACCTGTGTCTCTTTAATAATTTATTTAATGTGATACAGTTTACATTAATAAACGTTACACATAATCTAAATTTAAACATATTCATAAAATAAAGTACCTAAAAACAAATAACTTAAAACAACATGCATTAGGTCCTACAAAATACATTTAACAAGCAATCATGATAAATACATATCACATTCCAATATGACATTTATAATGAAGGAAAAATCAAATACCGATAGAGGAACAGAAGTGCAAATATGAGCACATAGAGTGACATTGGTATACATAAAGAAACAAATAATCAACAAACAAACAAACAGACCCGAATTTATCTTCCACCTTGTTTGTACAAATAAGCATGAAGTTCAATGAGCCTGAGGAATAATAAGGATAACAAGCAACAATCAACAGCACATCAAAACACTGAACATGTATGTAATCAGTTGGCAATTAAAAACCATGCTTTACCACTTCACACGGTATGAGCATGTATCTATAATAAAATATATCACGCATGAGTTTCTGGATGCTATTCAGAACTTGATACCCAACCTCTCTTCAATCCTTATCCAGATGTTGTAAAAGTCCGTTAATGTCCGCAGGCTCTCGGAATTAATGCAGTGGTGCCAAAAAGTTAAGTCATTCATTGTTGACAGATCATGGGTGCAAGTCCCAATGTGCTGGTGGATTATATCTGTCATACCACCACATTGGGTTAGTAAATGTCTAGCTGTTTCTAGTTCGTTGTCTGCTTTACATACCCTACATATCCGCTGGTCCCTTGGGATATGCTCTCTATTACCAGTGACCATCAAGGTAGGAAACTGGCCCATCCTGAGTAGCAGTATAAAGCGTCTCAACCTTTTAGAGGGGCACAGATTGAGATAAGCCTGTGGTTTCATGAAAGAATACAACCTATAATGTACAAACTGGTAACATTTCAGTGTGTTGAGGTAGGCAAAGTTCTCTAACCAATCCCACATTTCAACACGCTTATTCAGTGCATTCTGTACCAGAGTTGAGTACACCCCTCCGCGCCGGGGCCAGCCAATATCAGCTAGATATTTTTATCATTTTAGCAAGTGGAGAACAGGGCTTCTGATTCTTACATAATTCCTGATATACAGTTGTTAGTAGAGGATTATCTATTCCACTACACATCTTCAGAAAAAACCCTAGTCTCTTTTTCATGATAGAGGCATAGAGCGAAGGCACCCCCAATTCCAGACGAATAATGGCCATAGGGACTCCCGGTGCTAAACAAAGGACACGCTGCCAACATTTCCCATCGATGACCTGTAGCCATCCAAGATCTATATCAAACAGTGCTTCTAGGCCATAGGTTATCATAGGGGTGAATACTTGCATCTATAATTGGCGCGTGCCCCACAATGTAAAGCCCCCCTGCTTGTTTGTAAAACTGGCGATTAAAGCTGTTACTTGCGCTGCGCGCGTAATGCGGGAATGTTTACACACCACATATTCACCACTGGGCTCAAAATCTATTCCCAAATAGCGGTATAGTGGCGCGTAAAAGATCTTGACTTTGCCCACCATGAGATTGACCCGAGAGACTCTTTTACTGGTGAATCTCAACACCTTGGTTTTATCCAGGTTGATGGTAAGACCATTACAAGAGGCATATTCCCAAAGTGCCGTGGCCGATCTACGCAATCCGCTGATGGTATGATCAAAAATGACCAAATCATCTGCATATACCAAAACAGAACAAACAGCCTCCCCAATTTTTGGAGGACAATTGTTAGCAGCATCTATAGCTACCGTAATATCATGGACATACAGGTTATACACCAGAGGGGCGGTTACACAGCCCTGTTTAACCCCCCTGTTCTGCTGCACTTTTCCAATCAGATGCCCCTCTTGATCAAGTTTGAAACTTACTGAGGTATTAAAGTGGAGCAGTCTAAGGTAATACAAAAGGCCCGCAGGACACCCCAGGGTGGCTAATTTAGACCATAACCTATCTCTAGGAACGGAATCAAAGGCCGCTTTGAAATCAATGTATAGCGCATACAACGGCGGTTCATCCCTTCTACGGGCCCTAGATCTCAGTAAATTCATGACCATAAGACTGTAGGAGGTTGAGTAGCCTCTTCTGAAGCCACATTGGAATTTAGGCAAAATGTTAGCCTTGTAGACCCATATCTGTAGCTCATTAGGTAGCTGTGTGACGTATCCAGCATACACAGTAATCTATAATTATTTGGGTCAAGCCAATTTCCTTTTTTAAAGACAGGGATCAACACGGCAGTCTGACAAGAGCTAGGAATCCCTGCGCCATAACTTTTTCAAATAGTATGACCAGGAGACCAGCCCAGAATTTGGGCTGACTTTTGATCACTATATTCGCCAGACCATTGGGTCCCGGGGCTCTAGAAGATTTTAGAGTCTTTATTTTACTGATTATGGCCGTGTAAGATATACCAAAGGGTACGGTGGGTATTGTAGCTTTAAGAGGATAACTCTCCTCAGTCCATGTGTTAACATTTCGATTCCCCAAGAATTTTTCCCATTCTGCTGCATTTATAGGATTGACCAGTTGACCCTTAACAGTTGCCCTAGCTTAACCTAGCAGAGTCCAAATGCTGCAAGTATTTTTAGAGCAGATGGTTTGTACTAATTTCTGATGGGCCTGTATTCTTTCAGTACAACATATGTTCTTAATAAAGGCTCTATATTTATTTTTGATTTTCCTAACGGCCACCCCTAGTTCATCTACGGGGCCCAACTTATTCTTGCAGATACGCAGGTCCCTTGTAAGGACTCTTAGTATCTCTAATCTTTTTGTTAAAAGAGGGTATCTCACCTTCAGGTCTAATCATCTGCCGTGTAGGGGCAGTTGCATGCTTGCTAGAGAAAACAGTAGTCCAATTTTCTATAAGATCAATAGACATGCTTTTAAAGTCTGGTAAGTACAGCCATTTCTCGATCGCAAGGGCGTCAGCCGCTAAATTTATATTCTTGGCAGACCACCTTATACTTGTTCCTGCTTTGTCAACACATACTGTGCCCAGGTTACTTTTCTCTGGGTCTTCCTGTGGAACATTTAACACACACTGGAGTGCTGAATGGTCAATCCATTTATTTGGAGTGATTATCATATTCTCAACACCCAGTAGCATTTTTGGACACATAAATATATAATCTAGTGTATTATAAGAAGACCCATTGGACCACGTATGCCTACCGGGATGATCACTTTAAGTATAGCCGTTCAGCATTTCTAAACCCCATTCAACAAACAAATGGAGCCATCTCAGCCACTCCTTATCAATTTTAGTATGAATCAGTGAGCGTTTCTCCCTTAACTTTGGATTCAGTGGAAAACTCCCTGCCTCACCAGCCATGTGGCAATTAAAGTCACCCACAACAACCACCGCAGAGTTTCCAGAACTAATTGACCAAGAGGCTAATAGCTCATGAAAAGCTTCTTGCAGTTCATCACTTAACAATGTTTGGGGAGGATTATATAAATTTACCAGCAATAGTTTTTCCCCTTTTCCCTTGGGACCATATAAAACCTCTACTGCCATCAAATTGCTCTCTAGATTTCATAAAATCCGTCTTGAAGTCCAAAAGCTAGCCACCCCTATCAGCAACCCTCCAAAGGGTCTCCCTTTGTCACCCCGTTTAGTAAAAGTTTGATAGTTCATGAAGCCATCTAGCATCAGGGTGTCCATTACCCAAGTCTCTTGAAGACCAATGAGACTGTGCTTTATAACGAAATTTACCGAACCCTCCGTGGACAAAAGGTGTGCAAACCCTCTGCAGTTCCAGGATAGTAATGATAGATTTCAAGGCTTAGAAAGCACTCTGGTAGGGATTCTGCCAGCCATTTTAACACAAGTTGGACATCTGCCACTTCCACTTTCTTTCCCTTGGGCACAATGGGACAGACCACCACTTTTGCCGGACCCTTTACATCCTCGTATTCAGAACTGGGGTCAATTTCCTCCAGGTGTGCGTCGATTTCAACATCCACTGCCCACAATTCATCCCGAAATTTCCTGATCATCTGGGCAGTCGATATGAATTTATAATGGAGAGTGGAGACACAGGGATTCGGGCCTTTCAGTGGCTCCACAAACTGGAAGTCGTCAAACTTCAAAACACAAAGTTCAGGTACAGAGAGCAATCGGATCAGGAACTCAGAGCGGGGCAGCCATCTACGTTTACCATCCTTATAGAGGTTCTTAATCAGACAGATCCTATTGTCTGAGATATCAGTCCCAACCTTTCCCGATTTCATTGGTGGATTACTGACTCCGGTAGTGGTGAGCAGGGGTAGGGAAGGTTTCTCAGGGCTCAGAGCTTGTCTTTCTTCCTCAATTTGAACTTCCCTCTCAAATTGCACCCACTCTGCGACCTGTTCTCCTATTTTTTCTGAGGTGGGTATCCGTCCTTCCTCTGTCCTCAGTTCATTCCATCCTAGTCGATCCGCCTCTTCAGGCCGCTCTTTCTTCTTCTCTTGATCGGTTATCAGCCAGCTGGTCAAACAACCATCGCCAGAGCTATTCTTTTTCTTGGCTCTGGCTGTCCTTTTTTTTGCTTTCTTTGAGCGATTACCAACTAATGCTGATTCTCCCTCAACCAACACCTGCGCAATGGTTTTCCTGGTCTTTTGGACCTTCCTCGCCATTTTACGCTGCTTTCGGGAGTAGAAGACCACTTTACTCTGGTCCATGTTTACAGAGGCTTCATTATCTTGAATGTTATTGATCTCCTCTGCTGTGTCTTGAATATTATTAATCTCCTCTGCAATAGCAATGGCTTCAGAGAGATCAACTTCAGCTTCCACTTCCTCAGCATTTACATGTACCTGGACCGTAGTCAGTGAATTAGTGTTTGCTAAAATGCACCCTGTCATTTGGAGCAGTACCTTTAGGGCAAATTGTAGGGAAGCCACTGAAGATTGGATCTCAGCTATTTTGTTTGCCCCCGTGAACAGAGAAATAAAATCTTCTTCCTCTGTGTCTGGCGCATCTTCCATGGAGACCATTGCTGTATTTGGGGAGGCTGTCACGACCCTCAGCCCTGGACCCCACTGGCAAGCCCATTGGCCAGGTGGAATCAGACTTCAGATCACAAATAAAGCCTGGCATCCGCTTCACAGGCCCTCTTGGGGCCAGTCCTGGTGCCTTTGGCGCCAGGCTCATAAACAGGGAAAGACATCAGCTAAATGAACTACTTTATTCAGGCTTTCAGCCAAAATGGAGGCATCCACATAGCTTGATTCCTAGAACCAAGCCATGCGGTATAGTGTTTTGGGTGTGGTGGCCTAGGGACTACTTTACCTGGACTACTTTGCAGAGACTATTTAAACCACACCCAAACAAGACAACACGCTTCACGTTACTTTGCTTCTAGCAACGTGATGCTCAACGTGTCCAGCTTCTCACGAGCCAGGCTAGATCCGGACCTGCAGAAAACAATAAAGAACATTGTTAGCAGCTTAATCTTACCTGCAATCTCCATCCTTCACTGTTCACAGCTCCTTGGCAGCTCTTTGTGGATGGTTCGCCACCCAGATCGAAGGACCTGAGAAAGGAAGAAAGACATCATTGAAGAAGGCAGTAGAGACATTTCAACCACAAATTGCTTAGAGACTTACCTGGCTGGTGGTTGTTCGACCGGTATAGCTCCGGAACTCCATCCGCGCTGGGAGCACACTGCGACCTACAAAAAAGAGAACACACAGGTCAGTGAAGACAAGACATCGCCACGCTGCGCAAAGCGCCTACTTGCTGCATCATAGCGCTATTGTGCACCATCATTTACCGGCAAGAACCAGCCTACCCAGTTTGCCAAGTGGACGCTCCGCGCACCTAAGGGAGATAAACAGACATTATCGAACAGAGAAAAGGCATGAAAGAATAACAACTCCATAAACTGCAATAAGACCTACCTGAAAGTCATTATTTGGGCCGTTGTCAGTGAAGTAACTGGACCGCACTCGCCCACGAAAGACAACGCACCCCTGCCCAGTAAGCAGGACGGAGAGCCCACCAACTTCGATAACAAGGTGAGAAGAGAACCCGGAGGGGCTGAAATCACAAGGGAGGTGGGAAGGCTTTCCTTGGCTGTCCAGTCCTAAACATAGTCTTCATTTCCAGGAGGAATTCCACCGAGAACCGCATCATGGAATCATTGAAAAGGGCACCAACGACCAACTGGCTGGGTGGCGTCCCCGGGGATACCAGGTGAGTGTAACAGAGGCAGATAATCTACTTGTAGGAACTGAATAAACCTGCGTTCTAACAGGTGAGGCCAATGGATTATTTCCCTCGGTCAAACCAATGTCTTCGGACAGCCTGCGGATCTGTGGAGTCATCCCTCTCTGTATACTCAGGCATAGTTCTAACAAGGCATTGTTATCAATGGCGTCATAGTTTGAGGAACTCATAGGATCTCCTCCACCAAACTCCGGCAGTACCGATTCCTCAATAATCGTGGAATTAATTTCCGGTATGGGATTCGGGGGGAAGAAGCCAGTAATTGTTCCTTGTCCAGAGAGGACAGTCTTCTTGGCATTCTTCTTGTTGTTATCCTTTCAGATGCCTGTCTCCTTGCTCTGCAAGCCATCTGCAGCTAGTAGCTTCCTTGTCTTACGCAGATTGCATTTACCTTGTGCAGGTTTTTTTCCCCGACTGCATTCTGGTTCAATTTATTGCATTAAAATGTGGTCCCAGCCACATCCTAGTGCATTCCTAAGTATAAGGGTAATGACACACCCCCACCTGGGCCTTGCTGGCTCCCTTTCACACCGTACTGTCACAGAAACACCAGCCTTAGTCCAAGTACAGTCCCCCTGTTATGGCTGGTGGCTCCTCTTATTACAGGTCTTACGCTTCCTCACACTGAAGTGAGGTACCTTAAGGTGAATGGTCTCGCTCACCAACCCTCACAACTGAGGTCCAAGGTGTCTGAGGAGGCTCACCCTTTACCAGATGAGAGACCAGGTTGCTCCAAGGTTAATAGTCCCACAGTCACAACCAGGATTCAGGCGAACCGGTGACCAGCAAACCTATATGGAAAGAATACAGGAGTATGCCACACCCCGGTAGCTGAAAGGCAAATGTGCCCAGTCACAACCAGGGGTTGTGGCCACTAGGTGATACACCAGTTAACTAATGCAGGTAAAGCGGAGAAAGGAGGAAATGCCATGCTGCTTCCAGCAACGAAACACCAACTAGTTTTTATAATAGCAAGTGGTGAGTCGCAGGATCAAAGGGGACAGGGGACTAGCCCCAACAGTCTCCCACTTTCACTCGGCTCAAACCACTGCTATGTCACTGCCCTACTGGTGCTGGTGATTATAATACTAGAATCGTTGTATTTGTAGGCGGTGCCCGATTACTAGGCTCATTAGGCTTTAGGTTAACCACTTTAGGTTAACTGATAATGCTTGTCACTTATCGCGACCGCAGTCACACTAAACCCAAGCAGGTCGGGTCAGATTGCAATTGCCTCACTGCAAGCCTCGTCGCGAGTGTTTGCAATAGGAGGCAGTGGGCAAAGGGTGGGTTGCAGGATAGCAAGAAAACCGGAGACCATTTAAGCCCTTAAGTCCATGGTCCGGTCATGCCTCATCCACAACTCAATGCCCGGTCTCTGGCCCGACCTCCAGCCTCCAGATGTTGCAGTCACCTCTCCTCTGTATCCCCAGTTCCACCTGCTCAAGCCTTCTTAGTGCTCACCCTGTACAGCTGAAGGGTTCTCTGCGGGTTCTGTGGGATTAGAGGAAAGGACCTCTCATCGCACCGCAGACGTGTACACTGTTTCCTGCACGCCGTCAAGCCGCACTGCTGAAATGGGGCACGAAATGCAGAGCGCGCACACAGATTAGCAGCCGCCTCCGACAGCGGCAGCTCTTTAAAACTAGCACGCCTCTGTTGTTCACAGCCTACCCTCACTCCCGTGGAGTTAGTCTGACAATACAACAGGGCAATCTGGAATTATATTGTAGCTCAGAACTTACTTTGAAATGTTGGTTTCCATATTTGAGAATCAGCCTGGACCTTCTCAGTTTGGAATTTCTCACTCTGCAATATTATTGAAAGCTGCTTCATAGCTTCCCATATGCAAAGCTCATCACCTTCTGAATAGAAATCATCCTTCCTGCAGCCTCCATGGAAATCCAGCCCTGGTGTTGGAGTCTGTTCCCTCATCCAGCTCCTTCCAATAATAGCCAGAATGGGGGATGATAATTCCCCTTACTATTTGTGCATAAGGCATTTTGTAATCCTCCACTTGGCAATATCATGTTGCTAATTTTCACTGGCTGGCTCTGTCATCAGCCCCTCCTAAAGTCTTGTGACTTGGAAAAGGTGGGGTTACATCACCCCTCATGTTAAACTAGAAATTATGCTGTATTGCTGTAACTTTCACTGTAAAGGTGCTAGGTTGGTAAAGCAAAGATCATTGAAATCTACACATCAATATGGGCAATTCGATTTCTCAGTGGAATGTATATTTACAAAGATATTGGTTCATCATTTATTATATTTGATTTTCATAATTTGAGTTTTGTATTGGCTGAACAACATATTTTTTATCTACAAAATGTGATTGGTTACAAATCCATGCCATTTTTGGCTATACAGTTATTGATTTTAATCTATGATATTTTCCGGTTGCATTGCAAAATATATTAGTTTAGTTTAGTTTGTTTATTTATAGCGCACACCTAACCCTCAGGTATCTGGGCGCTTGTACTTAATCCAGTGTTACAGTTCTATTTGTTTGCCTTTGACCAAAATATATCTTAAGAAAAAACTGTTTTTGGCCACCGTAGGTCCTCATTTCCTTCATACTGCTCAAGGAAAGCTCAAATATGTAATTCTCAGTTGCAAAAAACATCCTGAGATCACACCATGAAAACTTGTTTAAACAAGATTAAGTAAGCGATTCCCACTTGGACAAACCAACAACCTGCTGATCAGTCTCATGATGCAAATTCCACAGGTTGAGGTTAGCTGCTCCAACTTGAGTCAAGTGTACATGTACACTTGATTCATTTCCAGTTGATTATATTTACAGTTAAATAGAATTAAGTATTTTTCAAAGTAATAGAACTTTACATTTCTTTTTTCACGTATGATTGCATTTTCACATGACTTTACAATTGGAATAGAAAGGAACATATCATTTTAAAATCACTGATGTATTTTCTCTGCACTTCACAATCAGGAATATGACAACATTCTGTGAAACTGAGTTCATCTTTTAAACTTCGGAGTTTAAAAATAAATATTCCGGATTTCGGGCTTCGTTCTTTTGCTGGTAATCACCCTCTCCAAATGCCTCAGCCTATTCCATTTGCATGTGGCAGTGTTCCGATTTCAATGATGGGAGAATGCCAGTGCTGTACCTTCTCCATCAATTATGGTGTACCCCAAGGGTCTTGCGTCTCGCTGACTCTCTACGATATATTTATAAAGCCACTCTTTGACCTCCTAGACTTTCTTGGCATAGCATAAACAAATTACGCAGATGATATGCAAATTCTCCTCCCCCTCCGTGGCTCCTACACCGATGATGTGACCACACTAAACTCAACATACCCCACCATGCTGTCATGGCCACAGGCCCCAGAACATAAAAACCACACCATCTAGTGATGGGGGCAATGGGTCACTTGACTCACTTAACACAGGGGCCCTGGCTGGACTCATATAGAGATGTGAGCAGGAACATTTTATTTCAGTGCAGGAGTGCTTTTACTTTATTTCAGTGCAGGAGTGCTTTTAAGTTAGAAGAACTTTCCAGGAGCTGAAACCTTTATTCCAGAGAACATCCTCATGTGCTGACTCATCGGGTGTGGCTCCCTAGGCCTGGTCTTCATATGCTGACTCACTGGGTGTGGCAGGGTATGGCAGGCAGGCTGAACCTGGTGGGCATGGCTTCAGAAGCTCAGCTATATAAGCTGCTCCATCCTTAAGGACGGTGCTTCGCGTTACTATGCGCTTGCGTGCAACGTGACGCTCACTGCCGCTTGGACCAGTTCACTTATCTTTGAAACCAGGCGTTCTCCTGTATATTCACCTCCCGGAAACCGGTGCTTCATCACTTCATCTGCAGGCTCATCTCCTTGCATCCAGTGATCTCGATCCCGACGCTGCAGCACTGCACTCCGCATCCACGAACTCGGACCCTGTGAAGAAGAAGAAAGACAAGGTTAGAACACCCATCCTAGGGCCGCGCCACATTTGAACCCTGCGCGCCCCCTAGTTAACAACTTACCAGCTACTGTACCGCTGCAGCTTCGTTCCTCACTTCCTCCGGCTATCGCCTCAAGCTCCGCAGCTTCTGCCGGGCCGGCAACATCACTTGCAAGGGAAGAAAGCAAAAGAGCAAACATCAAAAGTGGAACAGACGGCAATACAAGACAACGAACTTTACAATACAACATAAACAGAAAAGGAAAGACAAAGGCAAACAGGAACACTTACCTGAATATAGTGGCTTAGTTGCAGCAGGACTAGACTACACGTGCAAGGGACCAGTGAAGGAACTTGTTCCAGATCGTGCAAGCACCCCTGCCAATAGCAGCAGGACGGAGTGTTCGCCAAAACTAATCAAAAGTTGAGCTTTCCAGGGACAGCGCATCCCACGGATACCATGGTTTGGGAGAAGGTCTCTGTCAACTTCACTCTCCCTTACCTGTCAGTGATATTTCTTAATCAGCAGCCTAATCTACCAAACGTCTCAATGCTGCCAGACCCTTCCTGTCCACAGACATCTGTCTAACTATTGGCCATGTAGTTGTGGGTGCAAGGCTTGAGTATTGCAATGTTCATGGGAACCTCCACACAGAACATACAAAAACCCCAGACCATCCAGAACAATGCCCTATGAGCTGCCCTAAACCTCCCTAGATCTGAACACATATCAACGGCCCGTAGATCAGTCCACTGGCTACCTATCCATGAAAGAATCACTTTCAAAACACTCACCATTACCCACCATTACCCACAGATGTATCTCCAAATCTGCCCCATTGTATCTGGTTCAAATAATTACCAAGTATAACTCTCATAGGCCCACCAGAACCCCTTACACTCACATATTGGTTCAACCAATGTTCAAACGTGTGAGAACAGATGGAACAAGTCATCGTGGTTAAGCAATGGAGATCCCTGCCTCATGCCCTAAGAGCAGAGGAATCCTACTGGTCCTTCCGAAAAGCCCTTAGAACTTGGTTATTTGATTAAAGCGCTTAAAGCCTAATGCCTGATATTGATGTACCTGACGTAATTCGATATATGTGTAATGTAACTACTTTGTGTATTATTATGTTTGCTACCCTGCCTCCGGGCTACATGTAACTGGTCCTCTCCAGCGCCCTGATGCCTCAGGGTTTATGTGCACTATACAAATGAAATAAATAAACAAAAGGGATAGTACGGCATGTCCTTTTTATTGGCATCGACAACACAGTCTCTGGGCACAATGTACTTAAAAGGAGGTAGAAATGGTGATAGTTTGTGGAATTTTCGTTGCTTGTTCAAGAATGTCTCTTGGTTGTATAAGTAAATATTTGTGTGTTGCAGGTGTACCCTTTTTTAGCATGGTCGTGGGTAAGCAGCAGCAATTTGCATAAACATAATCCTTTGGTGAAGGCCTCTCTTGCTTTATATTGAAGCAATCTCCATGTTTTCAGTTTACTGTAGGGCGATAATCTGGGCTTCATTTGTCTCCACGCCACCACCTTGCTGGCCAGTCCTCCCATTTGACCATCACTTCTCTCTGTCTTTTTAATCAAGGCTAAACCCTGATCCATGACCAAATCATTTTCTCGAAAGTGGAGCATGTTCATAACTGGCTCCCCATAACCCTTCTTCATATTTACTAACATTGAGAGCAACTGGTCTTATCTCTTGCTCAGCCCACACACCCGACCGACCACCTATCCACCAAAAACTCAAAACTACAACACAGCTATGTCCCATAAATCCTTCTACCCACACTTGCCCTTCTCACTTTACTAAATGATGGCCAAATTTGCACTTTGCAGAGGCGGCTCCCCTCAGACCTGTCATTTTCAAGATAAAAAACGTATCGGTGTAATGACAGTTTGGCTTTTTTACCTCTTACTCCCCCAACTACTCCCCCATCCTAAGGGACCTATATAATGTTTATTCCAATGGATTGCCTTTAGCCTCCCTATTCCTAATCTGATAGATATTCCATCCAGCTTTGCTGCTTCGGAACTATTTTCGACAGGGGCGTAAGTGGACCTCGACTCGGCCGTCGGTCCATCTTGCTTGGTACTCGATCGTCGGCGCTGGATGTGAAGTCAGGTGTCATATATAAACTGTCACTATGGCCCACACCTCAGTTCCTTTTGTTTGTGTGCCCTATCACGCTGCTTGTGAACACGGTCGAGTCTTCGACTCATTCAACGTTTTTGTCAGATGTCGGTCGCTCGGGTTTTTGACTTCAACCGGTTTCTGGCTTCAAACGATGTACTGATTTTGGCACCAAGCTGTCCATCACTGACACACACGAATTGTGTCTCTTGTGCCTCGGCACGGGTTACGGGATGGAAGGGTGTACCTCGTGTGCCAAAATGCCGCCGAAATCCCTTCACGATTGGGCTGCTAAACTCGCACTTGGTCAACTGCCCTCAAAATCTCTGGCACGGTCAACGGTTCGGTCCTCAGAGGCTGGAACTGAGGGGCACACCCCTAAGATAAAACATCGGCGGAAGAAGCAGCGGTCTTACTCGAGGAGCCATTCTTCCTTGTCCTCGTCGCGAAAGAAGCAGAGGTGTCACCACCGTTGTCGGGACTCTGATTCATCGACGGAGAAAGGAGGTTTCATGGCCCTTGATGCCGGGCCTGTCCCATGCTTTCAAAGCTATCGATGCGTCCTCGATCGATGTCGACAGCCACTCAATCGGCGCTGAAAGATAAGCCGGGCGGTTTCTCCTGGACCGATTATTTTTAGCACCATGTCGAGTATTTTAGGCGGCAATGACACAGGAGACCAAATGGATGTCATGGTGTTGACTACTTTGAGGACCACAATCAGCTGCTGGAGCTAGCTCAGTGCCTTCATGAGGTCAGTAGTTTGGATACCTCACCAGACCAACAAAGCTAGCCTATACTCATAATGTCTCCAAATACAGGGCTTTGGTAGAAAAAGTCAATTGACACCATAGGATTGCAGTCCTCAGTAGTGCTAGTGCAGGAGTACAACCTCACTGATATTTTGGATGACAGTCCGGTGATGGAACGCAATATGCCTCTAAACACTGCGATTGCTGATCCTCTGGTCGCTCTGTGGCAGCACCCTTGTTCTATTTCCCCTGTTAGTTCTACCATTTCTGGGAAATATAGGCCGGCTAGAGGGGACCCTTCATTTCTCTCCTCTCAACCTTCTACTGACGGGTTTGTTATGCAAGCTGCTACGGTCTCCTCCAGACCAGCTTCTTCAACTTCCACTCTCCCACCTGACAGGGAAGCGAAGAAGGTTGATTCCTTGGCCAAGAAGGCATTCACTTCAGGCAGTATAGCCCTTAAAGCTACCAATGTGGCAAGCAGCTTTGCAAAATATTAATTTGTCTTTGGACATCAGTGCGCCTTGAGGCCTATGGGCATTTGGCGCGTTAGAAGAAATGAATAAATAAATACAAAAATAAATGCTGCGCAGTAAGTCCCTGAATGGGAAATGCGCACGTTTTTCCTACAGGTGGTGGTGGATGGGAAGGAGGTGGCCAGGCAGTCGCTGCGAACGGGCCTCGACATCGCCGACTGTGTGGCCCATTCTGTTATTTATTTATTGGGGATTTGTAAGGCATATTTGTACATCAAGAAATTGTGTTTCAAAGCACCCACAGGGCAAATGTAAGGGAACAAGGGAAACATCAGGATATGCAAAATACAGGAATAGAAGCAGTCCTACTTGGCCTTGTGAATATTTGGAACGTGGAAGTGCAGCGAGAAAGAAGGGCCCCTTTTTATTTGACTAGACTCCACTTGGACTGTATTCTTTTTATTTGATGGTCGTAGCTTGCTCCCATCGTAAATTTAGATTAGGTGTTTATCTCACCCATTTTACAGTTTAATAAACACCCTTGAACTGTGATGACTTGTAGATGACTTGTATCTGTCTTACTTTGATAGCATGCCTTCCTTACACCACACACATTCCATGAACTCAGACTCTATAACAGAATAAACTTGCTCTGGTGACTTCATAATTTGGGAGGCGTCAGCAATATTATTCTCCTCCCCTTTATACTTTTGGGAAAAAACCACTGCTGTAGAGCTAAGGCGCTCCCAACTCAGGTCCAAAAAACACAACATGCATTGTTACATAGAAGCCGGGAAGATGAACAGAACAAATAAACATCGATCTGCCCCTTGTTGGCCCAACATTTTATATCCACAATAAGAACATTTGCATGTGTTAATATAAGTGTAACAAAAATATCATCCTAATTAGGTGATTGGCTGGTCATCACCAGCCACCTGAACATCTTTATACATTGTTGAAAAACTGCTGGCAGTTTCCATCTCGTCACAGAAAGATCACCACCAACCCAACACAGTTACTCCCCCCTTGATCAGCCCAAAAAATGCTTCATTTCAATTGGGCTAATATTTCTTCAGACAATTGGGGCTGTCCCACCGAAATGGGCCAATAGGCATTGAAGCAACGTGGCACGCACCTCCTCTATTCATTCCCTATTCCTTCCTTTGCTTCTGATCACCATGTAGCTTGTTACATGTTGCCAAACCTGGTACACAGCCTTCTAGCACTCTTCCTGCGATGAATGGCCTTCTAGAAATATCATGACAGGTCCACTGTGGATCACTGTTCCTGGACCATCATTTCTGCTAAATTCCCAATATTATTCATTATATTTCTTATTGCGTCTGCCTGGGAATGCTCGCTGCAGCCTTCACAGACATTATGCATTCCTTCCCAATCTTATAAGGTAGAACTTGTTGCCTGGGACCAGGCATTTATTTCATGAGAAATGCTTCCCTTGCATTAAAGAGCTGGCAATTACATCACACCTCTCTCCACCTGCTCTTGGACTCTCAGCCTGTTTGCAGGGCGAAACTAAATGCAATAAAATGCTTCCAACCAATAACTATGGCCTAACATAACGTGTATTTGTAGCATGCACATTCACCCGAGGAGGGGCATCTTGGTGCTGTTGACAGTTAACAGGTGTTTAATTATAATTGTTCTTTTATAACACGCTTACTACCAACCAGTGGTTTATAAGCACGGGATTGGGCTTTGAACCTGTATTGCAGTGTGTTGTCTTTCTTCCAAGACAAACACATGGCCCCTGAGCTATCCTTCCTCCACCTAATGGTTACCCATCTTAATGCTACTAATTTTATCGACCTCAGAAAGAAAAGAGCTGAGTGGACCTGCCGGGATTCCAACCTGTGATTATGAGGGCAAACACAGGACTCTGTAATGGCCTAGTACACTACAATAGCAGATCAGTGCCTCTATTTGTGGCCTATTCCAAAAATGGTTCCTTACTCGGAACACCTCTACAAACGCAAGACCTAACAATACTGTATGGAAAAAATAAGAGTTGCACATGCATTACATGTCAAAAATGAAAACATGGTGAGCTGTGCTTCTGTGCTGAAAAGAATAATGTGGTGAGTTCTGTGTATGCTAGAACTGATGGTAACTGTAACACTTCAATCAAATAGGAATGTGTGTGTGCATGCTGCACTGGTGCTCCATCACTTTTCCTGAATCCTCTTGTCTTCCATTTAGATAATCCTGAATGCATGTAACATAAGCAGAGTAACTATAAAAGGTGGCGTAGAAGCCCTTACACATCTCTACTGCCGATATCAATGCCACCAGTTCAGCTGCGTGTACTGAATGATGGGATGGCAATTGCATCTGTGCTGCCACCTCAAAATCCTCCCCCTCAAAGTACTCCACTGCTGACCCAGTGTGGTGACATCCTGTATTCTGATCTACCATCGATGACCCATCAATGAAGTATATCATGTACTTGATCACCATCCCGTCCTGGCTGGGCGTCGGAAGTTGCAGGGTTGAAAACATGATATCTCACAATGTCTACTGTGGGGTTGGTAAGTATGACTTCATATACCAACTCTCGCTGGGTGGTGAGCGTAGATTTAGATTTTTCCAGAATTTCAAATGCTGCATGCTTTACATAGAGCGTTAATGGACAACCCATCCATGATGGCAGCTAACTTTTCAATGGCCAAAATCTGCTGCTGTAAGCGCTTGCTCACAAGGAAAATGGCCCTGCATTCCTGTGTTTAAAATTACACGATAATAACAGTGGTTTGTGTCCTTGAGGCTTTTTCTGAGTGAGGACTGCTGTCATCACTTCCTCAATCGAATGCGAGAATAGAAAAAAATCTTTGTTGTAATCTGGGGTTGCTAATACCAGTGCATGTGTTAATGCATCTTTCAATTCCTTAAATTCCTAAAAGGAATGTATCATTTCTGCCGTCCAGGTGATGAGCCCTTTCACCTTCTGGGCTGCCTTGAGTGCCTGCTGTACTGGTTTGGTGTAACTGGAGAAATAAAAAATCCTGGACCGGCAGTAATTGCACAGGCCCAGGAACTGTTGCATCTCTTTCACAGTGTGGGGCTGGAGTATATTGCGCACTGCTGCTGCCCTTTCAGGCGTTAATCTTCCTTCAGACGATTATATCTGCCCTAGGTAACCCATCTCTTTCTGACACTATTGCAGTTTTTCTTTGTCCACCTTGCACCGCTTATCGGCTAATAATGTCAACAGTGTTAAGGAATCCTCCCTGCACTGTTCCTCCGTGGGGCTGCACACAAGGAGATCGTCCACATTTCGTATTACTGTGATCTGTGTCTGTACATTTCCCAAGTTGGCATGTAATACTCTGTTAAATATTCTTGGGACCTCGCCATGGATTTATATGGTGACTGTGTATCTGATGATTAGTTGTTCCTGTTGGATCTGACTACCTGATAATGTATATGTGCTTTAATTGAGGATTCTTTGTCAGTCTTGTTTTTGTTCTGTTTTGTGTGAGTCTGTGAGATGTCTGTATGTCTTTTGTGTTCTGTGTTGGAATTTTCAAAATGTAAGAATTTGTTTAGGTATTTTATTTCAAGAAAGGTTAGTAATTGGTTTTGAAATGTCTGATGTTTCAGTATTTATACATGCTTCGGATTACTTTTATTTCCTTACCTATTTAATGTAGAGTGTTATGTTTTTGTACTCTATTGAACTTTTGGTGATGTATTTTTTGATTATTTGAAAATCTTGAAAATAAATAAATAAAAAAATAAAAAAATATATATATTCTTGGGGACTCGCAGTATCCTTGTGGGAGGCCAGTGTGTTGCAATAGTTGACCGCGGTAGGTAAATGCGGTGAGGTACTGACAATCCGGGTGTAATGGGATGGAAAAGAATGGATTCTGAAGGTCAATCACTGTAAACCATGTTGTCCCCGTGGGGATATTGCACAAAATTGTGGCTGAGTTGGGTACCACCGGAATCTTCACCTCCATGATGTTGATCAGTGGAAAGCGATCCTGCACCATCCTCCAAGAGCCCCATTTGCTTTTTTGACACTGCAACAGCATGTTACACAGGGAATCTGAATAAGGTATTATATATCGTGATTCAAGGGGGCTAAAATAGGGTCATATACCCCCTCGTCTGCCTTCTTGGACAAGTGGTACTGCCTGACCTGGGGCAGCACTGCCCCCTCCTTCAGTTTGATGCGCACTGCCCCTATTCCCTTCAGCAGCTCTACGACATGGGGCCTGCTGGTTCATATCTCTGTGGGTACTTTCTTCTAATCTTCCTACAGATGTGTGGACATTTCCCTCTCAAGGAGAGCCAGTTGTGGGACCTCCCTATGATGTACGTGGAAGTGACAGAGTATGCTAATCTAAAAAACCAGCTCCCCTATGTCCTTGTCGTCATCAAAAATGTGTTCATCGGTCAAGTCAGTCAAGTGTTGGGTGGGGTCAATACAAAAGACATTGGCCCTCATTACGACCCTGGCGGAGAACAATTGCACCATGGTCCATGGCGCTAAACTGCCAATTCCGCCATGGTGGTTGGCGGACTTACCGCCCCATCCCGACCTTGGCGGGGCGGTAAGTCCCCAATCCCCATTTTGCCCTTCCCCATTCCCATTCTTGCCCCATAGGGCATAATGGGAGTGGGGAAGGCGTTAATTACGCCACCGTAAATTACGGTGGCGTAATTAACAACAAGTCCCGTAGCGCCATGGATTTTTCCGCCTGCAAAAAGCAGGCGTAAAAATCACCATGGCGCTACGGGAACTCGTAGTCAGGCGGAAAGGTACGCCATGCTTTACGCCGGCGTAAAGCCCTTTCCACCAGGGTCCTAATGAGGGCCATTGTGACATTCAATAATGTCCTCATCCATTTCCTGTAAAATCACAGTGTCTGTTTGGGTTATATTTGCAGCACTGCTTGTGCTCTGCTGTAATGCACTCCAGGGGTGGAACACACTGCACCCTTGTCAGTGAAGGGAATTGACATGTTTAATTTACTCATGATATCTCTCCCTAAATGTTAATCAAAGTTTCTTTAGAGGACAATGGGGGCACAACTATTTCTCAATTGCCAATGATAAGTGGTAGGTCTTTTGTGAAAGGAACCATAACAGCAGCCCAGGAGAATCCATGCGTGTCCATTATTCTGTCTGATAAAGGGAATCTTGCTTCTCTAATGCAAGATTTTGTAGCCCCTGTGTCAGCCAAAAATGAGAACGTCTTGCCGCCAATGCTCACTGCCACCTGTGGTTCCTCTTCTGGGTCTGAAGTTACTGATAGGACTGGGCATGCCAGAGCCTTCTGTGGGCTGTTTTATTGTGTTTATATTTGTGCCAGGTGGTAGGAAGGGATTGTCCCCTCACTGCTGCTCCCGTGTAGTGTGGCACCATGCTCTGTAGGAACAAGTTGGTGTCCCACTGGAGGTTGGTTGTCTGTGCTCGTGTTTGTGCTTGGATTTGCACACAGAGGGTGATGCTTGTGTTGCTGGCACTAGTGTATTCTGTTGCTGGGCCATCGTTGATATACTCTGGGCACTCGTGACAGCTGGAGGTTGCTGTGGTGTCATATTCTGAATGGTCTGGGGAAATGTGTGCTGCATAGGTGGTGTGTGCTGCTGCAGCAAAACCTGAATTTTCTGGGGCACCGTATATTGTAAGGACTGTGCTTGTTGCTGTGTGTGTGTGTGTAATAAGGCACATGGTGGTAGACCAGGATGCCATCAGGGCCATACTGTGGTCGATTTCTGCTCCTATATTCCCTTGAAAAGTGACCTACTCCTCCACAAGCCCAACACCGTCCTCTGTATGGTGGCCTCATACCCCCATATCTAAAACCTCTCCCTCTTTGGAACCCGCCTTGCATTCTCAGGAAATATCCCCCCTGCAGGGCGAATCCTCCCTGTGGTACAAATACTCCCTGTGGAGCAAACCCTCCCTGTGGTGCAAACCCTTGTGGTGTAAAGCCCCTTTGGGTCATGGGTACCCATTGAGGAAGGGAAGTTAGGACAGCGCCTTCTATGCTTATTTAGCCAATTTTTTTCTGCACTAATTATGCCTCTGCTTTTTGAGAATCATTGTCTTCTTTCCATCCCTGCCCTTTTTGTGCCTTGCAGTGCTGTACTTTATTTGCCTGTATCTTTGACCACCCCTTATTTTTCTGTTCCCACTACCTTCCCGAGTTCGGTCTGCACCTCCGCTGGGAGGCCTGTCAATAGGATGTGGTAAAAACAGGTATGTTAGTGTCCCATGTTTGTTTTGTCTCCAACTGCCTATTCCCTTTAATCTCTTGAATGTAGTGTGCCATGTCCTCGTCCAGATCCATTGTGCGACCAAGGACAGACTGTATGTCAGTCAAATCTTGGTGCATTTCCCTTAGTGCCTTCCATACATTTGTTTAGCAATTATTCTATGGCGCACAGTTGTAAGCATCGCTATTTATTTTCACCCCCTCATGCCCCACCTTTCACCAAGTCATTAGTTTGTTCCCCAAATAGGGTGGCAAGCAAGCTCTTCGCCCACTGCCCTGCCAAAGTTATTCCTGCTGTCTCCTTCTCTAGGGAATAAATCCATTTCACTGCACCCGGGGTGAGCGATGACAGGCTATTCATCAAAATGTCCTTGTCCTTGCATGTTTTTGGCCAACGTACATACTGAGTACCCCCACTGCCTTTCTGTAATAGGGGGAACTTATCTTCCCCTGCTCTCCGCTGCCTTTAGACATTGCCACCACTATACGGGTCGGCATTCTCCTTAGCCTCTCCACCCAGGGCCTATCATCCTGTTCCTCCCTTTCTTCATGCAACCATATCTCCCCCATTTACTTCTCCTCACTGGCCCAGAAATCTCAATTGTTTTTTAATTACCCACGTGGTCTTCCATCCTCCCTTTTGTGCAAGGACAATAGGGAAACCAAATCTGACAAATGCACTACTTCTGTACATTCTCTTTCTATCAAGCCATTTTTAATACTGCACAGCTGATCTTACTTGAGCATGGGCATGGAACGCACAGGATGGTTCATTGGCACTGCCCCTTTTATTTAGTTTGATTGGGTGCAGGAAGCCCTTCAAGCATCCTAGGCTGAGAATACATCGGGAAAAGCTTTTACCATCAAACTTACAGCATCTATTGGTGAATCCTGAGTATTTTCCTCTCCCCGTCAGCATCCAGTCTCACGTTAACGGCACCCTAGTGTTGACAGCCATGTATGGGTGCGCATATATTCACAACATGGATCTTTTTCCAGGCAGTTCTGTCATTATAGTTAATGCAGATATCAAAGTATTCGATTATGCCTATGTAAAGAATACAGTAATTACCTAAATGGATGTCTGTAGGCTTAAGGTTTCCCACTACGTGTACAAATTTAACTTGGTACAGAGCTTCTTCTGCCACATTACAAGGTAGCCTGATTTGAACCATGCTTCTAGGGAGGGGACCTCTCATATCAAGATGCAGTCTTTTGGGGCACTTTAGTCTTGCTTCTCCTCCACTAGGTTGATGGTTTTTACAGCACCTTCATCTCTAATCACATGTTCTTGTTCTTCCACTTGGGAGATGCGATGCGATTGCTTGTGTAATTCTCATATATTGTCAATTTCCTGTTTTGTTGTCAGACTTTCACAAAGTAGACATGTTTTCTACATGCTACACATTTTCCTTTGAGTGCATGGCAGCGTCTTCCCATGTGGTGAGTAGTTCCACATCTAAAATTTTCAATTTTTACTTAGTCCGTTTATTTTTCTTGTCTTTTTGGTGCAACCATTGCATAGAGCTTGTCTTCATGCAAGTGATGTTTTCGGTGCATGATGAACAGTTTGTTTCCTTGTCAACCTCTTCTGCCCAGGCCCTGCTTTCATCTATGATCCTGGATATTGATACTACCTGTTCAAAGATCCATAGGATGGGTGGCAAAGGCAGCTTTTGTTGCTACACCAGTGGGTGGCTGTTAAGTGGGCACCATTAATCTCGACGATCTATGGTCAATCACAGCTGGTGAATATTTTAAGAGCTGGAGTATAAATAGATCCCCAAATAGGTGACCAAGCCTAGCTAGGAAGCCCAAAATGAACTAAGTATGGTTGGTGGGGAGGGAGGATCTAGCCTGAGAACAAATAAATAATGTGTTAACATTTGGAGAAAATGGGGTATAAAGCCATTCAATTAACAATTAGTTCTATATAACATGGAAAAATGAATACATACCACCTCACCAACAGTACACAGGAGCTTTTTACAAAATGGTCATATAGTCGCAGCCAAAATCCACCTTTGCCATTAATGGCCACTGTACATGACTCGAATTAAGCTGTACTCATGATCTTTCTATGCTGATCATGAAAGTGATTGTCAGTGACCATTACTGTCATAGAGATATTGTCACTGCATCTTCATGAAAGTGATTTACAGTCTGTAAATCCCTTGGCTGAACATCTTCATGAAAGTGATTTACAGTCTGTAAATCCCTTGGCTGAAGTTGCCATGATAATCGGTCTTTGCCAATAATGGCCAAATGAAATCACTTGCTTGAGAGGATGGTCGCAATCAATCTATGCCAGTATTTTCCACTGTAAATCACTTGTCTAAGCCTACAGCCACAATACATATATGTCAGCAATGGTCACTGTAAATCACTTAATGAAGCTGTAACTATAATGTATCTATACCAGTAATGGTCACTGTAACTTACTTTCATGTGGCACAATCATTATATGCTGGTAATTGACACTGCAAGTCATGTGCAAGTGTATACGGACAATATATGCTAGTAATGGTCACTGTAAATCACTTGAATGAAGCTGAGCCTACAATCTATCTATGCCATTAATGGTCACTGTTTCTGCTTTAGGGTTGTTTAATTTGTTGTCATAAGAGCTTTAGTAACTTTGGGTTAGTATATTTGCGGCAGGCAGCTGCGTGGTTCCTTGTACTATGAAGAGTCATTTGATTTGATCTGTGAAACCTATCCTGGAGCAGAGGGTACACCCAGTCCAATATCTACCCATACACAGGTCCGATTCAGCAGCTAAGAGCCTATCTGTGGGCTCTGTGTCCCCTTGCTGTAATACCGACTGTTCCCCAGGCAGAGCAGCTGGGTGCTGTTGCATTGCCCATCTGACATCACAGTGGGCATTGTACCATGTCCCCGCACAGACGCAGGTCTACCCTAAGTGTGGAGAGGGAGCCATAGGTCTGTGACTGGCTCATGCCACACCAGCGGAGCACGGCAGCTGGCAGTTCGGGTGAGCATGAGGTGGGGCCCTGTTCCCTTTACTTTGAGACCCGCTGATGGTGAAGGTTGGTGTGGTTGGCTTACCGAAGGATGAAGTGGAGCACAGTGGCTGAGGAGGTCACAAAGACTGGAGACCATGGTTGACATACAGAGTTCTTCCACACCGGAGACCTGGACAAGCTGCGGAGAGTGGGAAAGCACAGCCTTTCCCACTCTTGAAGTGGGATTGAGACAGACACCAGCACAATAAGCTGCCTTGGTGTTAGGTATGGGAAACATATTTGCCTGGTGTTTTTATATTATGCAATGGTGACACAGAAAATTAATTTGAGCCTTTTGTATGCTTTCTCCCTGCTCCTTGTAACCTATGCTGGGAATTGCAATGTATCCAGTATTTGTAAACAATTATGGATGTACTTGTACAGATGTACCTCAATTTCTAAATTCTGTGGCAAAGTATAATTTTTTTTATTGTGGTATAGTTCAATGAACTTTTCACAAATCGTATAACAAATCAATTAAAAGAAATAGAAATAAGCATACAAACAGCAATGGATTACACATCAATAGTACAATATTAAAATTATTAAAAGATAATTACAGAAATAACAATGGCATAAAACCGAACAAAACAAAAAAGATACTTAGTGTAGGGACACTGAATGTATCTATTTCTCCCTCAAGGACAGAAAAAAAAAGACGAAGTATGGACATATTACAGCCGCCAAAGATGAAACACAGTGCAATTATAGCTCAACTAATAGCTTCACATTTTCTTAAAATTCCCTAAGGCAAGAGATCGCCACCTTACAAATCTGGGTTATTGCAATTATTAGGCTCCTATTCCATCCTGCTAAGCATCTCAACCAAATATTTTCGCTGGCAATATAAGTCAGATCATATTTGTATTTTGCAAAATATTTCTCATACATAGAACTCATATTTTTACAGCAGGTGAGCAGATGTCTGATAGTTTCCACCTCCATTTCGTTACAGCACAATCTGCACATCCTCCTTTCCTCTGGGATTTTTAACCAGGCTCTCCGTACCCCCAGCACATTGAGGCTGTTAAGCCTCATGTCCTGGAATATTTTGCGGTTTACCTTAGAGGGCATTAACTTTAGGTAGTACTGTGGTTCTTATAAAGGAATGGTAATTTTGTGAATGTACATAAGGAGCTAAATTAAGCAAACCTGTCATTGCTACAGACCCAATCCCACTTTTCCAAAGAGTTTTTCAAGGCCTTCAGTACCACCCCCTCACCATATTCCCATTTTGGAACAAAAGTAATTCTTTCAAAAGTATCCTGAAATTTCTTATTGAAGGTATTCAAAGCCACCAGGTTTCTATCCTTCAGTCCTTCATGTAGTATATATAAGAGTGTACCTTGAAGCGCATACATTATTTTTATATATAGCTTCGCCCTGTTGTATTCAATTTGAGTAGATAAAGAGATGAGCCCCATTTCTAACCGAATGGCCTGTATCGGCGTATAATTAGAGAGACCAAGTAGTCTCCTCCAGATCACACCCTCCGTCACATCCGCCGAGTCAGACGAATCAGAGAAGGAGGCTTCCAGTGCATACAGAAAATAGCAACATAAATTGTGTTTTTTTCAAATTAATAGTAAGGCCATTTGTTTTTGCATGCTCACACAAGGCTGAAGCACCATTACAAATACCCACATATGTGTTGTCCATAATTATGATATCATCTGCATAGCAGATCCACCCCACCTTATGTAGGGCGATTTTGGGAAAAGCATTCATTTTATCTTTAAAGGTATGACCAAAATCAGACATGAACAAATTATATAATGTGGGAGCTAGTGCACAGCCCTGTCTTACTCCTTTAGAAATATAGATGGGGTCAGATAGAGTGCCCAGATTATCCAAACTTACTCTAGCCCTACTATCATCATCAATCATCATACAGAAGTATAAAGGTACAATTGTGTCTAATGCCCAAAAATTGACTATAGGGTAAAACGTCACACAATGCTTTGGGATGTTGGCGTGAAAATTGTAACACTGAGATGTGATAAGTCTCCTTCCGAAGGGTTTTGGTCAATCTTTATGTATAAAAATGTCAATACATCTATGTTTAATTGGCACGTAAACTGTACATTCAAATTGCATACATTTAGTAAGCCTAAACAAATGTGTAGTTGTTTGACGTTACTCCTCTAAATGAAGAAAATATCAGTAGCGTTTACAACATCGAATGTTTTCTGAAAAACGGTTATTTTAAAAAATGTAGCTATCTTCAAAGTTTGCCATGTATATATTGGTCCGACTTGGTGCGAAGGCTGCACCCATGGCTGAACCCTTCTTTTGCAGGAACATCTTGTTGCCAAAAAAAGTAATTATTGCATAGGGCCACTCATAAAAATTCTATTATGAATACCGTGGATACCATGTGTGGGCTGCATCCTGCCTGCTAGTTGCAGGCAACCACCACCACAAGAGCCCTTCCTGAGGCTACATACCCCTGAATCTACTCTCGCTTTCAATACGCCCTGTACTCACTGACACCCCTCTCCCCCCCCCAGATTCTATTTGGGCATACCCTGCCTGACTGATCTTGAGATCCGACATCAGAACCGCTGACCTAACATCCTCAACTGTCATCTATAAATAATTTCCTTTGCACCCCAGATGTCACTGCCTTTGCTGCACCCTTTTTCACCCACCACCCTGATGCGCAAGCTCAAAATCCCCTTATTTGATGGCCCTCATTGGCTGCAGGCCACCTCTCTCCACTCCTCGTTGCCAAAGAAAAAAGGAAGGTCTAAAAACTCCCTGTGCATCAAATGTGCTTGACATTGCCTAAAAATGGTGAACCGTTCCTGCCTTCCACAAATGTGCCATGAGGTATGCCCAACAGAGACCTAGAAAAGGCCTGTACCTTCACAATGGCTTTCTGGCATAGTTAAATCTACAGAGAATTAAGCCTCGCCAACATCCACATACTTCCAAAAGTGCCTTAACACTCTACTTAAACAAATCCCATTGGGGGACTTTCACTGTTGCAGCTATCAAACGTTTTCCCCATGAGATCCTTATCTTCAGCAGGTTTCTCCCTCTGGAATATCCTCACTGCCACCCAATGTGTTGATCCTGATCTTCTTAAGTTCCGGAAACTCCTCAAGACCTTCCTCTTCTCCTCTTCCTTCTCTCTCCCTCTACCCTGCTAACTTAGCTCTCTGCTCTTTCCCTCTCTCTATCCTTTTCCTTACAGCTTGCTGACTGGCTGCCTGGTGTACCTCAGAGTCTCACAGGTCCAAGACACCCCCGCCAGTCCTCTCTCGCACTTGCCTGAGGGCCCTGCACTCTCCCCACTCTCAGTGCACTTGAGAAATGATCCAAGAGATTGTCTCTCTCTGCACTTACCCCAGATTTCACCGACTGGGTGCACTTGGACCTCCCCATTCCTTTAACAGTCTGTGCACTTGCACGATCCGAATGCACCATGCCGGAGATCGTCTGTCTGCTCTCCCTTGTCTTCACCCCTTAATTGGTAAAACTGCAGAGTCAGCGCCAGAATTATTTGCTGTGTCTCAACTGTAATTGTATTACATGCAATTACTCTGCCTGTGCAGCCTATTATAATCTCAGAATTTCAAGTGCAACAATTCGACTGTTGTCTTTCCCCATGTTCCCACCCTCCTTGAGCACTTTGAAACACTTGCCTTGTGTATAGGCTCTTTATAAATAAACACTACCATTACCATACCAATTATTGGGATCCCTTGCTTTAGCTCCTGCCCTCCCAATAACACAAAATCCATTTGGGAAGGTTTGTCACCATGATCCTGGCCTTTGGTTTGCACCGTGTTGCTGTAATGGGTGTTGGACTAACCCCTCACCCCACTGCAGAGCTGGCCTGAACCTATCTTTGCTGTGTGCCAAATTCTGATGGAAGCCACCATACAAACGCTTTTGCCCCCACACAGAGAGGAAGATAAGGCCGGTTGGCCTCCCTTGCACTCTGGACACTCATCCTTCAGAGCATCACCACCCCCTGCAGGTCCCAAACTCCTAAAACCCACTAGTCCTTGCTAGAATGTGCTTTCCACAAAGAAGGGAGAACCCACTCTCTGCTGCCTTTTGACCTCCTCAACTGGCTCCCAAAATGCCAGGGGGAGAGGGTGGACAAGCAAGCACGCTACACATTCAAGCACACTGAAGCTTACAGAACCGTTAAGCTGTGGACCCTTACCCAGCTGACCTTTTACCATAACCAGCTGGCTAACTCCTGTCACCAGGCATGGTGCACTATTTAGCCAAACATGCATGTGGGGGAGACTCATAATGTGCTTCTCCTGTGGCCCCTCCCACATTCTGTCCAGAACAACAAAAGGACCTTGTGCTCCTTGTGTGGAAGGATACCTTCACCTTGCTTTTGAAGCCTTTAACAGCAACTTGGTCACCGGAACACCAACATTTTTGCTGGGCCATAATATTCAAGCCATAAGATTTTATAAAACATAACACATGCAGAGGGACCTCAGCATAAAGGAATTTTGGATCATCATGGTATTCTTAGCAGGTAAAGAGGAGACGTATGGCATCTGTACCCCAAACTCCAATACTGTTAGTGCCAGGTGGAACGGGATTACCACCTCAGAAATTATGGCAAATCCTCCATATCCCAACTTGGGAGCTCATTTTTTAGTTCTGTGTTATTTGACGGCCGGGACCCGTTTCGCCCCTCTTCTCTGCCATACAAATGTAAGTAAATGAGCAGTGTCAGAAAATCAACTGTGTAAAAGCTATATGGAAGTCTGTTACACTGTTGCTTTCAGTTGCCTGCCTGGGTGTTTTTCCTCCATTATGGAGGCCCATAGAATTCCTTGGGGTTTGGCACTTCTGCTGGTGGTTAATCCTCATGTTTTCTGGAGGAATACATTCTAGCCAAGTGCTGGTGGGTTTTCATCCAAACCACCTCCAAAAGTATGTTATGGTGCTGTGGTAAAAATGCTGGTAATTCTGTTACAGATGTTTTTTTATTGCACTTCTATACTTGTAAGGTGGCCAATAGTCCTGTGCTGTATTTCAGTGCACCTTAGTTGTTAGCAGAAGGATGCATGAGGGTGCTGTTTTGGGATTGTGTGGCATGGTGATGTGTTGAGAGTTAGAGCTGGTTCCTTTGTTTGAGTGTCTGTTGTTAGGCCTGCGACAGACTTTGAGTGTTTCGTATGGTTGTTTGGCTTCATTGTTAGTCGTTGAAAGGACGAGGTAGGTGGGAGCAGGTCACCTTATTCTTCCAAATGGAGTGAGTGCAGTGATGTCATTTCACCGAAATGCTAGGGGTAGCAGAAGTGACACCACATGACCCTTGACCTCTGATGATATCACAGGGAGTGATTTCATTTGACCCCACCCCGAAGTGACATCAAGGGAAGTGATAGAGCACGACCTTTCACCCCATTAATGAGTCTAGCAATTATTGTATAGAATTCCAGAAAGACAAATTATTTGTTATTCCTAATCTTTCTTATTTAGGGTCACTGCTCAAAGTGTTACACTTGTGGAACCCTCTGATTTTTTTAAGAGGCTTTAACAAAATTCCAGCCACTCCAGAATCAAAGAGCCACATGGCACTGGCCACGGCCCAGGAGCTTCAATGTAAACAAATAAATAAAAAACAGCAGGGTAAGGGTAGCAAGGGAGACTAGGGGTAGCAAGGGAGATTTCAGGGGTTCCATGTGCGATCTCTGGCAACCCCCAAATGACGTCCATGAGTGAGTGGGATTTGGATTGGATTTTGGAGTTTGGAGTGGAGGTGGCCAGAGTGTTGTTTGTTTATACTTTGATCACATTTCCCTGTGTATTTCCCTTGTACTTCTTTCTGTACCCGTATCTTGGTTTCTGTTGAGGAGGGAGATGTGCTGTTTCATGTGTTCCCTGCATTGCTCCTGCATGAATGCAAACTTGATAGAATGCCTTGTGGAATGTATGCCTGTGGAATGTTGCGGTGTGAGTGTCCCTTCCCTTACCTGCAATATCAGACTTTCATTTCACCCCGCTACACTCTGCTTCTGGCCCTGAAAGGATGATGCGCGTTTGTGTGCGCAATGCAATGCGAAAAAAAAAGCCATTCACGCAGCCTGGCTGTCAATCACCCAGCAGGTGGGTTGTCCAGCCCAGACAACTACTCTGGACAATCATGACAAAGTGCGACTTGGGTTTCCTAGGATACCCTGTGCAGGGGGTGACTACACCCCTCCCTCACATTCAACCCACCTAGACACCCAGGCGCCTTGAGGAGGGCTTCTGGGCAGAAGCCTGCCAAAAGACAGTGAACAAAGAAGGCAAACCTAGTTTGCTGTGCAAAGTAAAACACAAGAAGGACTTTAACAAAAAGAAATGGCGAATAAACCCAACCGGAGCCAAAAGAAAGACAATTTGGTCAAGCGGGTTTATGTTCGAAACTAATATAATAGCCAAGAACAGTACCACGTTTATCTAATATAATCGCGGTAGAACAGTTAGGGTAGATACCACTGCCACCAGCCAAGTCTAAATGTTAAAAGAGCGAAACAATGCTCTAGGAGGTACAGATAAAAAGGGATACGAGTTAACTCTTCCCACTACTCCATGGAAGATGGGGTGTACTGGATCTGTGGTAGATTGACTAAGTAAAGTTAATGGTAACTTTACCCTTTTCTGGGTGACAGTAGTCGACTCAGAAATGGAGTCAAGGGAAGTCTCAAAGACAACCCTGTGCCACGGCAATGAAGGTGCTGTGTGACACACATTAGAAGGGGGCTACTGAAGGGGTGTACTTCAGAGTCCACAATCACAAAAAGAGATGGAAACACATAGCAAAACACAGGTAAGAGTGGGGGGAAAAGCTCTCACTCTTACTAGGTGGAAAGAAATAAACTCCAGAAGTCTAGCAAAGGTGCTGGGGGACTCACTATAGAGGGAAATTAGCCATAAATGAGAATTCTCCCTAACAGAGATGTGTTACATTTTCATGAGCTACGAGAAAACAGTCCGCATTGATTCATTCCAAGAGGGTATACTTTGCCAAGAAACGCAGGTCCTGGAGACGGTGGTGTGTACACACACCCATTCACTCTACTTCCACTTTGAGGCACAATATGCATTTATGTGGCATGAAGCATCTTTTCACAGGTGTGGTCATCAAAAAGTAGGTGTTTCCTTGCCAAAGTGAAACCTCACACACAGTTCACTGTGTTCTCATTGCTTGTGCACAAGTTGCCGTCCATGCAGCTTGAAGGGTCCCTGCGGCTCCTATATACACACATACACTCGGTGCTACGTGTGTGATGTGTGTACACACCACCGTCTCCAGGACCTGCGTTTCTTGGCAAAGTCTACCCTCTTGGAATGAATCAATGCGGACTGTTTTCTCGTAGCTCATGAAAATGTAACACATCTCTGTTAGGGAGAATTCTCATTTATGGCTAATTTCCCTCACCTAGTGAGTCCCCCAGCAGTTTTGCTAGACTTCTGGAGTTTATTTTTTTCCACCTAGTAAGAGTGAGAGCTTTTCCCCCACTCTTACCTGTGTTTTGCTATGTGTTTCCATCTCTTTTTGTGATTGTGGACTCTGAAGTACACCACTTCAGTAGCCCCCTTCTAATGTGTGTCACACAGCACCTTCATTGCAGTGGCACAGGGTTGTCTTTGAGACTTCCCTTGACTCCATTTCTGAGGCGACTACTGTCCCCCAGAAAAGGGTGAAGTTACCATTAACTTTACTTAGTCAATCTACCACAGATCCAGTACACCCCATCTTCCATGGAGTAGTGGGAAGGGTTAACTCGTATCCCTTTTTATCTGTACCTCCTAGAGCATTGTTTCGCTCTTTTAACATTTAGACTTGGCTGGTGGCAGTGGTATCTACCCTAACTGTTCTACCGCGATTATATTAGATAAACGTGGTACTGTTCTTGGCTATTATATTAGTCTCGAACATAAACCCGCTTGACCAAATTGTCTTTCTTTTGGCTCCGGTTGGGTTTATTCGCCATTTCTTTTTGTTAAAGTCCTTCTTGTGTTTTACTTTGCACAGCAAACTAGGTTCACCTTCTTTGTTCACTGTCTTTTGGCGGGCTTCTGCCCAGAAGCCCTCCTCAAGGCGCCTGGGTGTCTAGGTGGGCTGAATGTGAGCGAGGGGTGTAGTCACCCCCTGCACATGGCATCCTAGGAAACCCAAGTCGCACTTTGTCATGATTGTCCAGAGTAGTTGTCTGGGCTGGACAACCCCCCTGCTGGGTGATTGACAGGCAGGCTGCGTGAATGGGGTTTTTTTTTCGCATAAAAGGCAGGTCTCTTGGGCTAGAAGTCAGAGAGAGTCGCCACTGGAACTACAAGGAACCAAAGAGAAGCGGAGAGAACGACAGCTGCTGCAACTACCCCGTCCTGGTGAAGCCCTGCTGCTTGGTGGAGATAACCAGCTCATCTTCTTCAGCCAGAGGATCCTCTTCCGTGGTCGAAATCTCTGCACTCTGCTGTAGTGGTCCGGATAGCCACCTGGAGAGCCTCTCCTGTTTTTAAGGAGCGCACCTTTTATTCCGTGTCACTGCTGCTGGCCTCATCCCTGTGTGGTGCAGACCCCCTTCAGACGTCCTCCCTTCTCGACGAAGCTCCAGGAATCATGGGTCTGCGGGAAACCAACAGGAACAACTGCCAGGGCACCAGCTGCACCATTGGAACAAGGCACTTTGTTCTGTTGAGGAAACTGGGTGAATCCTTTTTTCTTCATTTACAAGGCTTGACCTTGTCTTCCCTCCTTCTTCTAACTTTTGCTTCTGAACATTGACAATATCAAAGTACTTTTGGCTCCATTGAAACTGAACTGTTAGACCGTGTGATCTTTGGCAACTGGCCCCGGTGTCTTTCGACCCTGGCTCCGGCCCTTTGACTTTTGAACTCCTGTCTCTGAGTGTTTCTTGATTCTGCCTGCCTAACCAAAATATTGCCTGTGATTTTTGCTCTAACTCCCTCTGGGTATCTCAGGTGCTAAGTGTGTTTTTGCCAAGGTAGCATTTCATGTCACGGATACGCATTTGTTTAGGAGACCGAACTGTCAAAAAGTGATCGCAATCGTGTCCGCGATAACGTGTTTTTGTGCCTAAAAACGGTTCATGCCAACACAGGGTACTTACCTTGAGACTTACTGTACAAAGTGAATTGGTTAGTTGTAGTATATTTAACGTGTGGTTTTCATTTGAGTTTAATAGAAGTGTTGTGTTTATAACGAATGGTTTAAAAATAAATGTACTTATATTTTTCTACCTGAAACCTTGGGTCAGTGTTTGCTTGAGTCAGAGTAATTGTGGTCCCTTTGTGTAATCTCTGCTACTGCTCATATACTCTTGAGATAAGCCTGGCTGCTCCGCCACTGCTACCACTATGACATAGTAGCACAGGCTTGTATCAAAGGTAAAACTTGTAACACCACCTGTAGTCTTAATTGTGTGTAGTGGTCCCTAAGGGCACTGCACAGGATTCTGCCTAACACTGGTGTACAGCTGTGAGGATTTGGAAGTAGAGTGATTACACTTAGAGTGCTGCTATTGCTTGGGTTCAACTACCCACAAGGCTAACACCACTAATTCTATTTAACTAAGAAATCATGTCAAATATGGAAAACTACACTGAAGAGAGTATTTTACTCTATACTGCTGAGGTTCTGAGAACCATGTGTAGGGATAAGAATATCTCTGGTAAAGGAAAGAAATCTGAACTGGTTGCAAAGTTAATGGGAAAAAGTCTGGAGAGTGGGTCAGAAGGACCTACTGCTCCAGCAAATGTGGATTTGGATGTTTCTGATTCTGAGTGTTAATTGTGAAGAAGTAGATGAGTCCTTGCTAGGAAACCCTGCAACTCCCTTGCCTGCTCAGAATGCACAACCTCTGTCCACAGGGACCCCCACAGGTCCTACACTTACTCCTGAGTTTATTGCACTTGAGAAAATGAGACTTGAATTAGAAGTGAAACGTATTGATGCACAAACTGCCATGAAACATCAAGAGTTAAGGCTCAGAGCAATGGAGCTGAACCATGAACTAGAAATGAAGAAACTGTCTCTAGAAAATGCTTCTCTTCCAGAGTCTTCTAGTTCTTCCAGCCCTAAGAGACCCCGTATGCCAAAGGAGATGATTGGTATGTATGAGACTAAACTTGATGTTCTGGATTGGTTAGCAATGTTTGAGTACAATCATGGGATTCAAGGTATCTCAGGGGATCAGTTGATTCCTTGGCTTTTCTCTAGGCTCCCCCCTGTTGCAAGAGATGCTGTAATGGAGTTGGGGGAGGAGGATAAACAGGATTATGGGTGTGTGAAACTAGCATTAATAGCTAGGTTTGGGAAGACCCCTTCCCAGTATCTTAAGAGGTTTAGAACCCTCAGAAAGCATGATGGTACCCCTTGGGCTACCTGGGTGTGTGAATGTTTGAAAAACTTAGATGGTTGGGTTAAGGGTTACAAAGTGAACACTTATGAACGTTTGAGGAATCTTGTAATGTTGGAGTATATTTTTGATGTCTGCTCTCCTGAGCTTAGACAGCACTTATCTGATTCAAAGGAGATAGATCCTAAGAAACTAGCTAAGGCTGCTGACTTGTGGGTTGCCAACAGGGCTACTCACAAGGATTCTGGGGCTACTCAGAAGAAGGATGAGGGGAAGCAACCAAAGAAAGACAACAAAGAGAATTCCAATAATTCCAATCCAAAAGAGGGCCCCAAACATAACCAGGGTAAGCCACAAGGTAAACTGAATCAGGCTAGTGTACCACCTGGTTCCACACCAGAAGGAGGCCAGGGCAAACCCCCATTCCAGAGAGCATTTGGAAAATGCTTTGTTTGTGGGTTGCCTGGCCATGTGAAAGGAGATCCTAGCATCCGTGAGTAAATTGTGTGCTTTTAAAAAAGTGAAATTGCATCTGCGCTCAGAGCGCGTTGTTGTGCCTGCTCTCCCCTCCCACTTCCTGGTTCTCCTCTCCCTCCCGCCTCCCTGCCCGCCCACACCCCCCTCCCCTTCCTCTCCTCCCTCTTCCTATAACCACTTCCTTCTGGGCAGCCCTCTGCCCGGCAGCCCCCTGCGGCTAAGGGCCCCAAGGCCAAGGGCGACTCCTACAGTTGCGGCTCCCTGTGTGTCTGCAGGTGTCCGCAGGGGACGCAAGACGCAAGTTCAATTTGCCTTCACCACCTTCTCCCTGCCCACCCCACCTACGCCTGGCCACTGCATTCGCATGGTGTCTTCACCTCACTGTGTTCCAGAGTTGTGGTAAACTAGGGTTTTCTCCCCTCGCAGGATTCTCAAACGTAGGTGGACTCTCCACTGTGTACCTAAAACGCATTACTGTTTCTGTTCTTAAATGTGGTAAACTTGTGCTTGCCGCTCTCTTCCTGTCTGCAGGCTCTCACATCGTCTGTCTTCCCCCCCCACTCCCTCCTACTCTATGGTGCTCTCTATCTCGCCTATCTTCTCTAACTGCTTCTCTATTGACTATCCTGCTCTCCTCACTAAATCTGGTAGGAAAAAGTTTAAAAAGGACATCCTGGTCTCCAACCCAGGCCTCCCTATCGCTGACACCTACACTAGTGCCTGCTCTAAGGAAACTCTCACTGACATCCTTTTTTTGTGCCTTCGCCTGACCTATGGACCCTTCATATGGTCTCTGTGCTCTCTCCTTTTTCCTCTTCTCCCATTAATGGTGGCACCCGCTGGGATGTCCTCTTGGCCCCCTTCCACTCTTCTAAGACCATCATTAATGTCTACGCTAATGGGACCGTCTTGGTCCAAGGCCCTCAGGCCAGCCTTCACCTCTTTGATAGATGCTTCCCTCGCCTCATCAACTTCCTCTCCTCTCCTGCTGTCCCCCCTCCTCTGTCCTCGGCTACCTTGCCTCTACCCTCCCTCCCTGCCCCCTCTCTTGCTCCTTCTTCACCTCCTTCTTCTACACCTCCGCAGGGCGTACCTCTGATCTGTACCCCTCCCCGGAAGTCCTTCAAGGATGGCAACCTTCTCCACATTGCCACTCTTAACTCTCGCTCTGCCATCAAGCATTCCTCTGATATCTGTCACCTTCTTGAGGAACTGGACCTTGACGTCCTCGGTCTCACTGAGACATGGTTCACAGCCAGCTCTGTCACCAGCTTTGACACACTCCTACCTGACAGTTACAAGATCCTCTCCGTGCCCAGGCCCAACCGTGCAGGGGGGGTGTTGCCCTTATCTTCCTGCTACTGTCACTCCTATGCAGACCTACTCCTCTTTTGAATGTCTTGTCTGCCGACTCTCTCTCTCTCCTAGCCATTCCCTTACCGTGGCTACTATCTATCGGCCACCTGGTCAAATTTCCTCCTTCCTCTCCGAGTGGGGTGACCTCTCCTCCTCACTCCTGTCCACTACCACTCAACTCCTCCTTCTTGGTGACTTTAACATCCACCTAGATGCCTCCTGTCCCCCCACTGGACTCTTTCGTGACCTCTGCGACTCTCTCTCACTCTCTATTCTCCCATCTGGGCCTACTCATTCTGCAGGGCACACTCTTGATGCTCTGATCTCTTCTGACCTTCCCCTCTCAGTCCCTCTCTCCACTCCTTTCTCCTGGAGTGATCACTTTCTCCTATCCTCCCACCTCACCCTCCCTACCCCACAGGCCAAGCCACCCTCATCATTGCCACCCACCTTCTCGGTCATCCGACCCATGAAGCGCGTGTCAGTTGAGGCTTTCGCTGCCACCTTCTACCCCCCCTCCCCCTTCGGCTGACTCCCACCCTGACACAGCCCTCTCCTTGCTCCACTCTGCTATTTCTGATATTCTTGATATCCTTGCCCCTGTCATGAGAATCCGCCTGAAGCCCAAAGCCAAATGTAACTCCTGGTATGATTCGGATCTCGTCACCCTAAAACGCAAGTGCAGGGTGGCAGAGAGGAAATGGCGTGCTTCTTGTTCATCCTCTGACAAACTGGCCTGCCGCCTGCTCCAAAGGCAATACCGTCTCTCCGTTCTCACCAAGAAGAGAGCCCTTATCCAAGCCCGCATCTCTGCGGCATCTAACAATTCGGCCGAACTCTTTAAAATCTGCAAGGAGCTTGCCACCCCTGCTGCAGTCTCTACCTCTCATGTCCCCTCCCAGGCCCTCTGTACTGCACTGGCCTCTCACTTCATCTCTAAAACTCAGGACATCCTGTCCTCACTCTCCTCCTATCACCTCCCTCCCTCGCTTCCCTGCTCTTCCTCCGGCCCTTCTGCAGCCACCCCTCCTCCCTCCTTCTCTGCCTTTCCCCTTTTCTCTGCTGACGAAGTTTCCAGACAAGTCCGATCTATGAAAATCTCGTCTAAACAGGTTCACCCCTGTTCCTCCAAAACTATCAAGGACCACATCGACTCCCTGGCTCCTGCCCTGGCTGACTTTTGCAACCTCTCCTTCGCCTCTGGAGTCTTCCCATCCCCCCTCAAGCACTCCCTTGTGCACCCTCTTCTTAAGAAACCCTCTGCCGACCCTCCTGCCCGGCTAACTATCGCCCAATCTCCATCACTCCCTTCCTGGGCAAGATCCTGGAGAAACTGGCCATCTCCCAGCTTAACCTCCATGCTGAAGCTGTTGGTAGTCTTCATGACCACCAATCCGGCTTCAGAGCGGCCAGAAGCACGGAAACTGCTCTCCTGAACATCCGTGATGACCTGCTCTTGACCCCCGACTCCAACACTCCGTGTGTCCTTATTCTGCTCGATCTCTCTTCTGCCTTTGACACTGTCAACCATGCCATCCTGCTCAACCGTCTCCGCGATAACCTGGGTATCACTGGTCAGGCTCTGGCGTGGCTGACATCTTTCCTTTCCAATCGACCCTCCCAGGTCCAACTTGGGTCCTTCCTCTCTGACATCTTTTTCTCCACCTGTGGTGTTCCCCAGGGATCTAATCTCTCTCCCTGGCTTTTCAACCAGTATCTGGCACTTCTTGCCCACCGCATCGCCACCCTCTGCCCCAACTTTCAGTGCTATGCGGACGATACCGAGCTCATTTTCAGGCTACCCTCGGCCTCCTCTTCTTCTGCCCTCATCTCTGACTGTCTGTCTGCTATCCAGGAATGGTGTGCTGCAACGACCTCCGCCTTAATGCTAGTAAGACTGAGATTCTACTCATCGGCACACCCACTCCCTCCTTCCCTGCAGCTCTCTGGCCAGCCCCTCCTGGGCCTCTTCCTGCTCCTACCTGCAAGGCAAAAAACCTCAGGGTCATCTTTGACTCCACACTCTCCTTCTCTCCTCATATATCTGACGTCTCTAAGAAGTCACACTACCAGCTGCACCTCCTTAGAGGTATTCTTCCCTTCCTCTCCTTCCCCAGAAGCTCACTGTCTCCCGAGCCCTGGTTCTTTCGAAGCTGGACTACTGTAACAGTCCCTATCTTAATCTGCCTGCCTCCACTCTCCGCCCTCTGCAACTCATCCAGAACAGAACTGCAAGACTTGTCCTTGGCCTCAAGCCCAGGGACCGTATCTCTCCAGGACTGAAATCTCTACACTGGCTCCCAGTGGCTGCGAATATTAAGTTCAAAACCCTCTGCATTGTCCACAAGGCCTTCTGGGGCCTGTGGCCTAAATACCTGCAACTCTCTCTTCCTAAATATCTTCCTTCCCGAGCCCTTCGCTCATCCGTCTCCAACTCCCTCAGGGTCAGCCGCTTCTCGAAGAAACGAGCTGGGGGTAGATCTCTCTCCGCGGCAGGAGCCTCCCTCTGGAACAGCCTTCCTGCCTCCCTGAAACTTGAGGAGAACCATCTCCGGTTCCGGAAGCACCTCAAAACCGTCCTCTTTGCTTCTGCTTTCTCTCTCCCTCTCCCCTGCTAAATTCTTCACTAAATTCTGCACTGAATCTGATACTTGGCACTCTCACCGACCTCGGTCCTGGGCCCAGCCACTCTCCACTTGCACTGCCTCCCTGGCAACCCCTGCACTGCGGGACTGTCTCTGTATCCCTACAGCCCCCCCTTCCCAGCACTTGTCTGCACTTACCTTGCACTTGGCACCAGCTGGCCCTATTTATTTATTTATCTATTTATTTCTATTCTACTTACCTTGTACTGCACTTTTCCCTTCCCCCTACCCCTGCACTTGCGCGGTCTGAATGACACCTGGCCTAGTAGGATCGTTGTCTGTCCTCCCCCTGTTGCCCCCTCCCTGCCTCGTCGCGCCTTGAAACACTTGTGTATAGGCGCGTTACAAATGCCATATCATATCATATCATATCATATCAAGTGTAAGGGTAAACCTTCAGGGATCAACACTGTCTCCTTAGCCTTCTCTCAGGTGGATGAAGTACCTATGACCAGTGGAAACTTTCAGCTACTAGCTGATGAGCCCATGAGAGTCTCAGCTAGTGTTTCTTTAGTGTCCTTGGGTCTTTGGGAACAACAGAACTTAGATGTCTATATCTCAATCCCAGATAATATTAAAGAGTATTATAAAGATAGTGTTCTTGTGAATGGTCAGGAGACCCCTGCCATCAGAGAGACTGGAGCCAGAATAACTGTGGTTGATGAATGTTTTTTTTCAAAGCGGAGGATGTTGTTAAGGCACCCAAACACTTAACCAAGTTAGCTGGAGGCCCTGTGCAAATGGTTCCCCAGTTACCAGCTCTCATCCAGTGTAGTGGCATGACTGTGTCAGAATACCTGTAAGTGTGCAAAATAACGTACCTGGGAGGGCCCTGTTGGGTAATGACCTTAACACTCTTGGAGTTGTGTCTAGCAACCCCAGGCCTCCCAGCAGAAGGAAGCAGGAGCTCACAAGGTCTGCAAGGGAGAGAACCTTAAGAGGCTCTCCTGAGGACATGATAGAGGAAGCTATCACCCCAAGTCCACAGGACTTACTGCCATTGCAGGACAAAAAAAGCAAAGGGGAAACCTAAGTCTGCCAGCAAGAAACCAGCAAGCACTCCTGTGCCCAGAAGGACATCTCTGAGACTGTCCAGAGTCACACCTGTGACTCCCACACCAGCTGAGGCTGAGTGTGAAGTTCAACCCTGTATGGTCAAACTAGATACTGAGGAATCAGATCTAGAAGAGGATCTTACCTTTGTAGGAGATCTTGACCCTGTTGACCATTCTGAGCTGCAGTCTTTACTGGCAGAAGGTGGACCCAACAGAGAAGATTTCGGTAAGGGACAAAGAGAGTGTCCTATCTTGGAAGCCTGGGAAGTATAGGTTGCACTGGGAAGATGGCCTCTTCTACAGTGAACCAACTGAGTCAACTCCTGGAGACTACAGAAGACTTGTAGTACCTCTAGTGAACCGACTCCAGTTTCTGCAGTTAGCCTATGAGGTACCTTTGGCTGGTCACTTAAGTTTTAAGAACACCAAAGAAAGGCTATCTTTGTACTTCTACTGGCCTAAGATGGGTACAGAAGTAGACACGTTCTGCAGAAGCTGCCACACTTGCCAAACCTCTGACAAGAGTGGATCCAAGAATCTAGCACCCTTAGTTCCTCTACCAGTGGTGGGAATTCCTTTTGAGAGGGTTTGGATTGACATTGTTGGTCCTCTGGACCCTCCCACAACTTCAGGCAACAGGTTTATCCTGGTTGTAGTGGACCATGCCACTAGGTTTCCTGAAGCTATATCTATGAGGACTGTTACGGCTCCAGCTGTAGCTAAGGCCCTACTTGGTATTTTTACAAGAGTAGGTTTTCCTAAGGAGGTGATATGTGACAGGGGATCAAATTTTATGTCCCACTACAGGCAAACCATGTGTAAAACCTGTGGAGTTACCTACAAGTTCTCAACTGCCTACCACCCTCAAACCAATGGACTGGTAGAGAGGTTTAACAGAACTATGAAGAGAATGATAGGTGCTTTAGAAGAACCCCTTAGAAGAAAGTGGGACGTTCTACTGCCATGCCTTCTCTTTGCATATAGAGAAGTCCCTCAGGAGGGAGTAGGATTCAGTCACTTCAAACTTCTCTATGGCCATCCAGTCAGAGGTCCATTGGCCCTGATTAAGGAGGGGTTGGAGAGTGCTCCTTCCCCCAAGCCAGTCAGAGTGACTGACTATGTGATAGGTCTCCGGAGGAGAATGTCACACATGATGGCAGAGGCAAGTGATAACTTGAAGGCTGGTCAAGCTCTGGTCAAACATTGGCATGACCAGAAGGCCTGCATGGTTGAGTTTAATCAAGACCAGCTTGTTCTTGTTATGGTCCCCACAAGGCAGAGGGCCTTGCAGGACAAATGGATAAGACCCTTCAAGGTTGTGGGTAAACTTGGAGAGGTGAACCATCTGGTGGACTTAGGCAATCCTAAGGAGGCTCCCAGAGTCTTTCACACCAACAGTTTAAAGGCTTATGTCTCCAGACCTGACATAGGAGCTTTGCTTCTAGCTTCAGCTCAGGAGGAGGAGGAGGAGAGTGAACCTCTACCTGACCTCCTCAGAGGCTTACCTTTAGATGAGCAAGTGGAAGGAGTTAATCTCTCTTCCAGTCTCACATCTGACCAGCAGGATGAGTGCAAGTTACTGTTAAATCAGTTTTACTCCCTGTTCTCACTTTCACCAGGCTTGACCCCTTGGGGCCAGCATGACATACACACTGGTGACTGTTTGCCTGTCAAAAGCAGGGGGTACAGAATGGCAGACAGTCAGTCCCACATAAGGAATGAGGTCAACAAGATGCTTGATCGCGGGGTAATAGAACCCTCTACTAGCCCATGGTCTAGCCCAGTTGAGCTTGTACCAAAGGCAGGTTCCAAGGAGTTGACATTCTGCGTGGACTATAGAGCTCTAAATGCAGTCACCACGACTGATGCCCATCCTTTGCCTAGGACAGATGAGCTGGTGGACAAACTTGGTGCAGCCAAGTACCTCAGCACATTTGACCTAATGTCAGGCTACTGGCAAATAGCCCTGACAGACCATACCAAGGAGAAAACTGCATTCTCCACCCCTGCTGGCCTCTAGCAATTCAAGCTAATGCCTTTTGGATTAAAGAATGCACCTGCTACATTTCAGAGGATGGTCAATCAAGTTCTGAATGGGATGGAGGACTTCTGCATGGCATACTTGGATGATATTGCAGTGTTCATCCCTACATGGAAAGAACATGTTGAACACCTAGGTTATGTATTGCAGGCTCTTGAACAGGCCCATCTGACCCTAAAGGCAAGCAAATGTCAAATTGGTCAGAGTCCAGTGGTCTACCTTGGACATGAAGTAGTAGGAGGTGAAATAAGGCCACTGCCTAGCAAAGTACAAGCTGTACAGATCTGGGCCACCCCTACTACTCAAACCCAAGTGAGAGCCTTCCTAGGTCTCAATGGGTATTATAGGAACTTCATAGAGAACTATGGGACCATAGCTTCTCCCTTGAATGTCATCTCCTCTCCCAAATTTCCTGAAAAGGTCAGGTGGAATGAGGAGTGCAATCAAGCCTTTGAAGGCCTAAAGAAAGCCCTTTGTGAAGCTCCAGTCCTAAGAGCTCCTGACTATCACCAACCCTTCATTGTACAAACTGATGCTTCTAATGTAGGTATAGGTGCAGTCATTAGTCAACTGGATGAGAAAGGTAGGGAACACCCCATTTGTTTCATCAGCAGGAAGTTAAAGGATCCTGAGACAAGGTGGGCAACAATAGAAAGAGAATGCTTTGCTATTGTGTGGGCACTGAAGAGGTTTAGACCATACTTGTATGGATCCACCTTCACTATTCAGACTGACCACCAACCCTTGAGATGGCTGAGAAGGGGAAAACCCAAATTTACTCAGATGGTCAATCTGCCTGCAAGGATTTGATTTTTCCATTGAGCACAGAGCAGGAAGTCACCACCAAAATGCTGATGGTCTCTCTAGGATGTTTGTAACCGACTAGAGGTATGAGGTCTCTCCACGATTGGATTAAATCCTCCTGTCCCTTAGTCTGGGGTGGGGGGTGTGTGTTAGGGAGAATTCTCATTTATGGCTAATTTCCCTCACCTAGTGAGTCCCCCAGCAGCGTTGTTGGACTTCTGGAGTTCATTTTTTTCCATCTGTTTTTGTGATTGTGGACTCTGAAATACACCACTTCAGTAAGCCCCTTCTTAGTGTGTGTCACAGAGCACCTTCAGTGCCGTGGCACAGGGTTGTCTTTGAGACTTCCCTCGACTCCATTTCTGAGGCGACTACTGTCACCCAGAAAAGGGTAAAGTTACATTTAACGTTACTTAGTCAATCTACCAAAGATCCAGTAAACCCCATCTTCCATGGAGTACTGGGAAGGGTTAACTTGTATCCCTTTTTATCTGTACCTCCTAGAGCATTGTTTCGCTCTTTTAACATTTAGACTTGGCTGGTGGCAGTGGTATCTACCCTAACTTTTCTACCGCAAAAAAATATATATATATATTATATTAGATAAACGTGGTACTGTTCTTGGCTATTATATTAGCCTCGAACATAAACCCGCTTGACCAAATCGTCTTTCTTTTGGCTCCGGTTGGGTTTATTCACCATTTCTTTTTGTGAAAGTCCTTCTTGTGTTTTACTTTGCGCGGCAAACTAGGTTTGCCTTCTTTGTTTACTGTCTTTTGGCGGGCTTCTGCCCAGAAGCCCTCCTCAAGGCGCCTGGGTTTCTAGGTGGGCTGAATGTGAGGGAGGGGTGTAGTCACCCCCTGCACAGGGTATCCTAGGAAACCCAAGTCGCACTTTGTCATGATTCGCCAGGGTAGTTGTCCGGGCTGGGCAACCCCCCTGCTGGGTGATTGACAGCCAGGCTGCGTGAATGGGCGTTTTTCGCATAAAAGGCAGGTCTCTTGGGCTAGAGGTCAGAGCGAGTCACCACTGAAACTACAAGGAACCGAAGAGAAGCGGAGAGAACGATGGCTGCTGCAACTACCCGTCCAGGTGAAGCCCTGCTGCAGTCCTAAGCTATCTGCCCTTCAATGACTCAGAGAAGATCCAGTCCGAAGTCTTCTTCCCTTGAGCTTGGTGGGGATAACCAGCTCATCTTCTTCAGCCAGAGGATCCTCTTCCGTGGTCGAAATCGCTGCACACTGCTGTAGTGGTCCGGATAGCCACCTGAAGAGCCTCTCCTGTTTTTAAGGAGCGCACCTTTTATTCTGTGTCGCTGCTGCTGGCCTCATACCTGTGTGGTGCAGACCCCTTCAGACGTCCTCCCTTCTCGAGGAAGCTCCAGGAATCGTGGGTCTGTGGGAAACCAACAGGAACAACTGCCAGGGCACCAGCTGCACCATTGGAACAAAGTACTGTGTTCTGTTGAGGAAACTGGGTGAATCCCTTTTTCTTCATTTCCAAGGCTTGACCTTGTCTTCCCTCCTTCTTATAACTTTTGCTTCTGAACATTGACAATATCGAAGTACTTTTGGCTCTGTTGAATCGTGAACTGTTAAACCGTGTGATCTTTGGCAACTGGCCCTGGTGTCTTTCGACCCTGGCTCCGGCCCTTTTACTTTTGAACTCCTGTCTCTGAGTGTTTGTTGATTCTGCCTGCCTAACCAAAATATTGCCTGTGATTTTTGCCTCCAACTCCAAAAGTGATCGCAATCGTATCCGCGGTAACGTGTTTTTGTGCCTAACACCGGTTCATGCCAACACAGGGTACTTACCTTGAGACTTACTGTACAAAGTGAATTGGTTAGTATATTTAACGTGTGGTTTTCATTTGAGTTTAATAGAAGTGTTGTGTTTATAACGAATTTTAAAAATAAATGGACTTATATTTTTCTACCTGAAACCTTGAGTCAGTGTTTGCTTGAGTCACAGTAATTGTAGTCCCTTTGTGTAATCTCTGCTACTGCTCATATACTCTTGAGATAAGCCTGGCTGCTCCGCCACTGCTACCACTATGACATAGTAGCACAGGCTTGTACCAAAGGTAAAACTTGTATCACCACCTGTAGTCTTAATTGTGTGTAGTGGTCCCTAAGGGCACTGCACAGGATTCTGCCTAACAATCTCTTCATGAGAACGTGTTCCTTATTAGTTGATAATACACTTCTCCGGCGAGGGCACAAAGGACCTTGAAAGTGCAAAGTGCCCTTTGTGAAGCCTCCACTGAAGAGGTTAGCATGTCAATGGCGACTGCAAATCTAGCCTTTCTGCGGCCTGTGAAACAGAGATTGGCTGCTGGTAGGCAGTCTTTTATGGAAAAGCAGACCAATGAATACTGCTTGCATTTTAAACTTCACCTTTTAAGTGGTACTCTGCAGAGGCGCAGAGACGTTTGTGAATATTATGCAGCAGTCAGCCTCTGCTTTCACCTTAAGGGTTAAGAGCAAAAATAGGCGCGCACCTTCTCCTTTCTGCCTTCTTTGGTACTTTGCACACACGCATTCCACACCGTACGCATGTACCCGTCCGCACGTGCACCTGTATTTCGAAAGGAGCACATGGGCTTATGTGTAAGGGAGGGTGTATTATTTTTAGGGGTGTACCGAACTTCGGTTTTGAGTAAGTAATCGGCCGAATTCCGTCAGAAAAAAAGCTATTCGGCTCCGGCCGAATAGTTTCTTGCTATTCGGCTCTTGCCGAATACTTTGACATTCTCATTTGAAAACAATGCAACATGAACTGAGAAAGGCAAATATAGACCAGTTTGCAAAACTGAATAGAATTAGACCAGACAAATTGCTATCACACAGCTGAAAAATATCTTGTATTGTAATCTGCTCTTTAGGGTATGTTTTGTTACAGATTCTTAGACAAAAAAGGTGCTCATCTTTTATACTTAGCCTGCAACAATACAGGAACTTCTTTTCTTTTGTCAAATGTTTATATGCAATGTACACTTTTTTCACTTGGAAAAAACAAAGAACTGTGCATAGATACTTTCAGTTCCTGTCATGTCACTTTCCATTGCGTACGTCATAGTCCCCCCTTTTCTTTTTTAAGGACTTGAGTCCTGAGTTTAACGTTATCTGATATTTTATCAGGAATTATATGTTGCATATGTTTGTGTATTGGCGAGGAGGAGTGGCTAGGATAAGTGAAAAGTGAGCAGCATTTGTTTGGGTGGGGTGAATAGTTGTGATATGGAGTTCACGCATTTCAGATTTCCTCTTGACTTGTGTCCTGCATGAACCATCATGAACCATTTTATACATTTCTTTGTGAGCTGCAAAGAAGTTTCGCAACTCAACGACATTGACTTTACAACTGGAGAGAGAATGCAATCCATCTGATTCACAAAGTCAGTCCTTTTGCATTTGTGAAGCCCCCTACTTTAACTGGCACTGAATATGCAACAATCTTCTGTACATTTGGTCCCTTCATTTTGGTTAAACCTGCTTTATTTCTGGCTTTTATACTTTAAATAAAGATGCTACATTAATTACAATGAAGAGAAATAAAAGTATATTTAAATGGTGCTTTATTTGTTTTTTTAATAATTGTGTTTGAAGTACGGAACATGATTTATTAAATAAAGCAACTATTCGGCTTCATATTTGGCTTTGGCCGAATAGTTGACAAACTATTCGGTATTCGGCCGAATACTAAATATGCTATTCGGTACAGCCCTAATTATTTTGTATATCCATCGATAGGGTGAGCAGACGTCCTGGTGAGCAGACGTATCGGTTTTGGCAGGACTGTTCCGTAATCGAGCCCTCTGTCCCCATCCCGGCAGTTTTTTTTTATTCAAAGACCACGTCGCGGTTTTGGGGAAACATATGGTGTAAGTCCGGTTTTGAGGAAAGGGAGGGTGACAACTGTATTGTCAACAATTGCAAACTAAATAGCTATCATATTTTCACAATGTTGCCATCTGAGCATGCGCTTGCACCACCAACCTTCCATGTACCATCCACTTGGATTTACAGCTTGTGCCACAGAGACTGGATGAGAAACAGGTTAAATTAAGCAAGACATATAATATCAAATGGAGTAAAGAGACATGCAGCGGAGTGACATAACCCTGTCACGTGTGGAATGCAATAAATGAGGCGCGTCACGTGTGCTCTGAGCCGGACTGGAATCAGAGTCTCCTGTGTCTTCTGTTGGGGGGGTTGGGGGGCTCACGGTGAACAGGAGGCCTGATAGTAGGGCCCCCCCTTCCACAGCAACAGCACCTTTGTTAGTAACGTGCATACATCCACAGACAAAACTGCGTCCAATATATATGCAGATACTTTAGACTGGGGGTGAGG